>NC_141051.1:6003172-6603172 GCF_041138505.1 Cibotium barometz | reverse complement strand
GTGTGTATGCAAAGGCACAAACAAGGGAAAGTAGGATAAGGGGGCAAGTAGTGTTCATGCAAGGCACAAACAAGGGAAAGGAGGCTAAAGGTGTAAGTAGTGTCTATGAAAAGGCACAAACAAGGGAAGGAAGCAAAGTTGGTGTGCATGCAAAGGTGCAAACAAGTGAAGGAAGCCAAGTTGGCACAAACAAGGGTAGGAAGCCAAGCTATACAACCCAACAAACTGTGTTAATACAATATAGCAATAAGCACAAAACACAGGAGAACAGTTGACATTCAATGAGAATATGCATTGACAGGAAAGTGGAAAATAGATGGGGATCAAGTCCAACAGCAACATATGTGTCTACATTGTGCACATGCATCTCATAATTTGAGATGATGTGGAGGATAGTAGAGTAGAGATCTCAAAAGAAAAGAAAAAAGCCACAGTTTGAAAGACATTAGAAAACAAATTCAATAGCAAAATGAATATCTCAAATACCATAGTGTGGCACTTAGTTAAACCACAATTCAAGCATCAAATAGCTCTATAAACTGTGCAAGCATCAACACTCATAATATAGCATACAAAGTTAGCCACACATGCAAGATCGTAATAAAAAGAGAGTCATCCCTGTATGTAAGCTATTTTAGAAAACCAACATTCGCCTTTCAACATTACAGCTCAATTTTAAACTTCAAAAGGAAATGGCAGCACATGATTACCCTAACCATCAAGTCATCATTTATTAGAATTGTGTTGGAAGCATAGTCATCAAAGGGAGCTAGCGGTGGTGAAAGCGGATCTGCCTTTTCACACATGCCCATCACCATCAATGGATGCAATGCATGGTGATACACAATGCCCTCTCCACACATGTGGTGGGTGGCTACCTTTCACATTAATTTTTTTCTCACCCCTTCCTGCTCTCCTTTGAAACCGGTCCTTTTAGTGCAAGGGAAAGCCTTCCATATTGCCTTACTATTACGTTTATGCTCATTTCCTTTATATGAGATATGATGTTTACACAAGTGGGAACTTGTTGAGCACATGCTATGTTTTGCTTGTTCACACATGGTGTGAGTCTTGTGCATAGCTAGTTACATGCCTAGTGTATTGTAGACACTTTTGGATATTTCTTGTGAGTTTGTACACGCGCTCTCGGCGTCACGTGCATTGTGTGAGATCTTTGTATATTGTTTCACACATTTGGGATTTTGTGAGTTTGTTTACTCACTTTAGGCCTTATTGGTGGTTGTTCACATGCACCTCACACTTTGGGCATTTTGGATGTTCGTATGGTGCCAAGGTGCAACATTGTGTATGTATGCCATGCACGTGAGCTATTTACATATCATGATTATCACGTGTTTAGTTCGGATGAGCAAGCAACATTATCATGTTATTCTGATGAGTGCAAGGCTATGTACATGTATACATCCTTTTATATGGGATCAGACAAGGAGCTATGGTGTCTACTTGGATTTCATTGAACAATTTGGGACCCTTTGCATATACCAATACTTCTCAAGGAGTGGTATGCATGCAAGTATGGGTTTGATCCATATCATTTTGTTGATGATGATGATGTTTGTGTGATGAGATTATGGATGATGATGATCATGGTGGGGTCATTCATGGGAGGCATTGGTGAGTTATAGTTTTTGAAGGACACGTATTGAGCATGCTTACACTTGTGCTACTATCATAGTGGTGTTCGAATGGACCTCAATAGCCTCTACGAGGCTCACCCACAACATCAACTAGCCATCATCTCATCTCGGGGGGTTCACTATGTGTAAACTCTCTGTATCACATGCGTTCAAGGCTTACTTTATAAACCCCTTATTTGTGATTTTTTCATGAATAAAACACACCCTTTTTCTATTCAACCTGTGAATACCCCCTTTAAATGGTACCCTTATATATGTAAAAAATGTGTTAAAAAAGGATTTTTAAAATCCCTTCTATGGAACGCACGTGCTACGCTTACATATTTATGAGTGACCCCTCGAGCATCTCATTGGTTCTGATCATTTACCTAGACCAATTCATTCATTGTATTATGATGGGCATGATGATGTTGTATTACACAGACACACACACACACACATGCGCGCACACACACACACACACACAAAATGATATTGATGTATCACACACATATGCACATGATATTGATGTATCACACACATATGCACATGATGCCTCTGACACATATGCACATGATGCCTCTGACACATATGCACATAATGATGATGTATGTGATAGTGATGTGTGTGAGTCAGATCATCTGGGCATGACCTCCAGAGTAGAGATGGCAATGAGCACACCAAGCATCGACACTTCTATGCCTATCATCTTTCCTACAGATTAAGTGGAGACTCTAGTTGATCATTGATGACATTCTAGAGGATAGTGTGAATTTGATTAGTGATGCATCCATTAGCACACTTGGGATTAATGTATCCATGAGCACACTTGAGGTTAATGGTACTCTACATATGAGTGACAGACACCTATGAGCATAGACCTAAGTTCCTAGTGTTAATTCTGTCAGGCTATTCTTTTAGGATTCCTATTTGTGGAGATATTGTTGATACAACCACTACTCCTAGTATTCATAGCATTCATGTTATCATTCGTGTAAATAGAGTTCATGTATTTGAGCAGTCAAGGATAGTTCATGAGAGTAGTGATGATTTTTTTGAGGCTAGACCTTGTAGAAGAGGTAGGATTGTGCATATGGATCTAGAGAGCTTTATATTTGATTTGGACATTTTCTTAGATCCAATGATTAGAGAGTTTGACCTTTCTTGGGATATAGATTATACATGCTGGACACATACCATGATCATGATGATGAGACTTTAGAGATTGTGAGGATGGCATGGTCAAATATTTGATGGATGATGTCACTTTCATCTCATGTGTGGATACACTATTAATAGATTTGTTATGCACATGCACATGGGGAATGGGACCTAGGAACTTGGGCTTAGGTTCATTTACATGTGTACTTTTGGGAGCCTTGGACTATATTAGGCACGTAGGGCTCATGGACATTGTACCCTTTTTACACTTTCATCATATAGACATCTATGTATTCTTGGAGCTCATGCCCAAGCTTCCATGGTGACCTTCACCTATGTTTTGGACTCCATGTAAATGATGTCCCATGTTTCTTCCTCTCTTTCCTCCCTTTCTTTCAACCACGAGTCCTTATGCGAGAGGAACTTCCTGTGGGGCAAATGAATCTCGTAAGCTTTGTTAGATAAAATGGATCATCAAGTTCAATCCATTCCAAAAGATATCAAGGCTGCCTAGGATAGGCAAGCCAGTATGCCGACCCACAATGAACTCACAGATAGTTTGAAGTGGGTGACATGGTATTTCTTTGCGTGTGACCTAAGAGAAGTTCTATCTCCTTCAAAAAATATAAGAAGTTATCACCAAGATATTATGGACCATATGGACCATATATAATTATGTGAAAGATTGGAAGTCAAGCTTATGAACTTTTGCTTCCACCACATCTTCAAGTCCACAATGTGTTTCATATCAGCAAATTACTCAAGAAATATGTGCTAGATTCCAATTACATCCTTGATGATGAGTAGGTTGCCTTTGTAACCCAAGGTAAGATAGAGTTAGAACCATAAACCTTCTTGGATGCTCGTGAGAACCTCTTAGGAATCAATTTTTGAGGGAATATCTGGTCAAATAAAGTTAGAACCTGCACAAACTAACTTGGATGCTCGTGAGAAACCTCTCAGGAATCGATTCTTGAGGGATTATCTGGTCAAATAGAAATTATATCCAATTGAGGATACCACTTAGGAAAGAGAAATAGAGCTACTAAAGGACCATGACAAACTTGCGAGATGAGGGCCTTGATTTTTCAAGAGGGGAGAATTTGAAATCCCTCCCCAAAGGGTACCCCAAATGTGCAAGCAAATGTGTAAATAATAATCTTTGCAATTAATATTTCTAGAAAGTGAAAATAATGTTCACTTGGAAAAATACTACATAGCTTCAAAAACATTTGTATGTGCTCAATTTCTAGTTTGAACCTTTTCTCGACTATGTTTTTAAAGTTCCAAATTTTATGGGAACCTAATGGTGCCAGTTCAAACAAAAATTGGGAAAATGAACACCCAAACTTTGATTTGGGCCCTGTGACCTCTCAAAATTTATTCTCTTGACCCTCTAAGAATAGTGGAAAAGAAGAAATTCTAATCAGGGTCCCCCAAATTTGGTAAGCTAGAGAATCTGCTAATTTTAAAAGGAGTTAACTTAATGAAATGGTATCTGGGGAATAACTTGTGTGAGAAAATTGTAAGTTCCCAAGGGTGTGAAGCATGAATTGATAAGGAGTCATTATTAGACAAGTCCGATGGATGGGCCTTCAAAAATCATGAAGGGTTATGTGCATATGCACATAACCCTTCATGAATTATAGGGTTATGTGCATGTGCGCCCATCTAATTCATTTGTTGGATTACCTAAGGCTAAGGTTGGGTTATGTGCATGTGCACCCCTCTAATTTATTTGTTGAAAACCTAAGGCTAAGGCTGGGTCATAAAGGTGCAAAGGTATGGTATAAGGGTTAAACGCAAAGCTTTGAATTAAAAGGGGAAAAAAAGGGAGTCATAGTAAAAAATGGAAGCCTTTAGCCATGCCCCATGAGTGTCTATTTCCCAAAAAAATAATTAGGGAAGGAGCCACCAACTCGCTAAATTCTAATTTTTGAAACCCATACCCTTAGCCTGTAAATAGGCCCCTTCTATCTCCCCCCCCCACCATTATGCAAAAGTCTTCTAAAAAAGTATAAGAGCGAGTGAAGAATTTGGGAAAATTAATGTGATGTCTTGGTCATAAATTTGAGGTAGGGAAGTTAGATTAATGATCTTAGAGGTTGGAATGTGCAGCATCTAGTGTATTCTCTACTATCTAAAGAGGTAGCTCATAGGTATTAGCAAGGGAAATCCTCTTGTGCCAAAGCTCCCTAACGAAAGATTTAATATGTTTATGACCATCGGTAAAAGTTTATCTTAAGGTTAGACCGCCGGGGCACTTTTTCCCTCACTAGGAGGTTTTTTCCCCCATGCGTATGTACACCCTCTTATCTACTCATTTTGGGGTGTGTACTTATCTTTTGTATCTAGCACACATTTGTTCATTCTTCGAATCTAGTGAGTTTATGTACTCTCAAGATTCTCTATCTTGTGTGTGTGCATTGTTGCAACCCTAACCCTAATTCCAACAATTGGTATCAGAGCTAGCTTCCTTGACACTTGATCTAGAAGTCTGGCTCCCTCCTCACGACCCTATTTTTCTATCTCCGATGATTGAGATACCCTCTTAAGAAGGTGTATACTGTAGTGTGTTGTATACAAAGTATACAACATTTTTGGGGTCCGCGGTGCGATTCAGGCATGTTTTGGGCACCGGAAGCTTTCTGGAGAGGCATCATTTTAGATTGGTTTTGCTCGATTTTGGGTGTTTGGGCTGTGTAGCAGCAAAGATTTGGTGTGCAACAACATCTACAGTGTCTTCAACAACATCGACCATCATACTTTCGCCACCAGTAACACTCTATTCTCTACTCTGTGTTAATTTTCATACACTTTACACATCATTCAATCAATTGGCAGCCATCCAAGGTTGCATTCAGTGAATACTGAGTACTTGCAGTGTGTTGAAAGAGTTTGCATTTGGTAGAAAGTCATGGCTGGCAATAGTGATGTATTCAACATGTTGTCTGCTGAGGATAAACTTGATGGGACTAACTACCCATTGTGGTCCTATATGATGAGGCATGTATTGGTTGCTAAAGGTCTTTGGAATGTGGTGAGTGGTAGTGAAACTTGTCTTGTTTTAGAACTACCAATGCAACCAGGTGCTGCAGGTACATTTGAAGTAGAATCTGATACAGATGTGGCTCCTCCACATGCACCACCAGTGCCTCCCAGTACTTCTCAAATGAGATGGGATGGAAGAGATACTCAGGCACATGCATTGCTTGCACTTTATTACTCATATTCGGTCATGTAAGACTTCAAAATAAGCATGGGATTCACTTGCTGCATTATACCAGGTGCGCAAAAGCACGTGTTGTATATCTGCACAAACAGTTGGAGTCTGAGCACATGAATGAGGGAGATTCAATGGACAGCTTCTTGACCAAGATCAAAGACTTTAAGGAGCATCTTAGTAGTGTGGATGAGATATATCCTGATAGTACATTGGGGCCCATATTTCTTAATGCATTGCCAAATTCTTATCAAAGTTTTGCCTCTACCCTCGCCCTTACATTTGATGGGCTGGTTTCAGTACTCTTGCAAGAAGAGCAGTCTAAGCAAAACATATCTAAAATGCGAGTTGGCGACCAAGCGTTTATTGCCAATCAGAAATGTAAAGGTAAAGCTTCTTTGAATGGTGGCTATAAGCCAAAATCAGAATCCTCAAGTAAGGATGCAGAGAAAGAACGGGATAAGCCTAAAAAGAAGGGCAAGTGTTACTATTGCAGGAAACCAGGGCACTACATACATGAGTGCAAGAAAAAGCTAGAGAAGGAGAAAAAGAAAGAATCGGGCATGGTTGTGGCTGATGTATCTACACCAGGTGCAGAGAAGAAGGAATCTACAAGTTTTGCTCAAGATGATTGGGCATGTAGTGTACATTGTAGTTATGACCCTTCTGTTCATGATGTATGCATGTCAGTGGTTGGTGGGCAGAATCAGATGCTTGGTACTTTGATAGTGGTGCTAGTAAGCACATTACTTCACAAAAAGGTTTGTTCTCATCTCTGGAATATGTCCCAAGTGCAGGAACCATCATATGTGCAAATGGTTCCTCATATCCTGTCAAAGGAGTTGGTAGAGTTGTGCTCACTACTACAAATGGGAGCACATTTACCCTTTTTAAAGTCTTATATGTGCCAAGCATTAAGAAGAACTTGCTATCAGTTTTAGCCTTAGCCTTGTCATGCTTGATGGGGTGAAATTTGTGGATGACAAATGTAGAAATGATGGTTATTCTATCATTACATCAGGTACCTTCTTTCATGGCCTATACAAGATGGATGTATTTGAGAAGTTGCAGCATGATGCTTACTCAGTCTCTCTACAACTCGTGCTAGAGTGATGCAGAATTATGGCATGGACAATTTGGCCATCTGAATTATGGCAGTTTGTTACACCTTCAAAGGCATGATATGGTGTCTAAGTTGCCAACTCTTGAGACCCCTACTAGACATGTATGTGAGGGGTGTATTCTTGGTAAAATGCATCAGGCATAATTTCCAAAGGATGGATCTGTGAGAGCTGTTAAGAAATTACAGCTTATACATAGTGATGTATGTGGTCCTATGAGGACACCATCTATTGGGAGATATCTCTACTTTGTCACTTTTATTGATGATTACTCCATATATAGCTAGGTGTATCCATTTAAGCAGAAGTCAGAGATTTTTATGTGCTTTAGACACATTGTATCCATGGCTGAAAATGCATGTGAATGTAAAGTTAGCACCCTTCATTCAGATTGAGGGGGGTTATATATGTCTAAGGAATTTCATGCATATATGGTTGAAAAAGGCATAAGGGATCAATGTAGAGTGCCATACACACCTCAAAAAAATGGTGTGGCTGAGAGGAAGAGCATGTCTCTCATGGAGATGGCACAATGTATGGTGAAAGCCTAAGATTTACCTCATGGTTTTTGGTTAGAGGCAACTATGTGCACAAACTATGTGTTGAACAAATGCCTTACCTAGGCCTTGCAGTCTAAAACTCCTTATAAAGCTTGGCATGTCAGGAAGCCTTCTGTGGCTCATTTGCGTGTTTTTGGTTGTCTTTGCTCTTGTGCCTGAGCAACAATGTAGTAAGCTTGATGATGATAAGGGAGTTAAATGCATAATTGTGGGATATAGTTCAGAAAGCAAGGGATATAGACTCTACCATCCAGCCTCAAAGCAGATTTTGGTAAGTAGAGATGTTTTTTTTATTGAAGACTCAGTTCAGACCATGCTTTCATGCAAAAAAAAGCAGAATGTATGCTCACATGACATGTTTGATTCACTCCTACCTTTGTTTAATAGAGGGCAGCCATATGTAGAGCAATTGAATGCTCAACCAAGTGCTGAAATTCAGCCTTTGCAGGTGCAAAATCAGCCTTTTGATGAGGCAATTATTGAGGATGTAGTGGATGAGAGAGAAGCCATAGAAGAATCTAGGTGTATGCCAAAATGGCTTGTGTAGACATTGAGGGATAGCAAGTTGGGAGCTCCTTTACCTAGCAGAACTCGTGCAGGTTCTCATCATGTAGATTATTCTCATGTGGATCATGTTCTCATTTCTACTTTATGTAATGAGGAGGAGCTTATTTCCTTTAAGGAAGCAGAGGATGATGATCATTGGATGCATGCTATGCAGGATGAGTATAACTCTATACTCAAGAATGACACTTGGTATTTGACAGATCTACCTCATGTGGATCATGTTCTCATTTCTACTTTATGTAATGAGGAGGAGCCTATTTCCTTTAAGGAAGCACACAGGATGATGATCATTGGATGCATGCTATTGAGGATGAGTATAACTCTATACTCAAGAATGACACTTGGTATTTGATAGATCTACCTCATGACAAGAAGGCCAGCGATACTAAGTGGGTTTACAAGTTAAAACACAAAGCAGATGGTAGCATTGATCTCTATAAGGCCAGACTTGTTGTAAAGGGGTATGCCCAGCAAAAGGGCATTGATTATGATGAGACCTTTGCACCCACATCTCGTATGACTACCATTAGGTGTCTCATTGCTTTGGCAGCACATCATGGGTGGAATGTACATCAGTTGGACATTAAGACTGTATTCTTGAATGGTGATTTACATGAGGAGGTGTATGTATCGCAGCCTCCTGGTTTTGATGTGAAAGGAGAAGAGTCTAAAGTATGCAGGTTGAAAAAGGCTCTTTATGGCCTTAAGCATGCTCCTAGAGCATGGTATGAGAAGATTCATGCATACTTGGTTGTAAATGATTTTTTTCAACAGTCCAACAGAGAGTACCCTCTATGTGAAGAGGAGTAAGGACACATTTTTGTATACGTTAATGACATGTTGCTCACATGGGACCTGATATAGATCACATTTCAGCCTTTAAGACTGATTTGTAGTCATTGTTTAAGATGTTAGATTTGGGACCCTTGCATTATTATTTGGGGATTTAGTTTATGCAGCGCAATGATGACATTGTTATGCTGTAGTCTAAATATATACAAAAGCTATTGAAGAGGTTTAATTCTGAAGACTGTAAACCTGTGGGGATACACCTATGGAAATAGGTAGTCAACTTAGTCCTCAAGATGTAGGAGACTCTTTTGATGCTAGTTTATATCAGCAGGCTATTGGATCCCTTCTTTATGTATGCAACACAAGGCCAGATATACAGTATGCAGTCTCATAGTTAAATATATCCAGGTAGTACGAAGCATTGGCACGCTGTCAAAGTAAGTTTTTTGCTATTTGCAGGGCACTCAATATTTTGGATTGTTTTATCCAAAAAAGGGGGGTGAGTCACAGATGCATGCTTTTAGTGATTCAGATTGGGTTGGATGTTATGACACACGAGTGTCCACTAGTGGGTTTGCTTCGCCTTGGTGATTCATGTATATTATGACTCAGCAACAAGAAGCACCCTACAGTGGCCACTTCCAGCTGTGAAGCTGAGTACAGAGGTAGCTTTTACAGTAGCTATAGTTGAGTGTGTGTGGCTCAGATGACTTATAGCTGATTTGGGTGTTGGGGACAATCGTCTTAGCACTATGATTTTCACTCACAGCCAGAGCGTATTAGCAATGCGAGGATTGGCTCATATTGTTTGAAAAAAAGGAACCTCAACACTAAATTGACATTTAGTTCAATCCATGAATTAACGAAATCGTTATGATTTTGAGATAAGCTAAAGGTTGAATACTACTGTTAACCCAATTCTAGGGTTAACAAGATCTACCACCATTATCTTACATCAAGGAGTCATGATAGATACACCAAAGGGTCATACATTCAAGATATTAAGCAATAGTGTCCAAAGCTACAACTTGGACGAGCGCCCGTAATGGTGTGATAAAGTATTTATGGCGATTCCCACTTCAAGAGCGTGTGGTAGCAAGCTAAGAAGAAGTCCTAAGTGATGTACTTCATGGATATATTATGAGAGTAGTCATTGTAATAGCATTAGGTCTCTTATATGAGCCTAAAGTGCCCGGCCGGCCACAGTTTAAGTGAGTATGAACACTTATGGCTATGTATATAAGTGAATATCTCTCATAATACAACATACTAATCTCCCATTATGCAATTGAGCACTTGATCTTGCTAATCTCTTTCCCTAATACATGCTAGTGAGTTTGTGTGAGTGAAGTGAGGTGAGAGGAGGGATGAGTACCCGTAGTGTAACATGGATATATTATGAGGGTAGTCATTGTAATAGAATTAGGTCTCTTATATGAGCCTAGAGTGCCCAGTCGGCCACAGTTTAAGTGAGTATGAACACTTATGGCTATGTATATAAGTGAATATCTCTCATAATACTCTCCCATTATGCAATTGAGCCTTGATCTTGCTAATCTCTCTCCCTAATACATGCTAGTGAGTTTGTGTGAGTGAAGTGAGGTGAGAGGAGGGATGAGTACCCGTAGTGTAACATGACGGTGTGACAACGCTTGCAGGAGGCGTGGTGGAATTGCTTTTCAAGGAGTTGTAGATCTTGGAGACCTCAAGAGTTACGAGTTTGGCCATTGGAAAGATCCTCATGACAGTTGCAGTTCACCACGTAATCTCTTTTTGGATGTGTTTCAAGGGGGGTTAGGAAAAGCCTTAATATTTTTGGCACCACTGTGCTAGGGAGCCATCCCTTGGCTTTTTGCATCGTTTTTCCTTTAATCTACGCATTACCTACTGCCCATTATCTTGATTAATGGTTTCCCATGAAAAAGATATGGATTCGATGGTGATTTATGTGTGATTTGGTGTAGAATAGCTCTCTTTTTTGTTTTTGTAAAGAATGCTTTTTGCTTAATTTTTAGCTTAATTTATTGTTGTTATTGTGGTTTTTCATGTTCTTAGGGCTTGCACATAGTTTGTATTAGGCATAGTTTACATCCATTACATCAAACAATGTAATAGAATGTAATTTTTAGTGAATATTAGCTCTCTTTAGTGTAAACATAGAACTAAGATCATTAATTTTAGTTTAATTGTGTGCTTGTTGTTGAAATTGTTTGGATTACAGTGTTAGCAAGCATTATGAGTAGCTTAATCTTTTAAAAAAAATTAAAACCATAAAAAAATCCATTGAATTTGACTAATTTCTCTTAATGGATTGGTTTTTGTCATTAAGGGTGATTAATCTTGCTCAAGAGGTAAAAATTTAGAAAATGTGTTAGTTGGGGTCTAAATTGATCATATGAGTAGTCGAAATTGGTGTTTTTAAGTCTTTTGCGAGCATCTAGATGCATCAAAACACCTAATTACATCAATTTTTTCATCAATTGGAGAAATTTGACTCTCTTTGCTTAATTTTTTCTTAAAAGAAGAGATCACAATTAAGAGTCTAATTAATCTTCTATTTTAGATTAATCTACACATTTGTTGATGCAAGATTAGCATTCCCTTGATCTATCCAATGATGTGCTCAATTGTGTGAATTAATTAGGGATTAATGGTTAATTAGAGTCCTTGACTAGTATAAAAGAGGGAAAGATTAGTGAAAGGACTAATCTTGGATTAATTCTTAATCACTTTTTTTACATAACTCATTAAGGCTAATGAGCATTCAAGGAGTACATGCTCATGAGTTGTCAAATTTTCCATTTTGGTTGGGGGTCATTTATGAAGGGTATAAAAGGTGTCATAAAAAGGTTGACTTTTTTGATTCCCACTTACCTTTTTGGAAAAATACTCATATCTCTTTCATTTTAAATTCAAAAAATATCCCCCTCCCCAAAAAGATATATTCGTATTTTCCACTAGACTCCAAAAAAAAATCGAATTTAATTTTCCCCTGAAGTCTGGTTCATGCGTAAACCATTTTCTACAACTTCACGGCCTAAGGGTTCATGCCCTCAGAACCCGCACCCCAAAAGAAAACCAAATTTAACCTTTTTGTGAAGTCTGATTCACGAAATGAACCGACAAGGGTTCACGGTGTGAGACCCTTCGTTCACGTGAACACAAAAAAAATAATCAAAATTTATAACCCATATGTGTGACACAAGGTACAAAATCCCAAAAGAAAATACGATCTCGTCGCATGGGCAAACATGATGAAAAACCGACAATCCAAAGAAAGTAAAGAATGAAACAAGTCCTAGTATGTCACTAAGTGAGGATGAAACAAGTTCTGACTCTTCACTCAGTGCACCACATAGACCAATCAAGAAACTAGAACCCACCCAACCACTCCAAATTGATAATAATAATCACATGACATGTGGAATGCAAAAAGCAAGCTCAAGAAAGCATGCTTAGCTTGGTTGAATGTCTTACAGGATCACCTGTTATGATTGAGCCTCATAATGCCAATCCTAAAAAAGCAACCAAAAAACAAAGCCCAGAGGAGTACCGCTTTCCCTTTCAAGAGAGGAGGAAGACATACTCTCTATAGAAGAGTCATTTGAGACAGATTTCATGAAATATATGCTTGAGAAAGCATGTGAGGAATTCGATAATTCCCTTACAAGATTAAAATAGTCTCTCAAAACTCATTTGGAGGAATTCTCTCCTCTCCTGATGAAGCCAGCATCACATTGGCACTTGCACCTTTAAGGGCTCAACATGAGTTATACCAAGACATAAAGAATTCACAAGTTTCCAAAGAGACCTCATTAACAATTGTCAGAGAGCCAGGTATGCCAGTGTACACATTGGGTACTTTTGAAAAAGCTAAGACATAAACAGAGGATGAAAGCAAATGGGAGTATGAAACAAAAACAGGATTTGAAGCCAAAACAAAAATTGAAACATCCATGGTTCCTTTGGAAGATTCTATCATGTGGTATGGTTGGATTTCCCTACAGGCAATGATGTGAAGCACAAAAGCGCATTGATTAGCCCTCGCGCTAGTCATAACATCATGGACAATAGACACTTGGGTATCATTGGGACAACCTAAAATCATCCCAATAGACAATAGTGTTGCAAGAGGAGCCAATGGACAAAACATTGAAGTTCCAGGTTACTTTAACTACACTACTCAAATAATCAGTGGAGATATGGAATTTACATTTCATGTTACCCTAGATTCCCTTGAGTATGATATCATCCTAGGTGGAAACTGGTGAATCGTTGTGTTCAATAAATGAATCCATGCAAACAGTCACCTTGAACACTCCTACAGGCAATGTACAATTGCTATTACAGGAGGAAGAGACCTTGGAGGAGTTGGAGCTTCCCACAAATCTTAGTGAAAAGACCCCTAGGATTCAGGTTGGGTTGGAAATTTCAAATAAAATCACCACTGCTCAAGCACAGCTTTATCCAACATGGGAACACAATCTCATGACCCTTGAGCTATGGGATTTGTTAGGTCAAAACCAACACTCACGCCACATCCTGAAAGAATTCCCTTTACACCAGACTTGAACATGCCATGTTTGGGATAATTTGAACATACAATGTATATTGAAACTAACCCCCTTACATGAATTTTTTTTGTGGTTGAGTATGTGTTGGAAGCTGATTTAATCTTAGGGTATAAATGGACTATTGTTGCCCAAGCACCACTGTGCTTTGCTAACGATAGAGTCATCATGATGGTCAAAGATAAAAAGTTGACAATACCATGCTGCAAGGAAGAGGATCCAACTTTAACGGATTTCTATGATGCTGAATGCAAAAAGTTACAAACCTCTTCCACGGACGCCCCTCTACACAATGACCTACCATCTGCGCCTCCTCTAAACAACTCCGTTAGAGCATCTACTCCTTCAACCACATCCTCATCTACGAATTTCGATGCCAAAACCTTGCAATCAACAGCTATTCCTGAAGAAGTTCCCACAGCTCAACCTTCTATCTCTAACAAGAAACTCAAAGGAAAAGCCCCGGAGCCTATGCATCTTCATCGACAAATCTCACCAAAGGAGACAACCACATACTCGAAGGCCTCGTCGTCGACAGCTACTCCATAAGAGACTCTAGCTTCATCATCATCAACAATGCCCATGAGTTTTAAACCTGTAGCAGCCTCTGCGACGACAACCAAAGTTAAGGATGGCTCGAAACCTTCCACATCAACCCACACTGAGAGAACTCCACCAAGACAATCACAATCAAGGTATCTTAATAGTATCAAGATGTGAGTGGAGAAGTAGCTACTTGTAGCTCAAGGCTACTATGAAGGTGCCAATCAAATTTGGGTGCCTTGACAGTCAACACCTCCTCCTCAATGCAGCACTTAGAGGCCAAGGAAAAAAAAAGTACTCCACAACACCGTCCACCAAAGCCTATGCGAGTTTCTCAAAGAATTTCACTAACTCAACAAGTGTGGGTACCAAAAACACTACTGCAAGCACAAGGGTACTACCAAAGAAATAACAAAGCTTGGATCCCTAAGCGCATCACAAAGTCTCCTAAGCTTGCATAAAGAAGGAAGCCTCAACACCAAGCACATATGCCACCTGTTTATAATGTTTATCAAAGATGGTTGCCTATGCATGTGCTTCAACAACAAGGATACTATGATGGTAATCCCATCATATGGTTGTCAAAATCGAACAATGTGAAGAAAGACTCACCACAAACTTCAACCTTAACAATTTCACCTAAATTTCGACAAGAATGGAGACCCAAGCAACAACAAGCAAAAATCACTCAACCATTATCATGCATTCAGCACCAACACAAGAGCTTGTGTGTTCAAGTAAACAACCAGCAGTCTTACCTGCTGCCTCGACAACAATTAAGCAAACAATACCCACGTTTGCAACAACGGAGACTTATGATCACATCAAGGGCAAAATAACAGTGCTCTTGTCACCCCTCTGGATGTGAAAAATAAGCGTACAAGAACCTATTGATCACAAATCATGCCCTAGCTAACCCATAAAATCAATTAAAATAACAAAAAACCATCGAGGTCAAAACCTGCAACTTCACGGGGTGAAAACCTATGATCTCACAAAAATCCCTTTCACAGAAATCTATCTCACACAAAATTCCCTTTCACAGAAATCTATCTCACACAAATTTCCCTTTCATGGAAATCTATCTCACACAAATTTCCCTTCACGGAATTCCATCTCACGGAACTACACTTCACGGAATTACCTCTCACAAAATTCCAGTTCATGACTTGCACTTTCACTGAATTACATTTCACAGAATTCTATTTCACGGAAGTCCATTTCACGGAATTACCTCTCTCACGGAATTCCAGCTCATGGCCTACACTTTCACAGAATTCCATCTCATGAAACTACACTTCACGGAATTCCTTCTCACGGAACTACACTTCATGGAATTCCATTTTACGGACTTACCTCTCACGGAATTCCAGTTCACGGCCTACACTTTCACGGAATTCCATCTCACGGAACTACCCGTCAATAGAATTACCTCTCACGGAATTCCAGTTCACGGCCTACACTTTCACGGAATTCCCTCTCACGGAACTACCCGTCAATAGAATTACCTCTCACAGAATTCCAATTCATGGCCTGCACTTTCACGAAAACACCATTTTCCAAGATTAACTTTCATGGCTTTAGACCATGTTCCATGGGAACACTCACGGGAACACGGATTATGGAAGGAGGCCGGAAGCAATTAATGCGAGAGAGTGGGATTACAGCCATGGAAACATGAAGACGCACATAATTTTTCCATATTTTTGTGCCAAAGTGCAATGTAAATTGTTTTAGGCCAATATGGGTTCTAAATGAGAGTTCTAAGTGTATTAAGCAAGGCTCACTTATGGGGTTGTCCGCCCATGTGTGAAAGAGGCCTAGGGTTAGGGTTAGTGACCTCTCTACAAAAGAGAGGTTAGCTAAAGAAAGTGGACGTTTTTGCCATTCTCATAAGCTATTGAGTGAAGCTCTTGAGCTCTCAAGCTATGGCAGCTCTCTAACTCTCTCTCTATTGTACTCTAATGAGCATCAAGCTCCAATGAGTATAGCTCCACTTTTAATCTGTTTTAGCATCATTGAAGTAGATTAATCTATGATTAGTTGAATGCTTCTTTCTTTCTCTTGTGTATGCTGCATGCTTGTAGTGTGTGTGTGTAGTCTCCATTGATGCAAGCTCTTGCCCACTTCTTTGGCAATGAGTTATTCATGGATAGACTCTCTCTATGAGCTTGTGGATTTGTGAATGTTGCATTCTCTGCTTGCTTAAGCTTGTGGGTTTGTGAATGTTACATTCTCTGCTTGCTTAAGCTTGTGGGTTATGGATTTGCAGGCATTAGGGAAAGCTAAGATTTAATCAATGTTTGAATGGGATTAAGAGAGTGCTATGCATTGCTTGTTGTCTTGATTAGTGTAGTGGATTTAAGGGATTGAGAGATTGATTGAGGTGTTGAATGGTTGAATCGTCAAGTGGTGTTTTGTGTATGTGAACTCTCCCTCATGGGATAAGCCTTCATGCACTAATCGGGTCGAGTCCTCGGATTGACATTGTGTTTCATAACACATTTGTTGATCGGTAGTACTCTATGAGCACTATATTGCACGGTAGAGAGAACTGCTCTACAATGGCGCCGCTGCCGGGGAGCGAGTGCCTACATTAGTTGAGCACCGTGTTGAGCACCGTGTTGAGCACCGTACACACACTACCACTCCTTATTAAGCTCCAATCTGTTGCAAAACTGTTGGATAGGAGAGCAGGCTTTGGGACTAATTTTGGTACTTATTTAAGACTAATCTGCTGTTAAATTCTCTTTATTTGTCTTGCAATTGGAGTGCGATTGGCTGGCTACACTTCTCTCTCGAGGTCAGGACAAGGATTCAACACACGGGAAGGATTGGAGGTAGGCGCTAAACCTGCAAATTTCAATTTGTGTGCGAAAAAGAGAGGCCTGTTTTTGCATTTCTGTCATTCTATTTAAGGAAATTTTTTAGAGTTTCAGTTTTTTGCATGTTCGTTTTATTTTCTGTTCTTAGCTTAGTTTAGTTCAGTTTTCTACATCATTAATTTTGTGCATTTGAGTTCTCTGTTAAACCTGCATTTTAGTTCTCTGTTAAACCTGCACCTCTAGAGGAACTGAAATCTGTACACACACATGAAGATTGAACATTTCGAATTTGCTGCACATGCATTTAGTTCACTGCACACGCATTGAATCCGCTGCAAATCTCACAACTGCACATGCATTGAATTTGCTGCAAATCTCACAACTGTACACGCATTTAGTTCACTGCACACGCACTTCAAAAAAATAAAAAATAAAAGAAGGCGGTTGTGTGAACAGCACACCGCGCGGAGAGACCCACACACCGCACCATAAAGACCGCCACCGCAGCGGATAAGGGGGTGCCAAAAAAAAAGTGGAAAATTTTTCATTTTCTGCCGCAAAAATTTGGGAGGTTATCTAACTTTTCGAGAGGAGTTAGACGACACCCATCGTCAGAATTTCGGTCCCGGAACCATTTTCCCATAGTGAGTCAGTATGGGAAACTGGTAAATTTTTGGCGATTTTCGATCCAAAAAATACGCTATTTTTTTGGCCTAATGTGTTCGAGGGGGTTCAAAATGGGTTCTGGCAAAGTTTGAGCCAACTTGAAAATTTTTGGATTTTTTTGGAAAAAAATAATAATTTAAAAAAACCTTAAAATTTGACCTTATGCACTTGCGGTCGGGACGTCATATAGACACTGCCATAGGGCCTAGGGCACTTCTAGAGTACCTACGCAAGAAAGTGGGACCCAATCGGTAGGAAATTTGGCAGATATTGCTGAAACCTTTTCCGAATCCCAATCTGATACCCTTTCCAAGACAACTAGCTCATTGTCTATGGACAATCTAGGGCCGTCAAATAGTCATCCCTTAGCCCCAAATAGGACACCCACAAGATCTTTTAATCCATTTGAAGCCGACACCATGGGGTTACCACTCAATGTGAGACTTCAATATGTCTACATGAATGCTCAAGGAGCTGAGATTTTTAGGGATCCACAACAACGTATCTCGTTAAGATCGTAGACTTTTTCTCGGAGCTTGATAGAGCACCTCTAGTCAATGACCAGGGTAACATGTACATGGGTGGAGATGGTGTTCGCTACGAAGTCACCTATCATCCAGAGAATGTGGACAAATTAGGGCAGCTCTCTAAAAGTGAGTTCTTAGACTTATCAAAGCCTTCCAGAGCAAGGGAGTCTAGAGATGATTGGCTCATTGAGCCAGACATGCCTGGACCATCCCAATGCCCAGTCCTCAAAGCCATCCATAGATGATTTACTTTGTGTAGATCTAAATTTGGAAAGGGACAAGAAAGGCAAGAGCAAAATGGATCAGGGGGCTGAGAACCAATGGGAGTTTGTACGACAAATTCCAGTGACAAAGGTCTTTCAGGATGACCCACTTCAAGAGGTCTATAAGGACTCTTTAGAAGGATATTATGCCACAACTAGATTGCCAGAGCTAGATCTTCCTCTAGCACTTGTGGTGGTAGTCGAGAAGCTTGCAGGACACATGAACCGAATCGTTGATAAATGGGCCAATGAATACCGAACCTTAGATTGGAAGGAGATTCGAGAGCTCACGTGGAAAGGACAACCATTATTCATGGAAGTGTTCTCAACAAATACAGCTAAACCAGGAGAGACAGCCTTTCTTGGAGAAACTGTTGCCCCTCCCCTACGAGAGTTCACTAGAGAGGGACCCTCAACATCAAAGTGGACGTACCACAGTTTCCACCAATTGAAAGATATTGTCTAGGGTGTTGTGTAGAACACTTTCCAAAGGATTGTTTGCTGAAACCACATGAGGAAGGCACCTCTCAACCAAAGGTCTCACTCAACTTTGTAGGGGCAGTTCCATCACCACCTTCATCAGAGAATGAGGATGTCGTGCCACTTAGAGTCATGACTAGATCACAGACACGAAATGCCAAAATGCAGACTGATGAGACACCTCGAACTAGGGATGCAAAGGCAAATCTAGTGGACAAGACCCTACATTCCAATAGAAAAAGAACCACTAGGAGGAAAAAGAACCGCAACAACAAGCAAACTAAGAGTGCATCCACTAGTTCTCAAGAAGTCTCTAAACAAAACATGAAGGATCAAGCGTTTACATCCCAAGAAGTGCATGAGGAGCATCAACCTCAACCTGGGCCTAGTGCTAAACAAGATGAGGCTAGTACAACCGAGGATAGTTCTGGGGGTTTTGTTTTTGTGGATAAGGTGAACGAGACTCTAGATGCCATCATTGATGCTCATAGAAGTCGCATTGCAGCTTTATCTAAGCTACCCAAGAAGCTTCAAGAATACCCAAACCCCCGTGAGGTGAGGAGAAGATCAATCTAGCTGTACATCAGCAACTCATTAGGGAAGCTCAATCAATACTTGAGGGTCCACCTCCACCTATCCCTCGAGGCCCAACCTCTCTTAAGCCAACATTAGAAACCATACCAAAAGTGTCATCAAGTTGGGAAATGAAAAGTGAGCCAATCTCACAAGCTCATAGCGAGAAGTCTGCAATAATTGCCACCCCATTTAAAGAAGGTATTCTCCCACCACCTAGCCTTGCCTTCCCATGCAATGATGAAGTTATTGATGCTAACGAGGACATGGCAAATGAGATGTGGGCAGCAGTTCATGAGAAGGTTAATGAGAATATGTCCTCTATTATTTCACCTCCATTCTCTGAAGTGGATTTTACTAGGGGCACTGAAAACAACTTTAGACGCCCAAGCATCCAGGAGGAAGTTCAAACAATTGTTTCTCCTAGAAGTAAGCATACAATGAAAACCTTACCATCTTATTTAGGAGAATATGAGAACTGTTCTCAAACCTTGAGGATACCCTCCATGCATAGAAGGTTGACAAAGGAGATGGATATGGGTATCGTGCAAGCTATTTTGTCAGCACCAGTGGCTTGTACCTTACCTTTGCTTGATTTGATAAAGCTTCGGCCTGAGTTGTGGAATGATATTGCCACATGTTTATCAGAGCAGGTATTCCTACAAAAGGGTCACCATCATTGTACTATACACCCTGAGACAAAGCATGTTATGCCAGTTCCTATCAACAAAGTAGGAAAATTTTGTGAGGACGATCAGGGAAATGCTACCCTCCCATTAAAAGTACGAAAAGTAGCTTCAACTGCAATACTTGACAGTGGTGCAGGAGTGGGCATTGTGACAAGGACCATTTGGAAAAAGTGGGGCAAACCAGCTATTAGAAGTACCAGAATGCACTTGCAGCTGGCAGATGGAAGCTTAGAACATCCCATTGGGCTGCTAGAGAACATATTGATCACCACATGTGGGATTGAATATGAGCACACATTTGCAGTAGTGGATTTTGGAAAACATCCAAACTATGAAGTGATATTGGGTAGACCATTCATGTGACAATTTCAAATGATTCAAGATTGGGGATACAATTATTTGTACCTCCAACATGATTCTGTCATCACAAGGGTCAACCTAAATAATCACTCATATCGTGATGTAACAAGGTCTCCAATAGATGAGTTTGATTTTGCTTCATCTGAGGACTCAATAGTTACATTGTCAGATGGGCGAGAAGATCTGTGGATGTGTGGAGCCTCATGTAGGGATTTCAACACTGAGAGACTTAAGGGTAATCGAAGTGTATCAGATGAGGCATACATTCCACAACCCTTCCCTGAGCACTTACTTGATCCCCTAGAATGGAGTCATGTCCTTGCAACATTATCGACGTGCTTTACCTAAGCCAATTCAATTTTATGACTCAGATGGATATGACATTATTCCTATACGAATGGTACAACCACGTGACCTTCTAGATGATTTGTACTATGGGGATGCATCCACAACAGCACTGCATGTAGAGGAAGTCTCAGTGGAGGATTTAACACTCGAATCTGCTAATGATGCTGATAAGGAAGACGGATGGGACTCTGATTTTGATGATGATGTGATAATCCCCGAGGAAGAGTTAGGAAAGGCACGCCTACTCTTGAGAGGAAGGGAGGTTCAAGTAGAGATCCCTCGAAGCCGACCTAAACGTAAATGCTGTAAGAGCCATAAGAGAATCCGTAAACAATATGAGAGGGAGCGATGTGAGAGAAAACAAAAAGAAGACGAGGAGTTTAAGAATGAACACTCTCGACCATCACCTCACTTCTCAGGAAAGAATGGATATCTATACTATGTCCAAGCACAAGATAGTATCAAAGACCAAGTAAAACGATCAGATGGATTCCAGCCAGGAGAAAAGCTAAAAATTGTTAGCAAAAATTAAAAAAAAAACGAAGAAACCAAAACCAAAACTCAAGTCTCAAACCGATTTAAAAGAGAGTGTCAGAAGTGCAAAGGTAATGGTTGAACAAAAAACTCTGATGCAAGATTGCAAAAGAGAGCTCAAAACCGCATGGTCTTCAATTAGTGATGACTCAAGTGGACAAGAACAAGGTCTCAATGTTCCCCCCAACTTCACACAGTACACTCTTCAAGATCGGAAGATTGTTCTTCAACAGCCCATGCGACAAAAGCCAAGCATGCCAAGGGTTTCATATGATGGTCCAGAAGATGCAAAAAAGATTGATATCACTAAGCCAGGAGAAGAGCCTCGCTATGTGTGGATTGCCACAGACTTGTCCTTAGATGAGGAGAAGTTATTAATTCAAACAATAAAGGAGTATCGCGATGTTTTTGCTTGGAGTTATAAAGACCTCAAAGGAGTTGATCCAAGCATATGTCAGCATACAATTCCATTGCGAGAGGATGCAAAGCCTTCCAAGCAACGTCCTTATACTTACAATGAGAATTTTGCACGAAAGATAAAAGAAGAAATAGACAAGCTCTTAGAGGCAAAATTTATCTATGATATTGAACACACTGAATGGGTCTCCCCTATTGTAGTGGTGCCCAAGAAAAATGGAAAACTTCGAGTATGTGTAAACCTCAAGAAGGTAAATGCAGCTACTGTATGTGATCATTACCCCCTTCCAATCACGGATCATGTTTTGGAATGAGTTGCAGGAAAAAAGGCATATAGTTTTGTGGATGGATTCTCCGGTTACAGTCAAGTGTCAATTGATCCAAAGAATCAACACAAGACAGCCTTTGCTACTGAAGATGGCATCTTTGCCTATCATGTTATGCCATTTGGTCTAACAAATGCGCCAGCAACCTTTCAGCGGTTAATGAGTCATGTATTCAAGGAGTACCTTAGGAAATTTCTTGAGATCTTCATGGATGATTTATGTGTTCACTCACAAGAGCGTGATGACAGACTTGTGTTTCAAAAGTGTCAAGTTTATCGTATATGCTTGAATCCTGATAAGTACAAATTCATGGTAAGACAAGGGAAAATTTTAGGCCATATTGTTTCTTGCAATGGGATTTCAATAGATATGGATAAAATTGATGTCATTGTCTCATTACCTCGGCCTATCAACCCTAAAGGGGTACAAATATTCATGGGACATTGTGGCTATTATCGTCGATTCATCTACATGTACGCTGTCCTAGCAAGACCATTATATGCTCTTCTTGTAAAGTTTAATTGGACTGATGAGTGGGAGGAATCCTTTGAAAAGTTGAAGCAAGCATTAGTGACTGCACCCATCTTACGGGCACCAGATTGGAACCAAAACTTTCATGTCCATATTGATGCTTCAAACTTTGCAATTGGATGTATTTTGGCTCAATCGGGAGAACATAATAAGGATTTCCCAATCTCATATGCTAGTCGACAGTTGAACAATGCTGAGAAGAATTATACCACAACAGAAAGAGAAGGTTTGTCCATGATATATGCAGTGAAAAAGTTTCGCCATTACCTTTTGGCAAACAAATTTATATTTTTTGTGGACCATCAAATAATATCCCTTCACGGCCAAAAACCTGCACTCTCACAAGTTCAGGTCTCGCAAGATTTAACAATTTCACAGATTAAGAACCTACACTTTCACACTTTAAGCCACATCACGGATGAAGCCATCTCACGCATTAACACTTGCACAATGATCTTCAATAGCCATTATATATTTGATAAGCTTATTGCGTACTATTCTTTTGGTTAAATTAATGTAGTAGCTGCTCCATGAGTACATATCCATGCTCATGCATAGGAGAACATTTGCACCAAAGCCTCACCATCGACAACTTCTAGGTACATCTTTGGATGGGGGGCCATGGTGGGTGAAAGCCTAGTCAATGGTATAACCCATCGCCTGGAGTTTTCCTTCAAATTCCAAACCTCTCCAAACGACGCTACCATCTTCACAAATCAATGATCTTCAATCCTTAGTGAAGATATCTATATTAGCCTCGCAAGTCAATGTAATTCTTTCAATCCTCACCAACAACAAGTGGCTACTTCAACACACAGAGTAGTTAAATAAGAGTCTATATGACTCAAGTCTTGTACTCCATGTATCTATGCTTCATAAGAGAACTTAAATATACATAAAAACATAAAAAAACACATGAGCAGAAGAAGACATGAATAGGTCCTACTCAACAACATTTGACAAGAATCCTGCCACATAAAGGGACATCATCGAAGGACAATTTATTCAAATGATGAATGTCGCTTCAATGAATCAAATGAGGAACTAAGAATCACCATCTCATTCTGATAATTAAGTCTACGTTCCTCCATATCCTTCCCTCTCTTCTCTCCCATTATCAACATCTCTTAACATCCCCACCACTAACACAAATGACATGTAACATTGTTTATGACTACCAAAAATAAAGTGAGCAAACAATCCAAAAAAAAGGCTCATATAAATATAAAAATGCAATCATTCGTAAAAAACCCCACCCCCATCCTGTTAGGAATTCTCAATAAACCACTAACCTTTTCATTCACTAACTAGATTTTCTTATTCCTTTCAAAGGAACAAAGACCATTGAACGTCACTCAACATCAAAGCCATCAACAAAGCTAGTTCATTCTCACCCACACAAAGGTCAACACCATCACGAGGATGCGATCACCATCAGGAAGGGGGAGATGTTAACCCAATTCTAGGGTTAACAAGATCTACTGCCATTATCTTACATCAAGGAGTCACGATAGGTACACAAAAGGGTCATACATTCAAGATATGAAGCAATAGTGTCCAAAGCTACAACTTGGGTGGGCACCCGTAATGGTGTGACGGAGTATTTATGGCGATTCCCACTTCAAAAACGTGTGGTAGTAAGTTAGGATGAAGTCCTAAGTGATGTACTTCATGGATATATTTTGATTGTAGTCATTATATTAGCATTAGGTCCATACATGAGCCTAATGTGCCTGACCGGCCACAGTTTAAGTGTGTGAACACTTATGGCCATGTATATAAAAGACAAATTTAGGAATTTTGGGAATTATTCGAGTCCCATTTCTTATAGGATTGGTTGGAAACTCGGTATTTTTGTGTAGTTTGAGCTAACATCTATTTGTTGGTGCACTCTTTGTGCCATTAGATTATATCTTGACACAACTATTTGGCGTATTTGTTTGTAGTTGTATAGATACATACGTCAATGCAACAATATTGGAAGGACAAGGGAAACATGACACTAAAATTAATTGAGATTATACAACACCTTTCATATGAAGAAGATAATGTTAAATACTATCTCCACTTTGAGACATTGAAGTAAAAACATGGGCTTTATTTAATTTGCCAAAAGAATTCTAAATATCACTTAAAAAGGAACCTTAGAAGTGAGATCTCTAAAGGGTGTGGTGTTAGAAACAACAAAACAAAAAGTAAATCTCAATGACAGTACAATGTGCTAAGTTTACGATTGATCCACAGATAAAAACCCATCTTAGACACTATATCAAGATTATAAATCATGATATATATGCTCAAATTTGAGAGACATTGAAGTAAAAACATGGGATAATAATGCCAAAGAACACTTGGAAAAGGAACCTTAGAATTGAGGGATCTCCAAAGAGTGTGGTGTTTAGAAACACCAGAAGCAATCAAATTTCAATGAGATTATTACATTCATGTTTACAATTCATCCGAAGACAAAAATCCTTCATAGACACTTTGTCAAGATAATAATTGAGTATAAATTGTATCTCAAACATAGCGTTTTCTCATGTATTGCTCCATCTCTATCATAAGCTACTTCATTTACTAAAGTGTTGCAAGTATACTCCCGTTTGTTCTTTGCATAAATCCAACCAAGTAACCATGCACTGATTGTTGTCTCCAAAAAACTTTGAAGCTCCTCTATATTTTGATTCCACATCTTTGAAAAAATCAAGTAGGTTCCGGGCATATTCCACATTACATTGTAGAGGGTATCATAAAAAATTAGCATGCTATTTCCATCCAAGTCATGAAAAATTCTCCATACTACATTCAAGTTTTTGTGGTATACAAATCGCTATCCAATTAGAAGGATCCGTCTCTTTGACATGTTGCCTGCCCTGCTACGACCTTAAACTTTTGATGGTGCCGAGAAAAGCACAACTCAAGAATGCGTCGAGTCCTTTGTAGTCTATTAGTACTCCAAATCCATACCTCAAACCATTGCATACAAAAATCAAGGAAAGTGAATGCATCTTTGCGAATCAAATGCCAAACACTTGTATTCTCTTCCACAAGATGCATATGTTTGGCCCAGTCTGGACATACATCATCATGTTGCATCTCAATGGTCTTAAGTAAAACACCATTGAGTTCAAGTATCAATACTCTTCTTTGTTTCCTTATTGTATCTGGGGGTGGTGGAACTGTTTTGCTTCTAGGTACATGAGTCACCAATGATTGGTGCCACCTCAATAGTAAGTTTTTTGTACACTTGAAATCAAAGCTATATGCTTCAACATATCCTGTTGAAAACAAAATGTATGGTTAATGGACATTCAAAATTTTAAATAAATATATTATGTGCCAACAACAACATAAATTCATCCATGATATGGATGGTCTTAAACCTTCATAGACAAACGCTCCAATACCTCAGAAGTTCAACCAAAAAAATAAAAGAGCGAGTATATCCAAGTTAAATTATAATATTCATAGCCTTACACCTTGGCAAGGCAATATCTTCAATAAAAAACAAACACATCTTCATTGCAATCAAATTACAAATATTGACAAAAGAGATAATCAAATGACAGTAAGTTTGGAGGCATTTGATTGCTTGATACAATAGTGTAAAGATTTGGCTCGTACAATCCAAAAATTAAATCCATCTAAGCACATTATTTTGGCCAAAGCCTGAGTCTATCTTATGGGCTTCTAGTACAAAATGGCTCCAAACATTCTGCACCCAGGAACTGGTTTAATTTGTGGTATGGCAGTCTTGCTCTAGTCCATCTTATCATGTATAATACACAAATACCTGTTTGGGTTCATTTCGGAAGAGCTCCTCCAAGCATAGTATAGATTTCTACAACTCATTTGCTGCAACATGTGCATGCTCCTCTTGATTTTTTGTTGATTCCAACTTGACCTTGATTGTCGTACAAATGTCACATTTTGAGAAGGTACTGGTTTTTGATAAACTAACTGTCTTGAACTCTGTGTTCCACAATCTTGAGAATGATGGTTGTGACAGTGGCCGGTATTCGAGTGTATTCGAATGAGACAAGTGTGTCATTAACTTCACGCAATATGTCCACCTATTTGTACATTACTGGTAGAACACGTTGGGTCTCACGGCCTCCATGCATAGATGTCCTTGACCTATGTGGCATTTGATCGGCATTATTATCTATGAAGCCCTGTATGATTGATTTTGCCATCTCAACATATGTCATGCCCTTCCGTATTATCCCACTATTGCCATGACTGACATTACATGCACCATTCAAGAACTTCTTTCTGAGCCTATAGAACGTTGACTTACCAATGCCATGCATTACATACCATGCTTTACTACAAACCTTCTTCCCATCAAATGTGAACTCAAAGCACTCGTCATCTTGACCTTGTCTATAGGCCATGCCCATGCAATCCAGTACAAATGTGTATCGTGTACTATAGCTCTATCCCCAAAAGTGTACCCTAGCTTGCATGATTTTGGATCTATCTCCAAATTGACAACATCGCTTCTCGCAACAATCAATGGTTGGCGACATTGTGAATGTTTGCAACATCACATTTTTTGCTAGCTCCATGGGTTTTATCGTAATTTTTCATTACCCTTACCCTATGGACATAGCTCCTTTTCTTATTTGTCCCTTCAATGATATCATAGTCAGTGATCATGGCATCATGGTGTGTTTCATTAGAACTATCGCCATCATTGTCCTCTACATCATCATCCTACTTGAATTGTTTAGACTGTCAATATTTTTTTGCATAAAGTGATCTTGAATACCCTCATTAATACAAGAAGATTCTGTGTCCTTCACTAATGGTTCACCATTCTCAAATGTGAGTTGCCTGATCGGCCAACTAACCAAATTCAGACCTGAAACACAAGTTGAACTTGGATGCAAAGATCCTTCTATAATGACACCCAAGCTACTCTCCCCTAGTTCTCTACAATTTATAGCCTTGTATGGGTGGACCAGCAATACTACTCCATTGCCAAGTTTTGTAGATCTATTGTCATCCCATAGGATGACACTTTTATCTTTCCAGCTCTCCCTATCTATAAAGTGATCTTCTTGATCAACAAGAAGTTCCACAAAATTATCCTCTTTGGTATTAGTAATGTCTTTGTCCATAACAAGGTTGACTAATGGCCATTTGATGATGCTTCCAACTACTTGAGACATTGTTCTTGCATCCATTGTGGAAAATGGAATGAGAAATGTGTCATCAAAGCTTTGTTGAACATGTATTGCTGCACATGTCTCACCAATGAATTGAAAACCACATGTTTGAGACGCATCAATGGAATGAATAACCCCGCGTGCCTTCCTTGCAGAACCATCAATGAGAAACACTGGAGAACCTTGTTTTAGACCCTCCAATCCCTGAGAAAATCAAGATCTCAATAAGAAAGATTAAAGCGATGTTTTTTATGGTAGGACACAAAACTATAAATGTAATTCAATCTCAACATGAGTTTAGGCTCCAACCAAAGTTTGAATCTCACCTATGCTAGTTTGCTAGGAGGCTAGGCTCTAACCAAAGTTTAGGCTCCAACCAAAGTTTGAATCTCACCTATCAATGCTAGTTTGCTAGGAGGCTAGGCTCCATCTAAAGCTTGAGCCTTGCCTGCATATGCTAGCTTGTTAGTAGGAGGCTTCATGATCCTCACCATCATATGTTAGTTTGTTAGGAGGCTCCAGTTAAAGTTATCATCCTCACTTGCATAATATATTAGTTTGCATATGTCAGCTAGAAGGGTAGGCTCCTCTAACAAAAGTTTGAGCCTCACCCGCCGCGCGGATGCTAGTTCGCTTCTAGGAAGCTGAAAGTAAAGTTGTAGGAAGCTGAAAGTATATTTGGGTGTATGGGGAAAGAGGGAAGAAAAGAAGAAATCTCAAGCTCAAGCTCAAGGCTCAAACTTGAGTTTGAGCCTTGTCTATTACACAAGCAAGTAGGAATAGAGAGGGAAGCTAGAAAAATCCCAGAGAACAAGTGGGGTGTGGGTGAAGAAGGGTATATAAACAAAAGTGAAACTAACTATAATCAAAAGACCTGGGACCTGGGGCCTGGGCCTGGGCCTGGCGAATGAAATCAAAATTGAAATTCGACCTTTTTGCATGACGGCGCCTGTGCCCGCCCCCATTGATTGTCTATATCAATTGACCTCTCTCTCTCGCAGCCGCCATCTCCCCCTCTTCTCTCTCACAGAGCCGCTCTCCTCTCCTCTCTCTCGCAGCCACCCCCCCTCTCTCCATCACCATCCCCCTCCCTCTTCGTCGCTAGCCCCCTCGCTGTCGCGCAGCCCCCGCCACCCCTCTCACAGTCGCCAGCCTCCTCCCTCTCCTCTCACAGTGCCCCGCCCCCAAATTTCAAATTTTTCCCTACTCGATGCTCGCGTCCCAATTTCAAATTTTCCCCCAACTACCTGCGATGCCCGACTTTGAAATTCCATCCACGTAAAAAAAAAGAATGACCGAAAGGACCTGCGAATCGTAAACGTGATTAACGCGATTCTGCACCCAAAGCACAAGCGATTCTGTGTGGTGAGCGTATGCGATTCTGTGTGGTGAGCATACACTGCTCGTAATCGCCATCGTATGCAATAATCGTCTCTGTTTCCTGTCTCTGAAGTACTCGCTCAGTCCTGCGTCCTCCTGCGTTTCAAACAGGTTCTTTTCCTCTCGCAATCGACACGTCTGCGTTGGTTCCGACCTCTATTTCCTACAAAACCATCACGCCCACATGCCATCGGCGGAGACTTCAAGCATCCGTCACGTCTGTGCGACATTGGAGACTTTCGTGCGCCATCTGCATTTCGTGTGTTCCCTCATCTAATTGAATACTTCACACAACAAGTAAGTCCTTCTTTAATTGATTGTCTATATCAATATAAACACTTTCTTGATTGCATGCTAAGTGTGGCAATTGTCAATCGTTGCTCGTCGTAGATTGTTTTCACTTCTTGCTGCTCTCTTTTGTATCTTCACATATGTCGAGAACCTATAAAATTGATCTTTGTGCACATTATATAATCTAAATGACAAGGGTTCCCTATATAAACATGGTATATGTGTCACATATCTGAGTGCACAACTTGGATATAGACTCCATCTTAAGTTTGAGCCTCCCCCCATTCGCCCCCTACATAGAACTTATGTGTTAACGCTCGACCTAGATTGAGTCTTTGTTCTCCATGATAGTGCACCCCGGCCTTAAGGCTCGAACTTAAGTTTGAGCCTTTGCTCTCCATGCTAGTGCACTCCGGCCTTAAGGCTCGAACTTGAGTTTGAGCCTTTGCTCCTTTGCTCTCCATGCTAGTGCACCCGGCCTTAATGCTCGAACTTCAGATTGAGCCTTCGTTCTCCATGCTAGTGCACCCCGGCCTTAAGGCTCAAACTTGAGTTTGAGCTTTTGCTCTCCATGCTAGTGCACCCCGGCCTTAAGGCTCGAACTCGAGTTTGAGCCTTTGCTCTCCATGCTAGTGCACCCCGGTCTTAAGGCTCAAACTTGAGTTTGAGCCTTTGCTCTCCATGCTAGTGCACCTCGGCCTTAAGGCTCGAACTTCATATTGAGCCTTCGTTCTCCATGCTAGTGTACCCCGACCTTAAGGCTCGAACTTGAGTTGGAGCCTTTGCTCTCGATGCTAGTGTACACCAGCCTTAAGGCTCGAACTTCATATTGAACCTCCCCTATATGGAACTTATGTGGTAAGGCTCATTCTCCATGCTTAACTTTACATGGAACTTGGCCTTAAGGCTCCAACTTGAGTTGGAGCCTTGCCTATGTCTACTAGCGTATCCCTAGCATATGAGTGCACAACTTGGATCTAGGCTCCAGCTTAAGTTCGAGCCTCTCCTACATAAAGCTTGGCCTAAATGCTCGAACTTAAGCTTGAGCCTTGTCTCTATATGCTGGTGTACCCATGTCATATGAGTGCACAACTTGGATCTAGGCTCTAGCTTAAGTTCGGATTTTCCCTATATGAACTTGGCCTTCAGGCTCCAATATACTAGTGTACCCCTGGCATATGAGTGCACAACTTGGATGTAGACTCCAGCTTAAGTTCAAGCCTCCCATACATGGAACTTTGCCTTAAGGCTCAAACTTGAGTTTGAGCTTTGCCTCTCTATGCTAGTGTACCCCTAGCATATAAGTGCACAACTTAGATCTAGGCTCCAGCTTAAGTCGAGCTTCTATATGGAATAAGTAAATGCAAGTGAGGCCCCCGCTATTCAAGAAAACTAAGTGAAGCATCAATAATTGTAGCATGCATTAAGTTTCTTAAGTTTGATAGGTTTTGATTTGAAATGTAGCATTTAAATCCATTTTTTTCTAAGGTTTTGAAACTTTTTTTGTGCTTCACAGGAATGGAAGCTAGCAGAGCGCTCGCTACCTCGCAACCACATGGTGCACCAATCTTTACTCTGGATGCTCTCAAAAAAACAACTCAAGCTAAAAGTGTCACTCCTAGAATTAAGGTGGATAGAACCTTCGAAATGAGTAACCAAGGAGTAAAATGGTTTGTGGATAGCTACGATGCTAGTGCAAACTGTCAGGTAAAATTCTGAAAGGTGTTTTGGGCTTGTGTACATATGGAATGCATGGCATGTTATAAGACTTGGCTTTGAATGCCTTGGCAGATGTACAGGGTGGATGGTTTTTCTATAGGCTTGTACAGGTTTGTCCGGAGCGTGGTCTGCTGGAGGTGGTATCAGCTGTTCGGTCGCTTTATTTGTGTACGCGTCCCAAAAGAGTGGGCACTCGCAGGTTGTATTCGAAGGTGTGGACGCATGTGGGCAATTAATGGTCGGGATATCATGGACATGGACAAACAGCTTATGGTCACATTGCCTTGGGGTTATGGCCAAGTGATCCCAACTTCACAATTTCATCTCTCTCAAAATGTTTAAGAAACGTAGAAAGAGGAGAGCAACACATGTATGGTGAATTGAGCTCACAAAACTCAGATGCAGAACCACGAACAGATGTGTTTTGTCTACTATGGCCCTGTATCAGCATATGGAAGTCCTAAAGGAGAGAAATGCATATTGCAAGCAGAGCATTGAGGATGCAGATGCAGAGACACATGTACAAACAAATGTGGATACAAAGGGAAATTGTTCTTCACATATGCAGTAAGTCTTTCATATGGAAGCAGGGATTTCACTGACGTAAACGAGAACATGTGAACATGTTAATAACACAAAAAATCTTGTGATCGCATGTTATATTCACAAAGCTTTCACAAGGGCCTAAAAAAATTATCTTTGTCGGGCATAAAAAATCTTCTTAGGTGGCTACTGATCTGCTATTATGTGAAGATGGTAACATGAGAACATGTGAATAACTTATTCCCATGTGTAGCCAAGCTTTTAAGGGGTTCCCAAATGGCAAGTGACCTGTTATTTTGTGAAAGGTAACATGAGAACATGTGAATAACTTGTTCACATGTGTTATTATCACAAAAAATCTTGTGATCACGTGAATATTAAATCCTTGTATGGAAGTGCTAAAGGAGAGAAACGCATATTGCAAGCAGAGCATTGAGGATGCAGATGCAGAGACACATGTAGAAACAAATGTGGATACAGAGGAAAATTGTTCTTCACATATGCAATCAGTCTTTCATACTAACACACACATGTGCAGGATAGGGGCAATGTCAATGCCTCAAGTTTAATGCCATCAAATTCAAGGACATTTTTCAAGAGATTGCCAAGGACGTTGTTGTTGCAACTTGACAATTGTGGTTCTGAAAATAAGAATCGTTATGTATTTGCCTATCTATCCCTATTGGTTGCACGAGGAGTGTTTGAGATGGTGCAGCTTGGTTTTCTTATGGCTGGTCATACTCATGAAGATATTGATGCATTGTTTAGTCGCTTCTCTGAGAAGTTGAGGAAACAAACCATTTTCACATTTCCACATTTGATGAGATCTTTAATGAGTGTGTTAGCATGCATCCAGCACCCTTTCTCCTACAAAAGGTGGCAGACTTCAAAGGCTTTGTCAAGGGATGCTTACATGTGGAGCCGATAGCTTAATTGGGCATTCAAAGCCATTGCAATTCAGGTTTTATATGAGTGATGGAAGACCTTTGATGCAATACAAAGTACACCCCAAAAATGTTGATTGGTTACCAGAAAGCCGTATAGATTTATGGAAGAGAAATGACCAGGAAGGACCCAAGCGTCCTGAAGGTTTTCCACCAAAAGTATTGCCACCCTTTGAGTATGTTAAGGAAAATGAGAAGGTTGTGGAGGGCTTAAAAAAACATGTCAATTGGTGGAAAGAGCACTTGCAAGAGAAAGGAGACCAAAGTGATTATGCTAAGTGGATCAATCCGGTCCTTGCCTTTTGGGAGAATCTTATGCTAAACATGCAAACCCCTAGTGCAAGGGAAGACATTGGATTTCATGACTTTTGACCAAGGAGTGTATGCAAAAAAGCTGAGCCTCTTAACCTTCAAGTGGAGGATGATGTAGATGAAAGGTTTGATGTAAATGAGGACCATTATTGTGGTCCAATGCACAACAGACCTGCTAAAGAGTTCAACCCGACCCTTGATGTGTCTAGAGGAGATTTTGTGCTTGTACAACCTTGTGATGCAAATTACCCAATATGGTTGGGAGTGACAACAAGTGATGTTGATCAAAACAACAACTCGATAAACTACCTACAAGTTCAGATACAATATTGGGCACCAATTTCAAAGAAGAAGAATGCAAGTGATGTGGAGGTTTATAAGGATTGCTGGAACAAGTATTGGGGCGAGAGAACAGAAATGATCCTCAACGCTCGGAAGACACTAGCTGCATCATTTGGGCATGGAAGCCTAAGGGTGGACGACTTCCAGAGAAAATCAAGATTCCAAAGGCTATAATACTGAAGGCCAAACAGAATCAATTGAATCAACATGAAAGTGAGGCACCATCACACGTCAGTGCAGTTGAGCAAGAATGATTTGTTAGCACATGGGCAACTAGCTTCGTAATGTTGTATGAAGCTACCAAACTCATAGTTCAATCATTATTCAGATTGTAAGGCTTTCTTAAGCTTTTAGATTTATGGTTCACCCATTGTTCAAGAATTTTGATTCAATACAGATAGTGATCTTTTTAATTCTATCACCTAGTCTTTCTTACAACTTAAAGTTACATTGAATATCCTTTCTTTGTTAAAGTTTTTTTGTTTGATGGTCAACTGGAGGCTATGTGATATAAACCAACTTAATTCTTGGTGTGCATGTGTGTGTGTGTGTGTGTGTGTGTGTGCAGGCAAATTTATATCCCACCAACATCATATATACTTGTTACAAATGTACAATAGTACATAAATCATATCGCATTATTCAAATGCTTGTTGAAAACATCCAATAATAAACGTGAGATCCCTATTCCCACCGCGCAACGGATTCGGGGTACTAGCAGCGGAAGTAGCACTTCTTGCGCGAGGCAGGGTCCCACACTCGGGGCCTCGTCCACGGATATCCGGACAAAAGACTAATCCGTCGGTTTTTCCAAAACCAAACCCGGAAAAACTTCCCTTATCCGGAAAGCACGGGCGATTCCTCCAGGATAACTTTTTACTCCAACGTAGTCAAGACCATTAATAATGATCAAACTGATCCGACTGCACCTATAAAGATACTTGGTCAGATCAAGGAAGAAACTTGCACTTGGATCATTGGGATCAACGCTTTTTTCCCCATCAAGAGGCACAGCCGTTGATTCCTATCCATAGAACAATTACTATCCGGGACTTGCTTCATCTATCGTAATAACGGAAATTGAGTCTCGATTTACGGATCCATCAATCCAGCCTAACCCCATCCGATCCCATGGGTTAGCCAACCACCCAACCACTGTAGTGATGGGATCCAATTTGGAATTTGGTTAGGTTTTGTCCCGGGTACCAAGGAAAAGAGTTCCAAGGCCCCCTAGCCGGAAGTTCATGCAAACATAAAACTAGCCACACCACTTACACACCCAATATGAAATTACCTTTTTCTTAGCATCAGCTAGCTTTAAAACAATCCTTTAATGAAACCATAGTACCACTGATCATAATCTTCCAATTTATCCGGTTGATTCATAATTTCCCATCATCAGAGTATCTATGGCATCATTGGCAACTAGAACGCTCACCACCTGTCCACACAGGGGCCTTTTCAATAGTTCCTAGCCCATAATACTCGGCAATATAATCACTTATAAAAATCAAGATGGACTCTCGTTGAAGATCAGCAAGATCAACCAACAGATCCATATAAAGAGCCATGGACTCATCCATTGAAGACTAGCAAGGTCAATCAACCAGATCCATGCCCGGTTTCACAAAACAACTCTTACTCCTTGTTCCAATATCTTCCACGACGCACGTGTGGGTATCTTCGGTGACCCAGAGCCCGAGCACCGTATGGTCAGCACCCTCTAGGATCCTTCGCAGGTGACCTAGCGCTTCACTCATAGGCCGCTTCCTTGGTCCCTCATCCACCGTACCGGAAGCTCACCATTTAAATCGAACCGAGGCTGGTCAAGACCTCGGTCGACCTTGCTACGCGAGACGTCCTCCATTGACTCTCCGTCAGCAGTTGCAACTTTAACAGTTAGGTCTTCATGACCTTAATCCACAAGACGGTCAAAATGCTTCCCCAGCATTCATGACATAAAATAGTCATTTACAAACAGTCACAAAATACAGTTTCTAAATCAAACTCTCGTCTTTCCACATTATCCCTCCTTAGTCCACATTACTTATTCCACATTCCATTTAATGTGTACTCATTCTCATCCATTTCCTCATATCGGCAACACATTAATTCACAGACACATTCACATTCACACCCATACATCCACATCCACATGTATACCTCCACTATCACGTCCTCATTCATACATCCTCATCCACACACATACATCCACATCCACATTCCCATTCATATCTATACATCCACATCTACATCCATATACATACATACATCCACATTCACATTCCATATCCATATCTACATCCACATTCACATACATCCACATCCACATTCCCATTCACATCTATACATCCACATCTACATCCACATTCGTATACATCCACATCCACATTTCCATTCACATCTATACATCCACATCTACATCCACATACATACATACATCCACATCCACATTCCCATTCACATCTATACATCCACATCTACATCCACATTCCCATTCACATCTACATCCACATTCACATACATCCACATCCACATTCCCATTCACATCTATACATCCACATCTACATCCACATTCACATACATCCACAACCACATTCCCATTCACATCTATACATCCACATCCACATTTCCATTCACATCTATACATCCACATCTACATCCACATACATACAAACATCCACATCCACATTCCCATTCACATCTATACATCCACATCTACATCCACATTCACATACATCCACATCCACATTCCCATTCACATCTATACATCCACATTCATATACATCCACATCCACATTCCCATTCACATCTATACATCCACATTCCCATCCACATTCCCATTCACATCTATACATCCACATCCACATCCATATACATATATACATCCACATCCACATTCCCATTCACATCTATACATCCACATTCACATACATCCACATCCACATCAACATTCACATTCATACATATACATGTACATGTATACATCCACATCACATTCATACAACCACATTACATTCATTCTCGTTCTAACACATCCCATATACATCTTAACACATCCTAACTCATCTTAACACATTCTATCACATCTCATACACATCTTATCACATCTTTTTACATCTCATACACCTCTTATCACATCCTATCACTTTCCATACGCATCTTATCAAATCTTATCACATCTCATACACCTCTTATCACCTCCTATCACTTTCCATACGCATCTTATCAATTCTTATCACATCTCATATACCTCTTATCACATCTTATCACATTTCATATCTTTTTTAAGAGAATTCTTATATTTAGTATAAGATTTCTCTACACTTTTATTTATGCATAAATTCCATTTAAGGAGACTAACAGTTTCGAAATTAAAATCAATCTTTTATGCATCTTCTTATGCATAAGTTCAATTTGGTAGGAATTACACTTTTAGAATAAAAGAATTTCTCTTATGCATCTAAGTTATGCATAAAATCCATTTATGAGGAAAATCACACTTTTAGTATAAAAAGAATATCTTTTATGCATACCACTATGCATGAAATCCAATATGATAAAAGTAACACTCTTACAATAAAATAATCAACTTTTATGCATACCTCTATGCATGAAATTCAATTATGATAAAAGTCACACTTTTACAATAAAATAATCAACTTTTATGCATACTTCTATGCATGAAAATTAAAAATGATAAAAGTAACACTTTTGATATAAAAAAATTTCTTTTATGCATACTTCTATGCATGAAAATTAAAAATGATAAAAGTAACACTTTTGATATAAAAATTTTTCCTTTATGCATACTTCTATGCATGAAAATTAAAATGATAAAAGTAACACTTTTGATATAAAAATTTTCCTTTATGCATACTTCTATGCATGAAAATTAAAAATGATAAAAATAACACTTTTGATATAAAAATTTATCCATTATGCATACTTCTATGCATGAAATAAAAATGGTAAAAATAACACTTTTGATATAAAAATTTATCCATTATGCATACTTCTATGCATGAAATAAAAATGGTAAAAATAACACTTTTGATATAAAAATTTATCCATTATGCATACTTCTATGCATGAAATAAAAATGGTAAAAATAACACTTTTGATATAAAAATTTATCCATTATGCATACTTCTATGCATGAAATAAAAATGGTAACAATAACACTTTTGATATAAAAATTTATCCATTATGCATACTTTTATGCATGAAATAAAAATGGTAAAAATAACACTTTTGATATAAAAACTTATCCTTTATGCATGATATTAAAATTCAATTTCTCCATGATTGTAATGAAATTCTTTCAATTAATCTAGGATGATAATTCCTAGAATATGGTAGGAAGTCCTCTTTTTATGCTTTGAATGAGATTATTTTATGCATAATTTTTATAAAAATTTTGCCATAGCTCCGCTGCTATGATTGATAAATCTCAATTTTTCTAAGGGATAATGCTTATCATTAAGGAAATAATTAAAATAATCTCTAATTGGATTATTAATCCATAATGCATTGAATCATTAATATACATAAACTAAAAGCATAGAAAAAAGTCATTAATTTGGCCTCAAGCATAGCTTAATCTTGGATTAAGAAAAAGCTTTATGAAAAGCTTGATTTGGATTGAGAACGGGTCATGAGTATGACCATTTCTTGAGTGAGGGAGAGAATTTACATAAAAAGCATTAGAATTTAAACATAAATGAAAATTAACTTTAATAGCATTATGTAACTCTTCACTACTATTCAAACTTCAATAGCATTTAAAAAAAACCATACCAATTAAACTTCTCAAGCTTGAGAGGGGTTGAGAAGAGAGAAACATTGAGAAATTATAGAAAGATCAATATTCACTAATTACCTTACAACTTGCTTGATTCTTTGTTCACGGTAGAGGCCCCCAACCAATCAATTGGTTAAGTATGTTGATGGAGCCACTAATGGGGATTGAAGAAAGAGGGAAGCTCCAAAAACTAGTGAATTATTAAATGAATTCACAGTTCTTGGCTTAGGTGGAGTAGAGTAACGATGCATAAACACTATATATTTTTCAACAAGGGGGAGGCTTCTATTTATAGGAAAAATTGAGCTCCTAACCAAACAAACTGATTCTAGAATTTTCTAAATCAGTTTGGTCAATAATTGACCATTTTTAGGTCAGTTAAGCTAACTTTTTGGAACTAGACTTGAATGAGGAGAGAGGAGAGATGAAATATCTCAATTTTTATGAGTTTAAAACTCATTCAAGCATGTGAAATATGCACCTCCTTTAAAGAACTCCCCTTCCTTACATATGTGTCATAATGGAATCATTTTAATATTGCTCATAGTTTTTTTACTAATAAACCTTGTACATTTTCAACTCTTCATCTTATGTGAAATATGCACCTCCTTTAAAGAACTCCCCTTCCTTACATGTGTCATAATGGAATCATTTTAATATTGCTCATAGTTTTTTACTAATAAACCTTGTACATTTTCAACTCTTCATCTTATGTGAAATATGCACCTCCTTTAAAGAACTCCCCTTCCTTACATATGTGTCATAATGGAATCATTTTAATATTGCTCATAGTTTTTTACTAATAAACCTTGTACATTTTCAACTCTTCATCTTATGTGAGCATTTAAGGGACTCCCCTTCCTTACATATGTGTCATAATAAAATCATTATATCCAAAATATCTCATATTTTTAATATTGCACATAGTTTTTTACTAATAAACCTTGTACATTTTCAACTCTTCACCTCATGTGAGCATTTACTCATTTTTGGGTATTTTCTTTTTACAAGTTGGATTTATCTCCTCCCTACACATGGATTGATGCTATTGGTCCATAGGAACTTAATTGGACCATAGTCTAAAGATTTCTGAAAATCTAGACCCTTAGGCTAAGGTTCTTTATACCTATTTTCAATTAATTCCAATTGCACATTGAAAAATTCTTTTTTGAATTTCTGTTTCAGGGGAACTCATCTGAATTAGAAGAGATATTTTTCTATCCAAAAATATTCAAAATCTGAATATTCTCTCTCTAGAATATTTTTCTCTCTCTAGGCTAAAACAGATAAAAACAAGGTCTTTATATTTCTGAAGAGGGATTGATTACAGGGAAAGATACTAGACATCAAAAAGGGGGTGGGGGAGGAATCTTACATTCTACCCCACTTAAAAAATGCGAGATGTCCTCATCTCGCAAACTGGGATAATTTCGCAAGATGCACGAATATGAGACTTAAAGAAAAATTTTAATCAAGATTAACCACCAAGAAACGTCTTAAAGAGAGCAAGATTCAAAATAAGAACAAGATTTAAACTTTATTCATTCTCGGAACTTATACAGTAAAGATAGAAGAACTCTTTACACTTCCATAAGCCCGTCCATCATATGATCACAAAAGCAGTCCTGACAAGCTGCACAAGTATAAGGTAACTCATCTATGGGAATAATTCTGTTGGTTATTGCTGCACCTATCTCAGAGCTATGAGGTGATCTAACAAAAGGACCTTTGAGAGGCAAGCCAAAAACGGGATAAAGGCATATCTTCTCATGAGGAAGAAAACATGCCAGTAAGAAGACCCGCTCAGAAAACCCAAGATGCCTTGATCTCATGACACAGTAATATCGGGGACCCAAACCCAAAGCTTCAATAACCATGGCCAAGCGGACATTGTTACGAAAGTGCTGCTGACCCCAGGGTGTTACCCTAGTTATGTTTTAATAGGTCCGCCATTTGGTTTGCGCTACAGAAGTTCCCAAGTGAGGGAAAAGTGAGCGCTCATACTGCTCTATAAAATCCTTCTTCACAGATTCACTTGCGTCTTGAAGGTGAGGAATCATTATGGATAAAACTAGTTCTTGTTGCCAAGCCATGAAGGAGATTAAGAAAGAAAGGAGATCGATGGAAGTAAGATTACTGTGAGCGACAAGTAAAAGTTACGACTTATATAAAGGAAGGAGCTAGCGTAACTTAGAAGCCAACGATAACTTGCCACTGAAGTTTTACTGTCTTTCCATGATTTGGGTTTGACACATTTTTCTATAGAAGGCATTAAGAATTTTGAGGTGAAGAGATAAAAGAAGCTTATAGGCTAAGTCACTTACTTTCATTGAATTCAGATATAAGGCTCACAATATCTGGGGGATAACTTCATATACTCCCCAAGAGATAAAGAACTTCTTTTGGGCCGTACTCGAATGAAGACCAAAACCTTGATATCCAAAACATCGATTCTCACTTCTGAACTCATTGTTCTGAATCCTTAAAACAGGTGGGACTCTTGAGAAGTATTCTAGAAAAAGGGTCTTCCTTTGTTAAACAAAACTTTCTTTTATTTTAGAGAGGGAATAATTATAAGATCAGAAAGGGAGATTCTTACTCCTGTATACCTCGAAGGTTGGGGAGGAATCTTACATTCTACCCCACTTAAAAGGTGCAAGATGTCCTCATCTCGCAAGTAGAGGACAACTCTTTTGCTTAAGATCCAATTTATTCTGGGGTTCCTTATATTCCGGTCAACCCAACAGAATATGGGGATAAATATCCCTTATATAGAACTCATCATTAAATAATAATTCATTTAGATCATATCATTCCTACGATAATGGTCCATCAGACCGAATAATTTCCTTCTGAACATTCCTCCACGGGAATTTCAGTTAAGCAAGTTCTCAATTTGTCATCCCTTAACTTGATCTACCGTCTCAAGTATTAACAGTAGCAATTTGACAGCACAATCCACTAATCTCATAGTGATTTGCTGAAATCATTATCATCATTTATCATTACAGGGACTCGTCCCATTCATCCTCATTGTGGTTTCGCTCAGGTTATTATATTTCAACTAAATTTCAAAAATCATCATTTTTCAATCAGAATCCCAATCAATTCATCAGTTCCCAAACAGAATTTAAAATCATATCAACCACATTCGAATTCATCAACTGGATAGCATTAATGCTTATAATTTCAAGTCTTAGATTTACTCGTATATACTGTCAGTAAAGAGCTGCAGTATACTCTCGGTATATACGGGTAGTCACGGCCCTTGGAATTATAAGGTAAATACCATCATGTCTAGGCCTCAAACAAGTCAGGGATTCTATATAATTACGGTACTTCCATCTGAAGACCCAATTACTAATTACGAATTTCAGTTTGAATATCAAATTGTATGAATTATATCACACAATTACAACCTTTTTGTGCTTCTTGATAAATTTTTGACATATTTGGCTTCTCAGTTGATCTTTATTAACCAATTTGCTCTGATACCAACTGTGAGATCCCTATTCCCACCGCGCAACGGATTCGGGGTACTAGCAGCGGAAGTAGCACTTCTTGCGCGAGGCAGGGTCCCACACTCGGGGCCTCGTCCACGGATATCCGGACAAAAAACTAATCCGTCGGTTTTTCCAAAACCGAACCCGGAAAAACTTCCCTTATCCGGAAAGCACGGGCGATTCCTCCAGGATAACTTTTTACTCCAACGTAGTCAAGACCATTAATAATGATCAAACTGATCCGACTGCACCTATAAAGATACTTGGTCAGATCAAGGAAGAAACTTGCACTTGGATCATTGGGATCAACGCTTTTTTTCCCATCAAGAGGCACAGCCGTTGATTCCTATCCATAGAACAATTACTATCCGGGACTTGCTTCATCTATCGTAATAACGGAAATTGAGTCTCGATTTACGGATCCATCAATCCAGCCTAACCCCATCCGATCCCATGGGTTAGCCAACCACCCAACCACTGTAGTGATGGGATCCAATTTGGAATTTGGTTAGGTTTTGTCCCGGGTACCAAGGAAAAGAGTTCCAAGGCCCCATGGACTCATCCATTGAAGACCAGCAAGGTCAATCAACCAGATCCATGCCCGGTTTCACAAAACAACTCTTACTCCTTGTTCCAATATCTTCCACGACGCACGTGTGGGTATCTTCGGTGACCCAGAGCCCGAGCACCGTATGGTCAGCACCCTCTAGGATCCTTCGCGCAGGTGACCTAGCGCTTCACTCATAGGCCGCTTCCTTGGTCCCTCATCCACCGTACCGGAAGCTCACCATTTAAATCGAACCGAGGCTGGTCAAGACCTCGGTCGACCTTGCTACGCGAGACGTCCTCCATTGACTCTCCGTCAGCAGTTGCAACATTAACAGTTAGGTCTTCATGACCTTAATCCACAAGACGGTCAAAATGCTTCCCCAGCATTCATGACATAAAATAGTCATTTACAAACAGTCACAAAATACAGTTTCTAAATCAAACTCTCGTCTTTCCACATTATCCCTCCTTAGTCCACATTACTTATTCCACATTCCATTTAATGTGTACTCATTCTCATCCATTTCCTCATATCGGCGACACATTAATTCACAGACACATTCACATTCACACCCATACATCCACATCCACATGTATACCTCCACTATCACGTCCTCATTCATACATCCTCATCCACACACATACATCCACATCCACATCCACATTCCCATTCATATCTATACATCCACATCTACATCCATATACATACATACATCCACATTCACATTCCATATCCATATCTACATCCACATTCACATACATCCACATCCACATTCCCATTCACATCTATACATCCACATCTACATCCACATTCGTATACATCCACATCCACATTTCCATTCACATCTATACATCCACATCTACATCCACATACATACATACATCCACATCCACATTCCCATTCACATCTATACATCCACATCTACATCCACATTCCCATTCACATCTACATCCACATTCACATACATCCACATCCACATTCCCATTCACATCTATACATCCACATCTACATCCACATTCACATACATCCACATCCACATTCCCATTCACATCTATACATCCACATCCACATTTCCATTCACATCTATACATCCACATCTACATCCACATACATACAAACATCCACATCCACATTCCCATTCACATCTATACATCCACATCTACATCCACATTCACATACATCCACATCCACATTCCCATTCACATCTATACATCCACATTCATATACATCCACATCCACATTCCCATTCACATCTATACATCCACATTCCCATTCACATCTATACTTCCACATCCACATCCATATACATATATACATCCACATCCACATTCCCATTCACATCTATACATCCACATTCACATCCACATTCACATACATCCACATCCACATCAACATTCACATTCATACATATACATCTACATGTATACATCCACATCACATTCATACAACCACATTACATTCATTCTCGTTCTAACACATCCCATATACATCTTAACACATCCTAACTCATCTTAACACATTCTATCACATCTCATACACATCTTATCACATCTTTTTACATCTCATACACCTCTTATCACATCCTATCACTTTCCATACGCATCTTATCAAATCTTATCACATCTCATACACCTCTTATCACCTCCTATCACTTTCCATACGCATCTTATCAATTCTTATCACATCTCATACACCTCTTATCACATCTTATCACATTTCATATCTTTTTTAAGAGAATTCTTATATTTAGTATAAGATTTCTCTACACTTTTATTTATGCATAAATTCCATTTAAGGAGACTAACAGTTTCGAAATTAAAATCAATCTTTTATGCATCTTCTTATGCATAAGTTCAATTTGGTAGGAATTACACTTTTAGAATAAAAGAATTTCTCTTATGCATCTAAGTTATGTATAAAATCCATTTATGAGAAAAATCACACTTTTAGTATAAAAAGAATATCTTTTATGCATACCACTATGCATGAAATCCAATATGATAAAAGTAACACTCTTACAATAAAATAATCAACTTTTATGCATACCTCTATGCATGAAATTCAATTATGATAAAAGTCACACTTTTACAATAAAATAATCAACTTTTATGCATACTTCTATGCATGAAAATTAAAAATGATAAAAGTAACACTTTTGATATAAAAAAATTTCTTTTATGCATACTTCTATGCATGAAAATTAAAAATGATAAAAGTAACACTTTTGATATAAAAATTTTTCCTTTATGCATACTTCTATGCATGAAAATTAAAATGATAAAAGTAACACTTTTGATATAAAAATTTTCCTTTATGCATACTTCTATGCATGAAAATTAAAAATGATAAAAATAACACTTTTGATATAAAAATTTATCCATTATGCATACTTCTATGCATGAAATAAAAATGGTAAAAATAACACTTTTGATATAAAAATTTATCCATTATGCATACTTCTATGCATGAAATAAAAATGGTAAAAATAACACTTTTGATATAAAAATTTATCCATTTTGCATACTTCTATGCATGAAATAAAAATGGTAACAATAACACTTTTGATATAAAAATTTATCCATTATGCATACTTCTATGCATGAAATAAAAATGGTAAAAATAACACTTTTGATATAAAAACTTATCCTTTATGCATGATATTAAAATTCAATTTCTCCATGATTGTAATGAAATTCTTTCAATTAATCTAGGATGATAATTCCTAGAATATGGTAGGAAGTCCTCTTTTTATGCTTTGAATGAGATTATTTTATGCATAATTTTTATAAAAATTTTGCCATAGCTCCGCTGCTATGACTGATAAATCTCAATTTTTCTAAGGGATAATGCTTATCATTAAGGAAATAATTAAAATAATCTCTAATTGGATTATTAATCCATAATGCATTGAATCATTAATATACATAAACTAAAAGCATAGAAAAAAGTCATTAATTTGGCCTCAAGCATAGCTTAATCTTGGATTAAGAAAAAGCTTTATGAAAAGCTTGATTTGGATTGAGAACGGGTCATGAGTATGACCATTTCTTGAGTGAGGGAGAGAATTTACATAAAAATCATTAGAATTTAAACATAAATGAAAATTAACTTTAATAGCATTATGTAACTCTTCACTACTATTCAAACTTCAATAGCATTTAAAAAAAACCATACCAATTAAACTTCTCAAGCTTGAGAGGGGTTGAGAAGAGAGAAACATTGAGAAATTATAGAAAGATCAATATTCACTAATTACCTTACAACTTGCTTGATTCTTTGTTCACGGTAGAGGCCCCCAACCAATCAATTGGTTAAGTATGTTGATGGAGCCACTAATGGGGATTGAAGAAAGAGGGAAGCTCCAAAAACTAGTGAATTATTAAATGAATTCACAGTTCTTGGCTTAGGTGGAGTAGAGTAACGATGCATAAACACTATATATTTTTCAACAAGGGGGAGGCTTCTATTTATAGAAAAAATTGAACTCCTAACCAAACAAACTGATTCTAGAATTTTCTAAATCAGTTTGGTCAATAATTGACCATTTTTAGGTCAGTTAAGCTAACTTTTTGGAACTAGACTTGAATGAGGAGAGAGGAGAGATGAAATATCTCAATTTTTATGAGTTTAAAACTCATTCAAGCATGTGAAATATGCACCTCCTTTAAAGAACTCCCCTTCCTTACATATGTGTCATAATGGAATCATTTTAATATTGCTCATAGTTTTTTTACTAATAAACCTTGTACATTTTCAACTCTTCATCTTATGTGAAATATGCACCTCCTTTAAAGAACTCCCCTTCCTTACATATGTGTCATAATGGAATCATTTTAATATTACTCATAGTTTTTTACTAATAAACCTTGTACATTTTCAACTCTTCATCTTATGTGAAATATGCACCTCCTTTAAAGAACTCCCCTTCCTTACATATGTGTCATAATGGAATCATTTTAATATTGCTCATAGTTTTTTACTAATAAACCTTGTACATTTTCAACTCTTCATCTTATGTGAGCATTTAAGGGACTCCCCTTCCTTACATATGTGTCATAATAAAATCATTATACCCAAAATATCTCATATTTTTAATATTGCACATAGTTTTTTACTAATAAACCTTGTACATTTTCAACTCTTCACCTCATGTGAGCATTTACTCATTTTTGGGTATTTTCTTTTTACAAGTTGGATTTATCTCCTCCCTACACATGGATTGATGCTATTGGTCCATAGGAACTTAATTGGACCATAGTCTAAAGATTTCTGAAAATCTAGACCCTTAGGCTAAGGTTCTTTATACCTATTTTCAATTAATTCCAATTGCACATTGGAAAATTCTTTTTTGAATTTCTGTTTCAGGGGAACTCATCTGAATTAGAAGAGATATTTTTCTATCCAAAAATATTCAAAATCTGAATATTCTCTCTCTAGAATATTTTTCTCTCTCTAGGCTAAAACAGATAGAAACAAGGTCTTTATATTTCTGAAGAGGGATTGATTACAGGGAAAGATACTAGACATCAAAAAGGGGGTGGGGGAGGAATCTTACAATAAATCTTGCATATCGCACAGTAAACATTGTATTGGATCTAACAAAGAATTGTCCCAAAATTGTGTATATTTTTTAAAATTCCTAAATTTGAGTTATAAGTGAATATCTCTCATAATACAACATACTCTCCCATTGTGCAATTGAGTCTTTCTCTTGCTAATCTCTCTCCCTAATGCATGCTAGTGAGTGTGTGTGAGTGAAGTGAGGTGAGAAGAGGGACGAGTACCCGTAGTGCAACGTGACGGTGTGACAATGCTCGTGGAAGGCACGGTGAAATTGCTTCTCAAGGAGTTGTAGAGCTTGGAGACTTCAAGGGTTATGAGCTCGTCCATTGGAAAGATCCTCATAACAGTTGCGGTTCACCAAGTAATCTCTTTTTGGATGTGTTTCAAGGAGGGTTAGGGTGAGCCTTAACATCTACCTAGAGTGTAGGGAGTATTATTTCTGGCTAGCCATATGAGCAACTCTTCATGTGGCATCATCTATGGGAGGAGGACAGCGAAGAGTCTACTCTAGAGATGTATTTAAATTACCTTCCACACACTTAGGACCGTCGGGGTACTTTTTTCCTCACTAGGATGTTTTTTCCCCCGTGCGTATGTACACCCTCTTATCTACTCATTTTGGGGTGTGTACTTATCTTTTGTATATGGCACACATTTGTTCATTCAAATGTAGTGAGCTTGTGTACTCTCAAGCTTCTCTATCTTGTGTGTGTGCATTGTTGCAACCCTTAACCTAATTCCAATATTTATACACCCTTGAATGGATGTCCTTAAAAGGGATAGAAAGGAGATACTTTAGTCTAGTATTCTTATGGTCTCATATTGTTTGAAAAAAAGGAACCTCAATACTGAATTGACATTTAGTTCAACCCACGAATTGACGGAACCATTGCGATTTTGAGATAAGCTAAAGGTTGGATACTACTGTTAACCCGATTCTAGGGTTAACAAGATCTACTGCCATTATCTTACATCAAGGAGTCATGATAGATACACCAAAGGGTCATACATTCAAGATATTAAGCAATAGTGTCCAAAGCTACAACTTGGACGGGCGCCCGTAATGGTGTGACAGATTATTTATGGCGATTCTCGCTTCAAGAGTGTGTGGTAGTAAGCTAGGAAGAAGTCCTAAGTGATGTACTTCATGGATATATTATGAGAGTAGTCATTGTGATAGCATTAGGTCTCTTATAAGCCTACAGTACCCGACCGGCCGCCACAGTTTAAGTGAGTGTGAACACTTATGGCCATGTATATAAGTGAATATCTCTCATAATACAACATACTCTCCCATTGTGCAATTGAGTCTTGCTCTTGCTAATCTCTCTCCCTAATGCTGCATGCTAGTGAGTTTGTGTGAGTGAAGTGAGGTGAGAGGAGGGACGAGTACCCGAAGTGCAACGCGGCGGTGTGACAACGCTCGCGGGAGGTGTAGTGAAATTTCTTCTTGAGGAGTTGTAGAGCTTGGAGATCTCAAGGGTTACGAGCTCGGCCATTGAAAATATCCTCATGACAGTTGCGGCTCACCAGGTAATCTCTTTTTGGATGTGTTTCAAGGAGGGTTAGGGTGAGCCTTAATAACTACCTAGAGTGTAGGGAGTATTATTTTTGGCTAGCCATACGAGCAACTCTTCATGTAGCATCATCTATGGGAGGAGGATAGCGAAGAGTCTACTTTGGAGATTTATATAAATTACCTTCCATACTAGGCCTATAACTTGAACTTAACCATGATAGTGGAGAAGTTAGGCCTTATTAAAGAGCATAGAATCCGTGGGAGGAGTCATTTTTCCTTAGATGATTATTTAGCTAGGCTTCAACACTCTAATTTGTATCTTCCCATAAAAATAGGTAATTATAGGCTAGCATAAATGCTTTTGCGTGTTTGGCTCAAGGAGTTAGACTCACGAAAAATATAATAACTTCAAAATAAATAAAGATCTTCTCTGGTCTAGAATGAGATTTTGGTCTTAAAGATTGATTTTTCTTTGATCTTGAAAAATAGTATATAAACTATTCTATCATACATACATATATTTTTTCTCGGGCAAGAGAATAGGCCCTTGGTCCCCATCGAAGTGATGAATTCTCCATGGAAACTTTGAATAATGACATCAACGAGACGATCTCCACAAGGCTTATCCTGGGCCTTTTAAAGGTGAAGAGAAAAATTTAAGAGAAACGGTAGACAGTTAGATCAACTCCCTGGCCCTGAATATATTTATGTGGTCAATTACAATGAGAGAAGCAAGATGGCTTTTACTTGTCTGAAGGTCACAAGAAATGCTCGGATTGTGGGTGAAAGAACCATTCTAAATCCGGCCACTTGATCCAAAATCAAATAACATGGAATGATACGAATCAGTGTCTTCGCCTCTCCAAGATTTCAAGAAAAAAAGATGAATCAGTTCTTGGAATTGTTCCAAGGAAGAAAATAAGATAGAAGAGTACCACCAAGCTTTTATTGGTCTTCTCCGATTTGCTACTGCCATGGGTGAAATAACTCTTCTCCCGAGTGACACTTTATCTGATCCCTTCTACTCACTCTCTGTTACACCCTAGCTTCTATTAGCATATACTCTTATACCACCATCCCATGTGGACACGAGGATAACTGGGTGTTAGAGCTCTTCAACCATGGCTTCTTTTCATAGTGGAGGCCATACATACATGAGCTAGCCAATGCCCGCTATGAGGGTGTAGCATTGAAATCTAACCAAATGAAATCTCCACTTTAGTTTTATGTGCAAATTGATTTGTTGAATTTAATATCTATTTGACTGATTTTCTTCGTTAGTTTTTAATTCTACAAATCATTGATATTCGCCCTTGTCGTATGCATACCTATAATTGTTTTCACTTTGTTTTCCCTCTTGCAAATTTTCAATTGTCCACCTTGAGATGCTTAGGAATGTTGAGTAACGTCTTGTTCAAACAAAAAGAAGGGTACTAGTGAGTCGTGCGCGTACGTACCGTTAATATGACTTCTTCTTCTGTCTCTCCCTCTAGCCACACTCGCGGTGAATATATGGAAAGCAAGTTCTTCTGTTTCTCCCTCTAGCCACACTCGAGGTGAATATGACCAACTTGCTTTCCAACCATCTTATAAGCTTCATGTTTGTCGGCTTAGCGTTTGTGCAGCACCTGGTTGACCCCCTCTTCGCCCCCTCTCGCCACATGCATGCGCGTGTATGTGCTGGGTAGAGAGAGAGAGAGAGAGAGAGAGAGAGAGCCCACATGCATGCGCGCGCGCGTGTGTTTGTGGGGGGAGAGAGAGAGAGACACACATTGAGGGGTTAGATTTTACAAGCTAGTGTACCCCCACGTTATCTCCTTCTTTCTTCTCTTTATCTGTTTTCTTTCTCTGAACGGCCAGGTAGGCATGACTAGAACCCTTTTCTTGTCTTTAGCTTCAAAGTTTGTCGCCCGGATGTAAGTCTGCGCATGTGCGCCGGCCACGAATGGGAGAATGATTGCATGTACGTTGTGTGTAGTAGCGGAAAAGATAACCACAAGCGGAAGAAATTTGCACAGCACGATAGGTTTATAGCTGGGTAGTATTTTCTTATTAACGTATTGACATTGGTTTCACAAGTAATTACGGAGATGTCAGTGAAGGAATTCATTCAATATGGAAGATGTATTCGTAATGTATTGCCGCTTGTACGCCTTGCCAATGCAAGGAAGCCCGCGGCAAAAGAAGCACATGCAGGTGACGTGCTTCCTTTCCGGCGTACCTAGTGCTGCTACATAAAGCCCCTGTAATTGTGCAGGGTGGATCGACAAAGGGGCTGTTGCGAAGCAGAATTAGTAACTAAGGGACGGGGTAGGATTTGCCGTCACACATGCAGCGATAGGCGAGGGGGCAGGGTTGGGACTGAGCGACGATGACGTGGTGGCGGCAAGAGTAGCTCACTGTCACCCGCTTACACGGGGTGCATGAGCCGCACGCGTGGGAGCAGTCCGGCAACGCCGAGCCCGCTGACGCCGAGGTGCTGGCGGCGGCGGCGGCAATATATTCTGCTGGTGGTGGCTGCAGCTGCTGCTCCTTCTGCATTATCAATCAATCAAGCCATGGTTATACAACCTCGTGGCTCATAATTTCAGCGACATAATTTTGCTATGTCAATTGACTCTTACCCCCTTCGGTGTCTCATTTGCTGGAGTCGGGCGTAGCGGGTGCGCGGGCTCTGCTTCGCCATCGCTGCGACCTGCATGCGGCAAGGGCAAATTTTTCCTTTAGGGAACGTAACAAAGGTGACTAGTACAATTTATAAATGTCGTTTTGTCATGAGGACCTTACCAATCAAACCCAGTAAGAGTACATTGGACCGCGAGGAAACGAAAGGGAAAAATCTCAGTAGCACGGTTACCCAAATAATTAGCACTACTATTGAAGTAGTACTCGCCGGAGTTGAAGAGCGGCACCGCCGCCCCCTTGTCGAATGGCCGCCGGCCACCATCGCTCTTCTGTCCTCCAACGGCTGGAAGAAGACGTGCTAGGAAAATGATGTTCAAAAAGTGTTAATCAAAATTGAATGATTCGGTTAAAATTGCCAGCTACTAAAGTGAGCACCGTGCACCATGGACATTGCCACCAACATATTGGGCCACGTTTAAGTAGAACCCCTCGCTTTCTCTCTCTCTCTCTCTCTCTCTCTCTCAGGAGGAGGAGGAGGAGGAGGACGTAATGCTGATGAAGAGAGGTGGCATTGTGCTGGTCACGCCGGGCGTAGAGGCGCTGTAATTATGGGTACGGAATTGAGAGAGAGGGGAAACAAGCTCTAGCAAAGGTCCGTGAAAAAACTTAGCGGCGGGGAGGGGAGCTCACGGGCGGCGGGGAAGTTATAGCATCGGTCATGGGATTTGAGACACGGCGGTACGTGAAGCTTCACGGGTTTACAGATAACTGAGCTCATTACACTCGCCATTGGTTACTTCACCTCATAGGTGTTCGCATTAGCAAAATGTGTACCATTCTACAACTTCACTACATTCTATAACTTTACTATTCCAATCCTCATCGACACATGGAGGCCAACCATAAATAATAAATAAAGAACCACCACTAGGTGGTTCTTTATTTATTTATCGTTGTGGAGAAGTGGTGCATTTCTTTTGCCACCACTGAGGTGAACTACGAACATAAATGGCAGAGCCACGTTGGACGACGTTGCATGTTTCCATTAAGAAGAGGTCGCATGTTCCATAAAGATGTCTCAGGAGAACTACCACCATAAACGGCACACCCAGATTGTGCCATAAATTATATCGCCTAACCTCTTTTTCACATAAGAGATTTCTTTTTTTTGGAAAAAAAAACTATGGTGTTTATGCATGAATTGGATGCAATGTACCCATAAGTATAACGTTGACACGCAAAACGAGATGCAAGGTATGAGTTGAGTAGTAGCGTGTGCTAAGGGTGTCTCGCTTTTGCCACCGTCCCCATTTACGGCCGGGGAAGACATCCATTGGTCATGTCGTACCTCAAACAACCTCGGTCTATGTCGTTATCTCATGATCGCACAAGTTGTCATGGTCCGGGGCCTCGGCAAGATCTCTATCCAGGTCACTAGGGGCCCTCTTGCAGGATGTCCTCATAGATATCAAATATGTCATACCACGATCACACATGCCATGCCTCAAGACCCTGATCAATATCATGGGGGATGCGTATGCAACGCACGGACCTCCATGGCACATGCATGATCTAGTACCATGACTCATGTCTAGGATGGCTAAGTGTGTGCTTCAAGCCACCATCAGTGTTCTTCTCACCTTCATCCTCGGTACGCACTAGGAAATTGACCCCCCCTTGCACCTCCCACCTTTCACTATAAAGAAAAATATAAAAACAACCCTCCCTGTATTCCTTATGCATGTACTTTAGCATACATTATGGTTGGGATCATAGGGTATTGTGGCGTGATGTGCCATGCAAGGAGGTGCCAATCATTGGCTTGTCTTGTCACATCAAGGGTGTTAGATAAGTCACCGATCATGCTCTATTGAACCACATCGCTTGTGGGACTTCTATCTAAGAAGTAGGCAAGCAAAGGACCTGGAAATTCACAAAGTATATTTATGGGATGCCACTTGCATGTGTGTCTCCTTGAGAAATACCCTTGTGTACATGACATATTTAGAGTCTTTATACCCTCTTATGCAAAAAAAAAAAAATCAAATAAGTGTCGGCCATCTTTTAGCACACATACAATGATTCTTACATAGAAAACAATCTTGCTCATTGTGTATCTGCCATTCATTGAAGCTAAGGAAAAATCTCTATCTTGTGTATCAACATGCTAGATGGTTGAATCCCTTTTGGAATATCGCTGAAGTGCATCCTAGTTAACCACTTTGTAGGTACACACAATAATTTCCTTGCATGTTACTGAATTTTGCATATTTGTTGATGGTTTCTTATTAGAAAGGATTGGTTGTAAGTTTTTTGCTTGCATTAGCTTCCTCTTCATCCCCTGCCTTTTGTGAGAGGGAACCATCACAAAGTACCATCTCTTTTTGCCTCCATCTAGGCATAGAGAGCTCTACCTTCACCTCATTGACATGGAGCATTTTGATATGATAGTGGAGTGAGGATGTGACGGACGAGCCAGCACACCCACATAGGAAAGTTGCATTTATAGCTCTAGACCCAATGACACATGCTTTGGTAAGGCTAAGGTAACTTGCTCTTGACTTGAAATATTTGACACTTATTTATTTGGAGTTTACACTCTCAAAAATATACATTTTTGGAGTCATTAGATATGTTTTGTTATTGTGTTTGATCTTGATTTAAAGGTTATTTGCAATAGGAAATTCTAGTTTCATTTATTTGAAGGGCAAAACCTTGATTTCATTGGTGATTTGCATGAACATGGAGCTTACAAGGCTTAGATTTCATTACTTTGAGCTTAAAAGGCTTAGATTTCATTACTTTGCGCAAAGGAATAGCTTATCAATTATGATTAATAGTGGAATCCACTCTTAAAACATAAGCATTAAGCTACATTAGAGTGGGATAGTTAATTTTGTTCATGTATTTTATAATTTTTTATATTTTACTACAATAGTCGACGTCGTTGAACTGGAATTTCATTTGCTTTGAGGACAGGTATTGTCAATTTTCACATTGGAGCTTTTGTATATAAGATCGAAAACAACATTGAAAAAAATGCTAAAATCATAACCGGTAAAGTTAGACTGGATCGGAAGCTTTAAATATATTATCCTTGTACAGATAAGTATGAATCAAAAAACATAATTTATATCATACCATAGTTCTATTTTACAATTGTGGTATATATTGAATGTGATATATAACGATAATGAAATAGCATGGTCACATGCACATATCACGAATGTGCTATGCTATGATACTGTTATAGAAGCACGAATGTGCTATATCACGATACTACTATAGAGAGAAGTACAAGGGTGCCATATCACGATAGTGCTATAGAGAGAAACATGAACATGCCATATCTTGATAGTGCTATAGAGAGAAGCACGAATGTGCTATATCACGATAGTGCTACGGAGAGAAGCACGAATGTCGTATATCATACTATATCACTATAGTACTGAAAAAAGCATGAATGTGCTATACCACAATAGTGTTACAAAAGCACGAATTCATACCACGATAGAGTGGTATATCCTTATACTAAAACACGAACATACTATACCATGATCGTTATATATAGGATCCTTGCCACCTTTGCCTAGGTCTTACAATGGAGTATGGTGTGAACCCATTTGGCTTATGTTCCACCACATGGAGACTATAACCTCTCCCCATGGTTAACAATCAAAAAGAGGCATCTCTTACCAGCACTACTCGTTCCAGGAAAGTACAAAGTGAAAAACATGGACGTGTTTCTAGCACCATTGGTTGAAGACCTACAAACATTAATATGGGAAGAATTCCAATTTGAGATATGTCCAAGTGGCAGGATAATAGATCCTCCATCATTAAGGACATACTATGTGGATAATGCATGACTTTCTAGGCTACACAGAGTGCTCAAGTATAAATTTTAAATAACCCTTCCTTGGATGTTGACACAAACTAAGTCTTTCATATGTAGCTACTTATTAACGATTAATTCTTAGAGGTTGCAGGTCTAGTCTCATGAGTAGATATCATGCATGCCCCATATGTGCTCCTAGTTTGGATACATGAATATCTACATCACTCAAGAAGATGATTTACCAAGGCGACATTGATGCCTTCTTGACGATCATCCATTACAAGAGGGGAATCTTGGGAAACTACCTAGACTAATAATGAAAGCAAGTTTGTGTACAAGCATGGAGAGAGAGTAGAAATGTTGAACCTAATGGGATAAAGTAACTCTCCATTTTTCACTACCTTCCGTATTGTAATAATTTATTTATTGACCATCTACTCCACCCTATGCACATATTTAAAAATATTAAGAGTATTATTTGGGAGAATTTGATTAGAGCTAAAGACTATAAGAGTGCTTGAGAAGACCTTGTTGAAGCATAAAAAATGACAAAAATGTAATCATAGTTGCAAGATAATGGAAGAGTAGTCCTACCAACGACTCCTTAGATCCCCTTGAAGCAAGAAGGTCAAGAAATGTTAAAATTATATGCTCTTTTTATAGATAAGGTGTGTGTAGCAAACCATCTCATGTTGAGATAAGGTTTGTGTGTATCAAACCCTAGCCTAGAGGCTATAAAGGGATCAACTCTCTCTCTTATTTTGTGAGAGGAGAAAGGTTATCTTGTAAGCCTTGCTTTTAGCTAAAACATATTCATACGTTTTTTGCTACACTTTGTCTCTCTCTCTCTCTCTCTCTCTCTCTCTCTCTCTCTCTCTATATAGTTCTACCCCCAATAAAACTCATGATTGTAATCCCTGGCCAGCCGCTTATTTGAATTTTTGGATAAAAGTGTCGTGCGATCAGCAGTGTAGGCAAAGTAAATTGAGGGGAAAATTAATTCAAATTTTGTCGCGTTAAAGTTTAAACCGTCAACCATAATCATGGAAACACCACGATTGTGGAAATAAAATGAATACCACTGTTCGTCACAATGCACATACCACGATCTTGATATATAAGCACCAAGATCGTGGTATATAAAACCACAATAGTGGTGTGCAATTCACAATCTTGGAAATCGAATGAATACCACTATTATGGTCGCAACACACATACCACGATCTTGATATATAAACACCAAGATCGTGGTATATAAAACCACAATAATGGTGTACAGTTACCATGATCTTGGTCTTCCGTTCTAAAGCATGGGGTGGGGAAAAAAAATCAGAGACATGCAATCCATGTTGTCCCACTATGCCTGATAGCAAACATCACTTTGCTAATCCATTGGAGATAAGGGGGAGAAGAAAAACTAGATCACAGCAGACATCACTTTGCTAATCCATTGGAGATAAGGGGGAGAAGAAAAAGTAGATCACAGCGATTCAAGAAGTTAACAACATTGCTTTAATTATGATGGAGTGATTTATGCACGTATATAAAAATCGAAACAAGATTAGATGTTCACGTAGAATCTCGATATATCATCAAAGTGAGTTCTCAACATACACAAAAATTGAAACATGATTATATGAACATATGCTCTACAATTCGTTGTGTCACATTACCTCATCAACAAGCTGCTGCCTTCTAGTAGTCACATGTCCTCTTAACTACTCTACATCAGATGTTGCTAAGACCACCTCATCTCTAGCTTGGTCTATCTCAACTTCTACCTACTCCAGCTCCAATTTGACCTACTATAATAAGTCAATAGAGAGAGCATCCTCTTATGTGTGCCTGGCCTCTCTCCTCATCTTTGCTCTAGCTTGCTCTAGCTACTTTATGTCTCTCTACTGTGGCTATATCTATTAAAAAATGCATACCATCTAGTGTATGGACTGTGTGGCCGCATGTACATCATGCTGGCTAACCTATGTTCCCGATGCTTGCACAGTAGACATAGGGACAAATGTACCTGCCCATGCGGCCTCTCCTAGCTCCATTGCCAGGCCTAACACTAAAGTAATCAACTTTCCTCCACAAAATAAACTCCACATACAACTGCCTCTCATGATGTATATGGGAATCTAGTGGTTGTGTGACAGCCTCCCATGAATGCTTAAGTATCTGTAAATGTGGGCTCCCATTTGGGGGTGAGAGAGCCTAGATATGGTGAGTTCTCTCCCCAAGGAAGGCAGGGCTCCTTTTCTATCCACGAACAACCTTTGCACAGCTCCCTCACAGATTTCAAGAATCACATCCACCTCCCTATAGGAAAATCTACCCACGGGACCGATGGTCTTATAACCATTGGTCCACCTCTGATAGAGTTGATGCTACGAAGAGATTCCAACATCCTCTCAAGTCAGAGACCAAATGCAGGAGGGTTGTGGTGGCCGATGGCCGCGTGTCCACACTAATGCTATGAATCCAATTGACCTCCTCTATCAGCTCTTGTATAATGGATGCAATGGTATCTAATCCACCTGAACTACTACAAGGAGGAGTGCCCTCTGATCCACCTAAAATGCGTACCTCCGTGACCCATAGAGTAAGAAAAGGAGCAAGCAAAGGATAACTGATTAAGAGGGGGGAAAGAGTAAGCAAAAGAACCAATAATCAAGATTGGGAAAGAGGAAGCACAAGACAACTCATTGAGATGCGGAAATAGTAAATAGAAATATAGACACATTAGTAGGGGGGATAGCTCTATAATTGTAAATCAAGTAGAGAATAACGACAAATTACCATGAATATACCATGAATCAACCATGAATACAAGAATAGAAGGAGGATTAGTTCACGTACGACTATGTGGCACAAACGAGAGACCATGATTGCAATCATGCTTCAAAAACTATGATCATGCTCATCAATCACCATGATCGTGGTTTAAAATGCAACGGTCGTGCTTTAGAAAAATCACAATCATAGTATTCATATAATAGGATTTAATCATCACCATGATGTTCGCATATATAATTTGGAAAATATTATTATAAATTTTCATTTGGAAAACTTCTAGATCACTGGTAGTTGAGAAGCAAAAAAAACATTGATACAGTTGAGAAGCAAAAATACCACTTAGAATCAAAATCCATCAAAAAATACTTTATTACTTGCGTAACTACCATTTACTAAGATTAGGACTATTAATCATCCTCCATCAAGTCAAAAAAATCTAAAAACTTTCAAAAATAGACCAAATAGCTCACACGTTAAGGATGTGAGCCCACATTTTCACGCAAAAAGACGTGATTCTATGGACACGTGAGCTTGAGCCTAGATACATGAGCTATGAGTTTGAGTACTTAAGCCTAGAGATGTGAGTTTAGATGTAGTTATACCTAACATTGCACTGACTAATTATTATACCTAACATTGCACTGACCAATTATTACTGCCTTCTTGAAGACCCATAGTCAAGACATACCTACTCATATCCTTTGATGATTTTTGTAACATACAATCTATTCTAGCTACAAATTAGGAAAATTCTTGTCCTTCACAAATATTAGGGAATTAAAGTATAATTATTACCCAATAAGTACATATAACCTTATTACCCAATAAGTACATATAACCTTATCACATAGGCCCAATTCCTAGACGTTTATTCCCGAGGTAGGCTTATTTCATAAAAGGAAAGTACATGAGACTGGTTCATACAAAAAAGATGTGAGCCTATAATGTGAGCTTGGAGACATGAACCTGCATAAGTGAGCTTAGATGTATGATCCTACATACGTAAGTCTAGAGGTAACATGAGCCTAGATACGTGAATCTACAATTGTGAGACTAGCAAAAAAACATATCTAAAACCATTTTCACACCGGCTCAAGAAGCACTAATAATGTTTTGATGTACACTTGACCTGGACTAATTGTTAGAAACACCCTAATTCAGTTAATTGTAGTGCAACTGTAGTACATTAAGCCACAGTTCCTCAAACTCTCATGAAGCCTTCAATCATAGCAAACAACTAGCACTCAATAAAGTATTCTGGTGCTGACAAGGCTAGACTCTAGATTCACCTTGTAAGGTTCCCCCCTTCCAAAATAGGGGAAACACTTAAGACAGTCTACTAAGTCTTAACTTGGAGAAATTTCCCTACTCAACGACGCTTTGACCATGCAAAGATTCAAGGATACGATTTGTAGGTATAGGATGGTGCCGTCAAGGCATTCCATCCTCCCACTTTCCACCCTACTCACACGTCAATTTGTTTTCTAATTAATCCTACCACATTGTTTGACATAAATAAACATGTTCCTTAATTAGGGCCCTTTAAAACAGCCTCTTTCTATAGTATAATAATGCTAAAGACAAGATGTATATATATATAAATAAAGTTTTCACAAGAATCAATTCCATACAAGCCAAACCCGCTCTCTTATTCTTTTCCTTCATTAGGGGAAGGTTGAGGTCTATAGGGGCCCTTTAAGCTGCCATATTATGATTTTAATGACTTTTTGTTAAAATGTTAAGTTTCTTTGACTTTAGATACCTTATTATTCTTCAAATGGCTAGAAGTTTGAATTTCAAAGTTTCCCGCCAAAATTGAATTTAAAATTGAGTGGGCAAAACCATATCATGTGACATATCTATGGAAAGAGCTCAGCGAGTAGATTCTGGATCTCTAATCTCCGACAAATTTTGAGCTCATATGTAGAAGTTATGATTTCAAAAACTTCGCCCCCCACTTTTTGGGAATGAAAAGTACAAAAAGGCATCTTCTAGAGAATCTTTTGACCACCTTTAATCACCCAACATTTTTGTATACATGGCATCACATGATTGGCCCTTTTCCTTAATAACCTTTTAATCACATGGCATCTTAAAGGGCCCTGATAGACCTCAACCTTCCCCTAATGTTATACTGGCGATGATCTAGAATTCGGCCTTCTAGCCTCTACAGTCCGAGCAAACCCTATGGGACCATACACCTCGTTGTCGGTAGTTGGCAAGAACTCAAGCTGGCCTGTCGCCCCCTTAGGCTTCGTCGCTCGATCCTCCCGCCCCTCAGAGGAGGGATGTCTACGCGCTAGGATGGGCTTATTCACCGCACTAGCTTGGGCCCTTAGAACTAGGCAGCATCACAATTACTCGCCTCAATTGGCGAACCTCATTCTCCCAATGGTATGAGGGATACCATGGGCCGACTTCAAGCCTTGCGAATGACGCTGTTCCAGCTACACAAGCACGGAAACGGAGTAAGCATCAAAGTAAGGGAAAAATACATGTACTCTTTTAAAAAAAAATAGCAATTTTAATACTAACCAAAATACAACATCATTTCAAATAATAGCTTCACAGAATTTCTGATATTTTTCAATGGAAAAACTTGCATCTTCTTTCTTGATTTATTGATATTAATATTAGAGAATAATTTAAAAATCATTTTAAATGATGACCAAGCTAATCTGGCCAACATTCCCTTGTGGAGCTTGCAATGGGAGGGTTGAAGCCGCATTAGGAATATTTTCTCGTCTCATCGTTGCGTGCGTCTCTCGAGAGGTGACATTTTGGCGTTTCCAGGACAGGGCCATCTTGATCACCGCCTTGTAGTGCTAACACTGCAATCGCAGTGCTTCAGTCGAATCTCGATTCAGAGATTGTTTACTCACTCTATGAGCAAAAAACCACAGCGTGTGAACCTCCTCTAAGCTCAAAAACATCTTATTAAAGTCTATGCAAATTAGGGGGGGGGGATTGTGAGATGTCCTAAAGGGAAAAAATGTTTTGCTTCAAGGGAGTGAGGGTTGTAAGTCTCTTCACACGAGATGGAGGGGAGGCGAGAAGAGTTAAGAACACCCTCTCTTCACAAGGGTGGGGTGATTGAAAAAAGGGCTTATCTGAGAGATGGCTGATTAGGGGTTGCTGTGAGGAAGAAGGCGGTGAGGGTTGCAAGGCATGACTGCAGGTACAGTAAGTACATTCGGGCACAGCTGTAGGTACAGCAAGTAGTACAGCTAGGTAAAAGCTTCTACAAGGCTAATGCTAGGGTTGCAGCTACTGCACAGTCTTGCACAGAGTGGTGGTACGGACTAGTGGTATGGCCTCATGCTAGGTGTCGGGTGCAGCCTAAGGGTGTACTCTACGTAATGTGCTATTGGCCATGGAGTACATTGGGGTTTATATAGGTGCAGGTATGATTGCGGGTACATAGCAAAGTACGGGTGAAGGGATGGTGTACCATCAAAGTGCATCGATCACTAGTCTGCATGAGTCTGGGGAAAGGTATGGTGGCAATGCACAGGAGGCAAAGGTGTGGTACGCATGTTCCCTTTTGGCCAGAGGTAGCATGGACGTCCACATGGTGGTACGTGTGGACCATACAATGGGTGGTCGGCCTTTGGTCTTTACGTGGCAATTGTATGGGTGCCCTGGTGAGTGTGTACAGTCTTTTTGGGCTAGGTCCCCAAATTTGGGATGCTAGCCTCGATTTGCATGTCGGGATGCTCGAGAGGTGATTTTTTTAAACCAAAAATGTCTGGGATGTTCCCTTGGTTGTTGGGGTGCAAATTGTCTATCAATCGGATGCCCGGTCGTGCATTTATTAAGTTTTAAAGGTCGTCATTTTTTAAACTAAAAATAACTAAAAGTCGCATATAAGCTTGATCCGGTGTCCATTTTGGATGTTGTAAAATCCTATACTAGGGTAAAATTACGTGCAAATTTTAAATTTGGACTCAGAATTTGAAGATTCTAAGTGGAAATGGCTTGTTTAATAAAATCACTGATTTTTACACCATAAAAACTCATAAATTCATCTATTATAGGGACATTTTTTAAGTAATGAAGATGGGCATGTTACATCCTTCTCCCCTTAAAAAATTTGAGATGTCCTCATCTCATCATGAATTGGGGGTAATCCTTTAAGAGTGTAGCTTCATCTTCCCAAGTTGCATCCTCTTCATTAGTAGGGTAGTCTTTCTGTACTAGATGTTCTACAAGAGTTCTATTATGAAGTTGCCTTTCTCTAGAATCTATGATCCTACTAGGCTGTGATTCAAGGACTCCTTGAGTAGGGACTACAACTTGGTCATCATCAAGAATATGATTGAGACTGGGTACATAAGGCTTTAACAAACTGGGTCATCATCAAGAATATGATTGAGACTGGGTACATAAGGCTTTAACAAACTTACATGAAATACATTGTGGACTTTGATATGGGCTGGGAGAGCTGGAGTTTATAGGAAATTTTACCTAGACACTTGATAACTGTATAGGGACCACAATACCTTGGGGGCTGAGCTTCTTATATTTCCCAAGTGATAGAGAACTATGTTTTGGTCGCACTCATAGAAGAACTTTGTCTCCTTTCTTGAAGATCCTTTCAGACCTCTTGGTGTCAGCATGATGCTTTTGCTGATTTTGAGTAGCTTTCATATCCTTTTGGATTACCTTGGTCTATTCCTCCACCTCTTCGAGCATTTTCCTAGATGCCTCAACTCTTATGGTTGGATCAGAGAAATTTAGAGAAGATAAGCATTCGTGTCCATAGAGTGCTTTGAATGGTGACATTCCTATGCTCTGATGATAAGATGTATTGTAGGTAAACTCTACCAGTAAGATTCCTCCCTCTAGCTTTTGAGGTGTACATCCCCTCTTCTGATCTTGTAATTATTTCCCTCTCTGAAATAGAAGAAAGATCCTGTTTTGGCTTGGAGAGAGAAAATTTCTAGAGAGAGATAACCCAAAATTGAGATATGTTTGGATATAAAAATCCTCCTAGTGTCTAAAATGGTTTCCCTCGAAGAAACAAAAATTCAAAAAGAACTTTCCAATGTGCAATTGGAATTAGTTTGAAAATGTGTATAAAGGACCTTAGCCTAAGGGTCTAGATTTTTGGATTATGGTCCAATTAAGGTTCTTATGGAACAATAAGATTAATCCAAGTGTGGGGAGGAGATAAATCTAATGAATAAAAGAAAATACCCAAAAATGAGTAAATGCCCACATAAGATGAAGAGTTGACTGAGTACAAGGTTTATTAGTTAAAACCTATGAGATTACTAAAAAAATGAGATATTTTGGTATAATGATACATTTTTGACACCTTGGTAAGGAGAAGGGGGGACGTCAAGGAGGTGCCTATTTCACACATGTGGTGGAGTTTTTAATTCAATAAAATTGTGATATTTTTATCTCTCCTCTCTCCTAGATCAAACCAAATCAAAAGAGAACCAAACTAGGTCTAAATCTTGTCCAAATTCAGCCAAACTGAACCTGGAAAATCTAGAACCTAGTTGGACTTAGTTAGAGGCCTCCCTCACCTATATAGATCCTTAGTCTTTTGTAAAAAAAAAATTGTGAAATATACCATGCCAGTATTACATTAAAATATTGATATTTTTTATTATCCCTTAAAATCCTCTACTTTTGGAGAGAGTGGAGCCTCTCTTTCTCTCTCTTCAACCATCCTTGGAGCTTTCCTTTCAACACACTAACCAATTGATTGGTTGGGGGCTTCTTCTAAGATAGAGAAGCAAGCTAAAATAAGAGGTAAAGTGTAATTTTATGGTTTTTCTCTTCTATTCTCAATGTTTTCACTTCTCAATCCCTCTCAAGCTTGAGAAGTTTCTAAATTAAGTGTTTATAATGCTTACATGTATGCTTAATTAGGATGCTTCTTATGTTTATCTCTCTCTCCCCCAAAGAATGGTCATTCCTATGAACAATTCTCTATTCAATTGATGCTTCTCATGGAGAAATTCTCAATTCACAAATCAAAATCTAGGCTTGTAAAGCTAGAGGTTAAGAAAATGATTTTTTTATACTTATATGCTAGTAAATTATGATAATCTTATGAGTTAAATCCATAAATTAGATTTAAGGTTAAAAGATAGTTATACTATCATAACTACATTACTAAGTCTTATTCTTTTCAAAAATATTAAAAATTGTCAGTAATAGCGGCGGAGCTATGGCAAAATATTTAAGAAATTGATACATAATTCATTCTTATGCACAACATGAAAAGAAAACTAAATTTTAAGATTTATGTATAATTAACTAATTAAGAAAAGATAAAATTATGATAATTTTATTTAAATGATAAAAGAGAAATTCCCATGACATTTGAAATTCAATCATTTAAATAGTAAAAGTGAAATTCTTAGCATATTGAAATTAATGGATATTTTATTCTAGATAAATTTATTTTATGATAAATATTTAAATGATAAAAGAGGAATTCCCATGACATTTGGAATTCAATCATTCAAATAGTAAAAGTGAAATTCTTAGAATATTAAATTAATGGATATTTAAAATTCTTAGCATATTCGAATTAATGGATATTTTATTTTAGATAAAAAAATTTATAAAAAATATTTAAATGATAAAAGAGGAATTTTCATGAAATTTGAAATTCAATCATTTAAATAGTAAAAGTGAAATTCTTGGCGTATTGAATTAATGGATATTTTTATTAAAGAAAAGAGGAATTTTAGACAAATTTATTTGATGATAAAAGAGGAATTCCCATGACATTTAGAATTCAAGCAATTAAATGTAAAAAGAGGAGTTCCCCATGATAATTGAGATCCAAGAAATTAAATGGGAAAAAGAGAAATTTTTAGTATAATTCAATTTAAGAATATTTATCCAAAATGGAAATATGGGTAGAATTGATTTTTGTAAATCCCATGAATTCTTTTATCCAAAAGAGGAATATTGAATATAATTCATTTGAGAAATTGAGAAAGAATATGAAATAGTCGTCGAGAAAAAGAACCTTTATCTAAGCCAAACAATTGACAAAAATTTAGAAAAAGTCCCATTATCGGTATCAAAGTAGGAAAAGCTACTAAATGAGAATACGATGTGAATGGGATGTGATAGGATGTGAATAGATGTGATAAGATGTAAATGGGATGCGATAAGATGTCATGAAGCCATAGAGCTTGATTTCCACATGTACATAGAGGCCCATGGGCAAAAGGAGAAAGTGACTATAAATAGGGCTTGGGGTACATTGGTAGGATCTTTTTGACACTTTTACTAATTTTGGTCATCTTGTACCTTTGGGCTCCATCAATGGAGATTTGGCCTTCCATGGTCAAGTTCATGGCTAACTTGAAAGCCATCCTCTTGGTGAGAGGTTAAACACACTTAGGCTATTTGTGCATCTTCTCTTGCTACATGCACTTATAGATTTTCTCTCTCTTGTATATTCATGTGATGAGCCATTTGATAACTAATCTCATGATTAATGGATACTAGATTCTTGCTTTGATGTGTTTGATTCAATATTTTACTCTAGATCCATTCCATTTTGTATCAGAGCCTTGATTTTGATCCATTATCAAGGTTCTGGGCATGAGATTAGTAATTTTCTTGATAATTTTTTGAATTTTCTCTTGATTTCTTAGAGTTTTAGCTTAATCTTGCTTAATTTCTACTTAATCTTTTGAGATTAGTGGAGGAGAGGCATCATTTCATGTGATTTCATGGAGATTTAGCTCAATTGGACCTAATTTGGGCACCCTGGACCAATTATTTGGGACAGGGGTACAAAAATTAGGAAAATTTTGAATTAATCACCTATTAATCTCTCTATTAATCATGTTTATCTTTTTGTGCTTCTACTCATAGCTTTCCATAGCCATTACTTCTCATCTTTCCCCCGTGTTGCTCCCATTTGCTAGGGCTTTTGTTGATCTTGAGGAGAGGAACACATAGAGTACCAATTTACATGCATTTTTCTAAAAATTTGTTTCCCTTTGCTCCAAACCCTAATCTCTCTCACATATTCTCTCTTTCCATCGTTGCCTGCAAGTGGGATTGCTACTAGCACCCTATAATCGAAGACACCCCCTCATCTCCAATTCTTTGCGTTTTATAGCCTCCATCCGTCATTGTTTCTCGGGATCTCTCTTTCTCCATTGTCAAGCTCCGATCTGGCACCACACGATCTGTAGGAGATGGCCTCGAATCTGGCGCTCCATGGTCTCTGAGAGCAGCTTGTGCGAGGTTCGATCTTCTCCATTGCTTTTGTGGATTTTGGGGAGTTCTTCATTGCTATTGGAGAGGGAGAAGAGGAGGTTTGAGCAGCCCTTAGAAATTGCAAAAATCTTCAAGATTTGTATCCATTGGAGGCTCTATCAAGTAACAATCCAACCATTGAAGCTTTTGGAATACCATTGGTGAGTTGCTATGGCCATTTTCTCAAGCATTGGTGATTAATCCTCATGCTATGGACAAATTGGGGTTATTCATGAAAGGAAACCCTAATTTACAGAATTTTAACATTCCTACATAACTCATGATCCATTGGAAAGTGATTACATGCTCTAATGGGGATGCATAGAAAGCTTATTGCTCACATCTTTCTTTAATCACACCCATTTGGATGTCATGTGGCCATTTGGGAGACAAATGCAAGATTCTTTGATGAATCCATGCATAAATGGATGAAGGAATGCATATGCTTAGATGCATTGATTGAGCCACATGCATGGAGTGGATGTTGGGTAATAATGAGAAGGTTTTTGCTATGGACATGATGCTTTTATGCATTCGTATGATGCTACTGAGCATTGGAAGAGCTTGATGTGTGATTGGAATCAATTGGTAATGCTACATTCAAATGCAAGTTGATGCCCTTGAATGCCATTTGATGCCAATTACTCATAAGAAATGCTTATGGGAGTGATACCAATTGGATATTGATGTCATTGGTATATGGTATTACCTCACTTGTGATTGATGTTGGATCTTTGGCTGAATGGCGGACATTTGGAGCTATGTGGATAAGCATGAGTTCATGCATAATGGTTTATGAGTATATTGTAATGGGCATGAGTCATGCCACATCCTTGTAAGTGATCTGCCTCATTTTCATATTCAAGCTATATGCACCTCACAATTGTTTGCACTCACTTCAATTTCTAGAAACTAGATATGTTGGTGAGGGTACCCTGGATGTTGGCGGAGAGGGCGGGGGGGAGCATGACTTGAATCCACCGTGCCGTGAGTACCGTGGTAAAGCGGTATGGTGGAGGATTAGGTGTGGAGGTGAAGACTTGGCCTCAACCCGTGCCTTGGTTTGGACTAGGTACAGGGGTGAGAAGAGCTTGGCCGGGAGATCGGCAAGCTTCAACGCGCTACACCGACGATCTTCTTCATACAATCATCCTCTTGGTTTATGAACATGGCAATGGCGCCTTAATATGGACATCTCATGGGAATTGATCTTGCATTATGCCATGGGAAATGTATGGTGAATGCTTAGAATTGCAAGGAATTTGTATGCCTTTTGGTGACGCAAGTTTAGGCACATGCTATGTAATGGATGGGAGTTAATAAGAGGATTATGGATTTTTGCATTGCTACTTGAGAAAAATTGAGATTTAGCTCTTAAAACAAAGGAGACTGTCAAAATTTTCTCAAATTTCTGGTCATACATGGACAATTGAAGCTTGTGGAGCATAATTTGCAGACCTTGGGATGCGAATGAGGTGCGAAAGGTGTTGACATTGGTTTGGGAGCAAACAAAGATCAATTGGGTACAAAAAGGGTCACTTTGGCAAGAATTTACAGATTCACAAAAACCCTAATTCAGTCCCAACCCTTTTGGACTGAATTAAAAGGGAACATATGAACTCTTAGTGCTTCCTTAGAGCTACCCAACGAGCCCTTAACCTCCGCATTTTGATATCTCTTTAGGGTAGAATTTAGGGTTTTTGTAGAAACAGTAAACCCTAATTCAGTCTCATAGGAGTTTGAAGGTCTTCTAGATCCAATTACATAGGCTTGTAGTACTCATCGAAGGCTTCCATTTGAGCTAAAAAGTTTTGCATTTAGATATCTCTAGCTCAAGTTGTACCCAAAATACCGTTTCAGCCTATAACCCTATAAACCCTAAAGTAGAGAATAGTAGCACACCTCATCTCTTATGCATAGTGGTCTAGTACACTTCACTAGCTCTCCAACAAGCTTTAGATCACTTCAATCGGACATCCCTACCTCAATTTAGAGCCAAATTTCTGAAACCGAAGGTTTCCATGGGGCCGAAGCCAAAAGGGTGACCGAGGCGCAACACTTTGGCTTCCGACGAGGTAGAGGGTGAAGAGGCAATGATGGAACAAGAAATTTTGGATGCTCCGGAGGATACTCTTGGGCACACTTCAAGAGAAGGGGATACTTTTGGGCATACTTCAAGAGAAGGGAATGAGGAGTTGAATGTCGGAAGTGCCCATAAGCACACCCCACAATCCATTCGGGCGCCCGTGTGACCATTCAAATTCCTTTAAAATATATTTTTTGAACCAGAAGATTAAAAAATCCATTAAAATTAAAAATTTTCATTGGATTTGAGAATTGTCGGGTAGAATTGGAAATTTCGTGTGAACGATGGGATTCTCAAGAGAAATCACGAATATTCTAGAAATTATTTTTAGAAATCCTAAAAAATTGATATTTTTAAAATATCAATGGTATTTTGGCAAATTAAATTGCTAATTTTTTTTTTCGAAAAAATATAGGTTTGGAATGCCATAAGATAGGTTTGGTGGAATTCAAAATTATCATATTTTGAGGCCCTACAAAATTAGAGAAAATTAGAAAAAAATCATGATAATTCTTTATCTCGAGAATTTAATATTTTTAAGGGTTATTTAATGTTAGTACGTTTTCTCGTGCTGACATTAGATAGAGGCGGGTTATTCACATATTATTAATACGATTATACCTCGTATTAATGGATATTTATGTTTGGATTAATTCTAAACGATGTATTCATGATTTTTTACCATTGTTTAGCCATTCTTTTTGGACATGTTCCTTAATTTCTTTTGATGGCTATAATTTGCGTTCAAAGTGTGTTTCACCTTTGACACTTTTTCATGATAATTTATTTTGCACTTATTTAAGTGTGGTTTGTGCTTAATTTCTTAGGCCTAAGACAAATTCTATCATGGGTTAGTTGATCGGTTTGTTTTGGTGGATTTTTATTGGATGTTTTCCAAGTTTTATATGGACTCATCAGGTTTTGCCTAGATCACTTGTGTCTAGGGATTTTTTATTGAGTGCTAACACATATGTGTTTCACTTGCTTACTTTGGAGTTTTGCTTGAATGTCATATACTCCGGATTGATGAGTTGGCCACCAATTTTAATGCTTCTTTTGGCATGATTAATGTCCATTAGATGGTATGCATTGATTTTTATGATCAACTATGGTCTTTATGGATTCGAGGAGCTTCTATGCTTTTATCCATGGTTTTATAAGGATCTTTTGATCTTTTGAATAATTACATGTGCTTTGAAGGTAGCATTTACCTTCGTTTTTTGCACGTAATTACATGTGCTTTGAAGGTAGCATTTACCTTCATTTTTTGCACGTAATTTTGGAGTAAATTTCTTGCGTTCCTCATCAACGAGAGCGATGAGGATTCGGATGAGGAGAAGTATGTTATATGTACATTATGTGTGCTATGTTATATACACATTATGTGTGCATATACTAGGAGGCTAACCCACATTAGGCTTGTGAGCATGGGAGCATGGGAACAAGCTCTAGTGGAGCATGGGTTAGGACTAACCTTAAGGGTTAAGGTTAGGGTCAGGCATCCAAGGGTCACACATGGGGAATGGAAAGTCAAGAGTGACTTGAGGGCCCTCCTATATAATAATAGGGACATGGGGCACACTCAAGGGGGCTAGGGGGCTTGGAGGCTTATGCTATGGTCTCTTGTATAGAGGTCCATATATACTCATCTACCATTTCACACTATAGCTACATGCTATTGGATTGGAATTATACCTCTTGATGGTATGGGACATCAAGGTAGAGGTATGATGTATTTCATTTATGATTCATGTGTGCATCCCTTGGGCTCAGGGGTGGTTAGGTGGTTGAGTTTATGCCTGATTTATGCATGTTTATGCATAACAATTATCTAGAGAGATCTTAGGGTTTTAATAGTAGAGATGCCTGCATTGCAGTTAGCAGGGTATTTGAGGGATGACAAGGAAGGGAAGGCAGTAGGAACGAGTGCTGGTGTAGAAGAACAGCTTGCATCAGAGCACTTTCCAGAGGGTGCACAATCTATTTTGCTGAACAACCCACTATAGTAGAAGATGCGAGGCCATCTTCCCCACACGAGGAGAGCAAGGTTCTCCCAGAGCTTGAGATCAATCTCTTGAGCACCATTGTGGTGGAAGGTGAAGAATACTTATTTCTTCATGACCTTGAAAAGGTAGCTGGCTTGAGAATGGATGAATGCTTGGGCATTATATGCACACGATGTGAGGTGTGGACCTTGATACGTCCAACCTCGCTCCTCAACTAGATAGTGCTATATTACCCCTTGGAGAATCTATCGCCACCGCAGAGATAGTTGCTTTTGTCAAGGAAACTGTGGTTGAGATCGCGGAGCAAGCCCTAGTTCAAGAGGAGGAATTCACAACCTTACAAGACAAGCTAGAGGCTAAAAAGGATACCCTTGCTGCTAGAGTGATGGAGGAGACCAAAGCACCAAAAAAGGATGAGGCTAAGTCCTCGATTGAGCTCTCCGTTCCCCACCAACCCTTTGGCAAAAGAAGACATTGAGCAAGAGGTAATAATCGACCTTTTACAACCTAGAAACATTTGTAATTATGTATAGGAAAATATTTTGATTTTTCCTTTGATTACAGAGGGTGGTTGAAATTGACGCATTTGCTAGGAGATGCGGCGGCACTAGAGACTAGGCCAAGGTCCATGGACATGATGCTGCATTGACGCACTATCTTGGTCGACTTCCTATGGATGGCATCGCCATTATCCACAGGGACTACACCCCTCAATCTGCCTTCACTCTCTTCTTTTTGAAAGTCCTCTCTAAGGTGCTCTGTGTAGCCTCTATGGCACAGAGCACCAAATGTATAGTTTTGATTAAAAAATCTCTTGCCTTTGATGTTTTTGGTTCTGGATTTAGGGGTAAGCTTCTTGCTTGTATAAATAGAGCCAAAAGCATAGGCATAGAGGATCCTCAAGAAATAGCCCAATCACTCCTTGAGCACACTCTACCCAATAACAAGAGAAGGAAACTCAATATTGTAAGAAAGCTTTTGTAAACATGATGTATCACTTCTTATTATGAATACAATACAATTTTTGCAAACTTCTTTCATCAAGTATATCATTGTTTTTTCTAGTTTGTACCATCAATGTTTTTGTGAATGCATCAGAAATGACCCTGGGAGCCTGGGGGGAGCAGTGCCAGAACAGTGCATATTTTGAGCCTGCACCGCTGCTGTAGAGCCCAAATTCACACTGTTTTGGCACAGCTTCTGCAGCCCTTCAAGAGCAATTTTGATGCATTTGATGACAAATAATGTTTTTTATACATGATTAAAGGTATTTTTATCTTATAAATTACTGTTTCTCATAATCAATGTACTCAACTTGATTATAAATGCATCAAAAATGATTCTGAGTGGCTGGGGGAGCAATGCAGAATAGTGCAAATTTTGAGCCTGCACCGCTGCTGTAGAGCCCAAATTTGCATTGTTCTGGCATAGCTTTCCTAGCCCTCCAAGAGCAATTCTGATGCATTGGATGACAAATAATGTATTTTTATACATGATTAAAGGTATTTTTTTTTGTAAATTACTGTTTTTATAATTAATGTACTCAACTTTATTATAAATGCATCAAAAATATACTTAACTTAATTATAAATGCATCAGAAATGTACTCAACTTCATTATAAATGCATCAGAAATGTACTCAACTTCATTATAAATGTACTCAACTTCATTATAAATCAGAAATGATCCTGAGTGGCTAGGGGAACAGTGCCAGAAGAGTGCAAATTTTGAGCCTGCACCGCCGCTACAGGGCCTAAATTCGTATTGTTCTGGCATAGCTTCCCCAGTCCTCCATGAGCGATTCTGATAAATTAGATGACAAATAATGTAATTTTACACATGATTAAAGCTGTTTTTATCTTATAAACTATTGTTTCTCACAACAATTAGTGAACTCAATTTCATTAAAAATGATCCTGAGTGTGGCTGGGGGAGCAGTGCTAGAACAGTGCAAATTTTGAGCCTACACCGCCGCTGGGCAGAGCCTAAATTCGCACTATTTTGGCATAGCTTCCCCAGTCCTCCAGGAGAAATTCTGATGCATTGGATGATAAAAACTATATTTTTACACATGATTAAAGGTATTTTATCTTATAAACTACTGTTTCTCACAATTAATGTGCTCAACCTCATTATAAATGCATCAGAAATGCTCCTGAGTGGCTAGGGAGAAGTGCCAGAATAGTGCAAATTTTGAGCCTACATCGCCGTTGCAGAGGGCCCCAAATTTGCACTGTTCTGGCACAGCTTCCTCAGTCCTCCACAAGCATTTCTAATGCCTTGGCTGACAAACTGGCACATGATAGACACTCCATGTTAAACAAACATGATGACACCAAGACATTGTAAGAGAAACTTAAAATTTTGATTATCAGAAGGTTACAAATGAAAGCCAGATAGGCTTGTTACAAAGGGGGGTTTGAAACAAAAGAGTTGCTTCAAAAAAAAGGTTAACATCTAAGATCTCTAGATCGTGTCTCGCTCGCCCTCGAATGCGCCGAGCTAGTTGCATGTCCTTGGCAGATATGGTAATCCTCTTTTGCATGTATTGCAAAAAAGGATTACCATGTCCTTGGCAGATATGGTAATCCTCTTTTGCATGTATTGCAAGAAGCCTCCGAGGCTTACCTTGTTGGGCTTTTTGAAGACACCAACCTCCTTGCATGTATTGCAAGGAGGTTGGTGTCTTCAAAAAGCCCAACAAGGTAAGCCTCGGAGGCTTCTTGCAATGCTTCAAGGGCAATCCCCTGCACATGAAACTTTGTTCTATATCGTTGGAGAATCTCCTTCACTGTGCGAGTGAAAGGGGATCTTCTTATTCAGCAACTCAGTGTTCCTCTGATAAAACTTGATTTCTTGTAGAGCCCTATGGCCTTGGCGCATCCTTCTCAGAGCTCTCTGTGTTGTGTTAGTGCGTTGGCGAGGTTGGGACTTCCTTGGCTTGAAGAGCTTGACCTTTCTACGCTTGTGAGCACTTGCAAGAACCTCCTCTTGATATCTCTCATAGTCTGGTTTCTCCTCCTCCTGTTGCTGTGGTACTTGTGTAAGTATGAAGTTCCTCCCGACAAGTAGGTAGGGGACCATGTCCTGGTAGTAGGGTCTTGACACCTATGGTGCTACGCAATGTAGGAATATTTTCACCAACCCAGTCGAACTGCTCATCATTGGCCTCTCTGTCTTGATCTTTGGGGTGGCTGCATTGTGGGGTCTTCTTCACACGCTTGCTCCCACTAGAAGGGCTTGCATGTGTGCACTGGTGTTGCTCTGGGAGGAGGGTTGGACTCTGGTGATCTCATTGGGCATGTCCTAGAATCCAAGGGGTCACTCTCTTCCGTGATGTCGCCAGTATGTGGTCATTGTTGGGTGCCTTGCACTGTGTTTTGTGCGGTGTTCTTGGTGCGTGCCATATCCATGTACGACTATGCTGATGTGGTGATGTGCTAGTGTCCTTACGTGGGTGTCTACGTAGATCTTGAGCAGCTCAAGCTCTCTAAAAAAGTGAAATGAAAATAAAGTGAGAGAAGGAACTATTAATAGTTTTTTTTTAGGGAAAAAAAAACCTAACTAAACTTATTTTCTTAGCCTTATTACATCTAGATTTATGCTGGTGCGTGCACAATCCAATGCCTCCCTTGTCTACTCATTCGTGCACGCCAAGCACCATGCCTATGGGGAGCATTGATCTGTAACCATTCAAGCCGAGCATGACTTTTTGTAGCCTTCCGGGCCTCTTGCGCAAGGAATACGAATGTGTAAATAAACCTTCCGTTTTCTAGCTTCATAAGGGGCTAGACACACATCTTGCAAAGGCTCCATAGCTAAGAAGAGGAAGAAGTTAATGTAGAGAGATCCTCATAGGGAGAGAGAGAGAGAGAGAGAAAGAGAGAGAGAGAGAGAGAGAGAGAGAGAGGGAGTGAGAGAGGGAGTGAGTGAGAGAGACTATTAAAACTTTACTGTTGCAGGTTTAACACAAATCTGTTTTTCTAAGTAGAAAATGATATTTTTGATATACAAATATACTAACATGGAGTTTTTCATCAATAAATTACATTTATGAAAAAAATTAAAAAATAATAATTTTTGGAGTCCCCACAATTTCAGGATCTCATGGATGTGGTTCTTGACAGTTAGTTATGTTTATGGGGTTGTGGGGACCTGACAGTTAGTTATGGATGTACTAGCTCCTGAGATAGACTTCTAACGTGACCCTTGAATTACAAGCTTTTTGGAGGGAAAAAATTATTTTCATCATACATATTGGTTGGGTGGTGTTTTTTCCACCTCAAAATGTAAAATAAAAAAAAATCACTTTTTGGGACCCACCTAAATACGAGAATGTTTTGCTGATGTGGAAGGGAGATATGATGGGAGTTGATGAGAAAGGAGATTTCAAACTGACAAGAAAGATTCAATTTGTAGAGAGTGAAGATAAAAAATTCAAAAAGTATGAGAAAAGTCAAAAAGTAAGAGAGAGAGTATGAGAATATTCCCTTTAAAAAGTGAAATTAGGGGGTATGGCTGATGTGGCAAAGTAAAAAATAGGGGTCATCATAGCCTTTGTCTCCCTTAAGCCCAGATTTTAAAGCTCTAATCCCTTAAAATTAGGAATCCTTAGGAGACCCTTTTTGGGTCCAAAAAATTCCTAATGTATGACTAAGGAACTCAAAGATGTAAACCAAGGACTCTTGTACCAATGACCTTATGTCATGATTCCTTCGAGATGAGCCCTTTGTCTTATGAAACCCTTAAGTGTCTTCATGAATCACTTCTCTAAGAAAAGCATCCATCCTATGCATGATACGTGCTAAGGAAGCCTCATCCACACCACGTGCACTAGCAAGTGTACTTGGATTGTGAGAATAGTGGGAAAGTGTTTTTCTAGAAGAAATACGACTTCTAAAGAATTCAACCTCTCTTCCTTAATGGATTGCATGTTGATCTCTTTTTTGAAAATGTACCTGATGAGTCTCGAGATTTTGTAAATGATAGCCCTTATCTCTTCTCTGACACAGAAGAGATTGATTGTATGTTTATCTCTGTTTTGGAAATCCACCTGACAAGTTTGGAGATTTTGTAGATGACAACCCTTATCTCTTTTGTGACACAACCCCCCTTGATTGCTACAATAGGAAGAATAAATTGTACAAAATTAAGATTATGTGTGGAGTTTAATTAGTTATTCTGGAATCTTGTGTCACAGTAAAGAAATACATATATAACATATAAGAACTTGTGCCAATCGTGGGACTTAAACTCTCTTAGCTAGTTGTTTTTGGGTGAATGCTCGTTTAAGGCAATGCATGACACCAGTTGAAGTATGGAAGGATGCAATGAATTTCTACTTGAAATACCTAGATGAGAGAAAAAGTAGGAGGATAAGGATGAGGTGAACATGGGGAGAGAGAGAGAGAGAGAGAGAGATAAAGTGTAGTAAATAACTTATGAATATGTTTTAGCTAAAAGCAAGGCTTACAAGATAAACTTTCTCCTCTCACAAAATATGAGAGGGAGTTGATCCCTTTATAGCCTCTAGGCTAGGGTTTGGTACACACAAACCTTATCTCAACATGAGATGGTCACACGTGCACACACGCACGCACGCACGCACACACGCACACACACACACACCTTATCTTTAAAATGAGCATATAATTTCAACACCCCCCCTTAATTCTAACCATGGGACGTGGGAGGGCATTAGATATAATCATACACCAAAAAAGGAGAAAGCCTTTACAACATAGGCTTGTACAAGAATTGGCTTCTGAGTTACAATGTGTGCTAATTAGAGATGTGGTTCCTAGGACTTAACAATGTCCTAGAGTCAATGAATTTGTACATCTTATGATGTACCTCCACTCTTTATTTTTGGTCATTCATAGCTTTCCACTTTGACCATTCTCACACAACGGCCAATGCAAGACTGCCACCCTTGCTTATGTGGTTTGTTTTGGTACAACATGACTTATGATCTTGTGCACACGAGACCACCTTATTCTCAACAGGATAGCAACACCTCCTCCTTTCGAAATGAGGCTCAAACGTCTCCTCCATTGGCAATGAGGGTATTCCTAAGTACGGCAATGAGGCAATTTTCTAGGGGAATGGGTTTGGGAGGGTCTTACCACTTGCCTTATAGATTTGAAGGGCAGTGTCTACTCCACAACACCTCTTGGCTGAGAATTAAGAACTAATGGCTTTTAACATACCATTTCTCCCATACACAAGGTGCCAAGAAGAGGTAGAGATAAGGAAGTTTTAAACACTCAAGATTTAGAACTTATGCCTTATATGTGCCCACTTTATCTCAAAGAAACACACTCCCATTACAGCTAAGAAGGTTAGAAAAAGATGACAAGGCCTTGGATCAGTGCTTAAATGCATCGTTAGTGCTTACACATGCGCCTGGAAGTCCCATCATTCAAGACACCTCTAAATATGAAACATACCCTTCAAGAAAGTGCCAAGGACCATAAAGTGGCCAAAAACAAGCTTCCAAAAAGAAACCTTACCCCTTATGATGAGGTTTAGTGGAACTATTGTTAAGAAACACTTGAAAAAGACATGTTGACCACCACCTTAGCTCTATCGGCGGACACCACGAGCCTTCCCAAGAAGCCGTTGAAGAGGTAGCTCTGTCAGATAGCAAACGAAGAGCTTTGCCTCAGGTTAGCCAGTCCAACAGAGTTGTCGTGATACAGTTCTCGTCTACTTCTATCAGTTCGAGTTGAAGAGCCAGCTAAAAGCAAGTGCAACAATGGTTGGAGGTGACACTCGACTTGCGTGTTGGGCAAAACACTCCACGAGCAGCAAAAGAGAGCTTGTTTAAGCCTTTTATTATAAGCCTTATAATAAGGCTTTGTCACGTAGAGGGCACACGTTGGGACAAAACGAAACAAGCAGAACAAAGCGCACAACTTACTGGAGGATAAGAACTAGCATACAGTTTCTGTCACACTAGCGACACACAGCAAAAGGAGAAGGAACCTGGCTCTAATACCAACTTGAAATATTTGGATGAGCGCAAAAATAGAAAGATAAGAATGAGGTGAACATGGAGAGAGAGAGAGAGAGAGAGAGAGAGAGAGAGAGAGAGAGAGAGAGACAAAGTGTAACAAAAAGCTTATGAATATGTTTTAGTTAAAAGCAAGGCTTACAAGATAACCTTTCTCCTCTCACAAAATATGAGAGAGAGTTGATCCCTTTATAGCCTCTAGGCTAGTTTGATACACACAAACCTTATCTCAACATGAGATGGTTTGCTACACACACACACACACACACCTTATCTATAAAAAGAGCATATAATTTTAACATTTCTTGACCTTCTTTTCTGCTTACTTCAAGAGGATCTAAGGAGCCTTTGGTAGGACTACTCTTCCATTGTCTTGCAACTAGATTACATTTCTTTCATTTTTTACACTTCAACTAGGTCTTCTCAAGCACTCTTATAGTCTTTAGCTCTAATCAAATTCTTCCAAATTATACTAAACACCCGGCCATTTGAAAATAAAACCGATCATGAGTTGTAGTTTTGAGAGACCAAAAAAATCCTTTTAAAACAATCCAAATCTAGCACCAAAAGAATCTTTGACATGCCTACTAAAGTAGAACTTTAAAAAGAGACTTTTTTGCTTAACTTAAAACATACTTGCAAGTGATTCATTCACTAATTTAAAAATTTGCCAAATTTTCCACTATTTGATGTCTAAGTACAAGCCTATCAACCACAAATCTTAGAATATTTCAAACAAAAAAACATGACACAAAAGTTTCATTAGAGACTCACAACAAAGAGCTTCACTTTGAATACAAAATTATTGCTATCATTACTAGAAAGCAAAATATAACTACTTTTACCACAACTTCAATGTCATGATTAAATTAATCTTCATTGATTAAAAAAACAAGTCTAATTTACGAGACAATTCCTATAAATGCTTCAATAGTGACAACATTTGACCAATTTTTTTAACCAATCTCAAAACACAAGCTCCTCAAAAAGATTTGTGATGCTAGTTTTGAATACAAACAAACGTTGTTCAAAACACTCTCAAAACCTAGAAATCCTTGAACACCCCCAATGAGGATTTAAATACCAAAAGTTATTTGAAACTACAAGTGTCTAAATCTATTCTAGCACAGGAAATTCCTCCTCTTCATGACTAACTTCTTCATCAGTTTGCTCGCGTCCTACAATGAGTGGTGTTGACTCCGTAAGAGGAATATCAATATCCACAGTATGCGGATCTTCATAAGGCTCAAGATCTGCAAACTGCATTTCATCATTAGGTCCAAAGGGAGGTTGAGGTTCTCCAGATGCATCCACCACTCTTGGGTTTGCTGCCATGTTTTTCATTCCAACCTCGTCCGGCAATTCTTTCATTGCAGTGACTCGTTGTTGAATAAAACAAACTTGAACTGGATCTAGCTCAATAGCAACAACATTCCTTCCTTTTTTAAGAGCACTAATAGTGGTTGTTCCTAAGAAAAAAAGAATCAACATGGTAAAGCTCACTTAAATGAGCAATATAAAATATGTAAAAAGTTAAGGTTACATGATTATCTGTCCCCGCAAAAAGATCCATGATCCACTCTCATTTTAAAGATAGAAGCTTAATTAAATCCATCATCAAAAGTTGTGGTTTTTGATAAGGATTCATGATCTCATTTGAATCACCAGAAAGATCCCTAAGCTTTTGACACACGCTTGGTCTATCAAAAATATTTGTTTGGTTAGGTTTCGAAGCAAAATTAAAATTTCCTTTACTGTTCAAACACGTAGGAGACCAGAAACCAATGGTAGCAAACTCGGCACCAAAAGAAAGTCTGTCAAGCTTATAGCCTTTTGATGTTAGGCTTTGTCCTACAAAAGAAAAAGTTAGGCTTTAACTTAAGCTTTTATAACTTGCAAAAGAATCCTTGAAATTTAACATACCATATGCATAGCTGATGGACCATTTGATTGTCAAAACGAATGCCATCTCTGCGCAACAGATTTTTGATCATGAGCATGAAAAACTACCAGTGCCCATGATTCAGCCGTTGTGACCTTCTTGAAAGCATCGATGACTCTTTTATATGCACTTACACCGTACTTTACTTTGTCGTGTAATGAGTGTGGTGCCTTAAATCCATACCGAGCATCAGCAATGGCTAAAGTAAAATGTTGTGCAGTCACAAACGATTTCATGTTCTCTACTTTGCCTTCATGAATAAAATATTGAACTGGTTCTGCTGCAGACACATCATCAAAAATGAAAATATTTGCCTCTTGAATGGTCTCCAAAGTTTGTGACTCTTCTAATCTCTTCCGCTCTGCCCTTTCATGACTCAAATGTTGCTCAAACTCTTGAGGAATGCTCTTTATGGGAGCACAAGGTGCTCGAGACTTGTTAAAATGAAAATAAGTAAACATGAAATGTATTCTAGAATACACATTGACTGGATTACAAAAATCAAAATCAGTTTTTTAAAATATTTGACCTAATTTTTTACAAAACCTTCAAAAACACTCAAATAAAAAAAAATCTATTCAAATATGTAGTTTACTTACCGCATTTTTGAAAAGATAAATGAAACGCTCTAAGGAGCTTGGCTGACTAGTGATGGGATGAAACATTTGAACCTCGTTCCAAGCCTTGCAATTAAGTTTTTCAATCATGATTCTTTGCATGTACAAGAAAGTCTTTTGCCTATTTCAAAAAAACATAAAATGAAAAAACAACTTTAGATGAAATAAAATAAGTAGATTTAAAAAGAAGAATTAGCAACGTACTGTTCTAATTCCTTTGCCATTTCATCGAGTGTCAAAGAACCTCCTTTCACTTGTGCTAAGATGGGTATGATAATATTTTTCTCGCGTATTCCTTGCATTGCTCACCAATTTGTGATACGCATTTCAATCTTCAAAGTGTCCTCATTCCCTGTTCCTTTTCCCTTTTGACTTCCAGGTGGGAGCTTTACTTTTTGCCCTTTGACTTTACCTTGCTCCCGAAGCTTGAAAATGTCTTCTTGTAGATCCCATATGTCTCCATCACGAAAGGGCAACTGAAAGAAATTGTCATGACTTTGAACATTTGTTTTTCCAAAGCGTCCAGCTTTGTTTGACTTCTTTGTGACAAGGCCAACTTGCTCCACAAAGCTGGATTTTGAAAGCTTCATCAACTTTATGACCTTGCTGAATATGATTGATCCACTCGTTGTGAAAAAATCTTATCTTTTGTAAGAAAGGCATGGATAGTCGCATCTTGGAATCACTATTGTGATCAAGGGCAAGTAGCTTTGCATCATCATCACTTAACCCAGCATAGACCCATGCTAGGACTATCTTATAGCTCTCTACATAAGGATACTCAGCACATAACTCTTTTTTAGCAATGAGAGAGTGAGTTCCCCCCAAGACAAAGTATTTGTATTGATTGATTTTTGATCTCTCAAAACTCTCTTTGTTAACACAAGAAGACTTATCCACAAGAATAAGAAGGGGTAAAACATTTGTTGTTGGTCTCTCCTTCATCATTACTTTAAGATTACTCACATGTCTAGGGACAATGGTTCGAACTTCTAGTGGTCTCTTATTTGAAACAAGATCCAATGGAGGACGTTCTATGTTAGACACTCGTAAAATTAAGGGTCTCTCATCAACCATATGAAACCTTTTGGCTTTATTTCTTATGGTACTAAGACCAGAAGATTTTGAAGGATCAGACTTTGGAGCCAAGTCCAGAAAGCAAAGTATCACTCGCATCTTGAGACTTTGACCCAGAAGTCTCTTCAAGAACTTCAACATCTTTCTCTGAGTCATCTATGTCTGTACCTTCATTCTCTTCATAATCAGAATCATCAGTGGAGTGGTTGGTATTGTACAAATTGTCATGATGCTCTTGAAATGCTTCAGAAAAAGACTACATTTAAAAAAAAGAAAAAATCATTCTAAGTAGAAGAGGATTTGAAGACTTGATAGAGTGAACTTAAAAGTAAGAACCAAAGCGTAACTTATGCAAAAGTAAGAACACTATAGCCATCTCTCTGTATACTAGAATATATGGTAAACTCATTAAACCAGACATAAAAGTAAGCCAAAATTCCTTCTTGCTAAAATTCATTCAAACTAAACAAGACAAACTTCTTGTATACTAGAATGCATTCTAGTATATGCTAGAGCAGACAAACTTTTTGTATACTAGAATATATGCAAACTAGACTTTACTAGAGCAGACAAACTTCTTGTATACTAGAATATATGCAAACTAGACTTTACTAGACCTCTAAGTGTTTCAAGATATGAGCTAGAAAGACAAGAATTAAATAGACTAAAAAACAAAGAATAGTTCTCAACGTATTCTAGAATACACAAAGACAAGAAGTTTTATGAACTACGCGTACACTAGAATACATACAAACTAGACTAGACAAACTTCATGTATATTAGAATACATGCAAACTAGAGTTGACTAGACCTCTACGTATTCCAATATATGAGCTGGAAAGACATGACTTAAACAAACTTGAAAAAAGAATAACAGTTCTCTACATATTCGAGAATACACAAAGATAAGAAATTTTTTTAACACTAATGAAGAAAAGGTCAAGAAAAAGACATCCATACCCGTTTGCGAGTAATCAATGTATCTTTAAACTCTTGCTAGGTAGAAACAGGATTAATCTCTTCAAGCCAAAAATCTGTAGAGAAAACTCTAACTGTAAGAAACTTCCCTTTGTTGTTGTCTACCAGATGCTGAATGATCCCATGAGATATACTTTCTTTGACTTCAACAATGCGACCATAAGTTAAATACTTTGTATTTTCAGAGTAGTCTCCTTTTTCTTCAGCAATAGAAAGGAAAGGTGTGTTTGGCTCAACGATTGTCTTGTGCTTACCTACCATTCCAAAGTGAATTGTCCAAGAAAATCCTTCTCGTGCTTTACCTCTTGCACTACTCCAAAGAGTTGTAGCTTCGATGCTTGAAGACTTTTTCTGTTGATGTTGAGTTAAAGGTGCGCTTCCTTGAAATGATGGAGGAAGTCCATGAGTAGCTAAAACCATTCTGCTTGATGGTGGTTGATCTTGAAACTTTGGAAACTGGTGAGCTGCTAAAAGTTGTCTTCTTGGCTCACTTGGACGCCTATCAGGGTTTGGAAGAGTCATAGTCACTCGAGGTGCCTAAAAGTGAGGACTAATTGGAGCAGGTTGAGATCGGGAAGGTGTCAAGACTCCTGAACGTCCTGAGCCACCCACATAGGGATAGAATCAGTTGCTTGATTACTTTTCTTTTTCTTCTTAGAAGTTCGAGCATCACGTATTGGTGGTGAGGCCATCTTAATCCTAAACAAGACATTAGAAAATCATTATCTCATTGCTAAGATAAACAAACAGAGACAAAATCATATTTCTCATGAAAAAATATGATTTGTTAAGTGAAACAACATTTAAGATTAGCAAACGTGTATGTAGGGCAAACAAACAAGAAAGACAAAAAGTGAAAGAGAATAAAATAGACATAGAGAGAAAGAGAGAGAGAGAGAGAGAGAGAGAGAGAGAGAGAGAGAGAGAGTGTTAACCTCCATGCAAGAACGGACCTAGATGTGTAAGCAAACATGAGATAGGAATGTAAGAGAGAGAGCTCCTTAGCACACTAGAGATAAAGAGGGAGAGAGAGATGTATTCTAGAATACAACAGGCTGTTTTCCTCCAAAGATGTGTTTTGTAATTGAATTTCAACAAATGACTTTCTAGAGCTATGTATTCCAGAATACAATTCACAAGAAGCTTCAAAACACAATACAGAGATATAAAAGAGAGGAGAAAGCACTAAGAGATGAATAGATCAAACCCAAAACAATTAGGACTCTTTTTATCACCAAAGTACTTACAGAACCTCTTTCTTGAACACAATTTGAGAAAAATTTACTCCTAAAATCTATCTTCTGCTACGTTGCTCTAATGGAGATTCTGACCACTCCGTTGGCTTCAAAAGGGGGGTAAAACTTTAGGATACCTATTCCAAATACTAACGGGTCGCTCCTCCTCCGTTTTTTATGTTGAAACTACAGTTTGCTGCTTTTTAGTCGTGTGCGCGTGCGACACGAACTCGAGAGCTTTTGCTTTCTTTGCATGTCTTCTAAAATTAGATAAAAAGCAAATCCTTTTTACATGAAGGTCTGTTCTAATGGTTTACATTGAGTTTGGGTTATTATAGAACACAGCTTGCTGAAGCCGTGTATTCTGGAATACAACTCAAGTGTAGCGAGAAGTATTCCAGAATACAACTTAATGAAGCTGTGTATTCTGGAATACAACTCAAGTGTAGAAAGAAGTGTATTTCAGAATATAGCTTATTGAAGCTCTGTATTCTAGAATACAACTCAAGTGTAGAGAGAAGTTGTATTCCAGTATACAGCTTGCTGAAGTTGTGTATTCTGGAATACAACTCAAGTGCACAGAGAGAAGTTGTATTCTAGAATATAGCTTGTTGAAGCTGTGTATTCTGGAATACAATCTCAAGTATAGAGAAAAACTGTATTTTTGAATACAGCTTATTAAAGCTTCATATTTTGGAATACAACTCAAGTGTTTAGAGAAGTTGTATTCCAAAATACAACTTGTACAAGCAATGGATTCTGGAATACAACCTCAAAGTGCATAAGTGTTAAATTTTTAAAATGTGACTTCAAGCTTTATATTCTAGAATACAAACTACTTAATACACAAGAAACATGGCAACTTATCGATTTTTGTGTTGTATTCCAAAATACAACACAAGAATTAGTTTTGTAAAAAATAAAGTCATAATTTTTAAAAATTATTGATTAAATCTTTATTTTATAAAATATTATTTTTTCAATCCCTTTTTTTCTTCATTTACATATGAAATCTTCTTTTTGGTATTTTCGTGTATTTAAAAGACAAACAATTCTTTCAAAAAAATATCTTTTAAAAAAAAGTCTATTTTTGAAATCACTTACCTCCTTAGATAATGTTTTTGTTTTTCTTCCTATCCATAATTTCCTCGTAGCAAACTTTGAACCAAATGACAATGAAAGAAAAATTCAAAATTGTAGCAAATAACAACGTAATCAAAAAAATGCATACCTTACAGAATTAAACTCAAGAGAAATGCTCCAAATTCAAAAAAACACTCTTGTGGCTCTCTAAGCAGTAGACCCTTGGAATGTGTGTCTAAAAAGGACTTCCTCTCATCTTTTAAGTCTTATTTTTTACAATAATTAATAATTTTTAATATTTAAATTAATATTATTATTTTTGAGTCCAACCATTAAAAGTAAGTTATTTGGATTTGAGATTACACTCCACGTTGTAGCTTAGACCATTGTTTTTTAGAGAAACTTAGAGGTTTGAAGTTCCTAGTCTGGCACTAGTCTGGCAAGGCAACAAAATTCTCTCTCAAGCTCATTTTGCTCTTTTCAAGTGCTTGTATCCGAACTCAATCCTAAACATAGTTCAGCCTATTCGTGTCGAGACAACCACTCCCTTGAGAAGAAAAGATAAGTTTTTGCATCGCAATGCATTGAGAGAGGCATGTAGGGTGTATTGTTGTTAAAAAAAACTGTTTGAGGACACTTGGATTCAGAAAAATTAAGCAGGAACGTGAAAATTTTTTTGCCTAAAAAACTGCTTGAGGACACTTGGATTCAGAAAAATTAAGCAGGAACATGAAAACTTCTTTGCCTAAAAACGTGCTCAACAGATCAATACAGCATTACATGGTTTTTTTATTAAGGTGGTCTGGAGAGATTTTCGACACGATTGTGTGTCCAAAGTGTTTTCTTCAAGCGTTTTGTTTAAGCAATCAGCAGATGCAAAAGATCTTAAAGCGGTTGCAACGGGTGGAAGAAGATTCACGGTACTCACTTAGTACACATGACACTCCTCAGTTGTGTTTTCTCAAGAGCTGGATGGAACGATTTGTCACTTACAATGGTGAGCGCATGTGAGATTCAAAATTCATCCATTTGCCTGATAATTTTACAAAGGGAGAAGTTTACAACCTCTATGTGGAAACGTTGAAAGGAAGGAACATGTCATTTCTTTCATTAACTTCATTTCTTAGAGCTTGGAGATAATATTTTGCTAATGTGAAAATTCCCAAGAAAACTAGAATGGGGGTTTGTCAAATTTGTGCAGAGCTCAAAGCCAAAAGACATGTTGCAAAGACATTTGAAGAAAAAGGTATGTTTGATTTGTGTTTTTGTACGTTTTAATTTTTGAATGGGAATTCCAAGTGGTATAATTTAAACTAGCTTTACATTGTTTTGAGTTTTCAGGTCCTATTCTACAAGCACTTAAAGCTCATCGAGAACAACAAAGTACAGAGCGTCAAAAGTGGTATAATTTAAACTAGCTTTACATTGTTTTGAGTACAACAACAAAGTGGTATAATTTAAACTAGCTTTACATTGTTTTGAGTTTTCAGGTCCTATTCTACAAGCACTTAAAGCTCATCGAGAACAACAAAGTATAGAGCGTCAAAAGCTAGCAAATCATCGAAAGAAGTGCCTTGAGCAGAAAGAAATGTATTTGGGGATTAGTAATAGATGGAATGGATCAAAAGAAGACGTTGATACCCTATTTTATGTGTGCTCCAAAGAATTTGAAGGAAGAGAATTTCATACAACTACACGTTGTTGGAGCCCTCATCTTTAACGGCATCATGACGTCGAAAGTATTTATAAACTTTCCAAATTTACACGACGACCCTAACTTGACCATCACCATAATTCAAAAAATAGTAAGTGAATGGCAAGGAGAATTACCTGGCACACTTTATGTGCAGCTAGATAATACGGCAAGGGAAAACAAAAATCAAATAGTGCTTGCTTATTTGAGTAAGTTGGTGCAGCAGAAAGTTTTCAAAAAGGTCAATCTTGGATTTTTGTTGGTGGGTCACACTCAAGATCAAATTGATCAAATGTTTAGTAGGTTTTCAGTCAAACTTACTAAGAAAAGTGCATTTGACCTTCCAGAGGTGTGCACAATTCTTAAAGAAGCTTATGATCCTGTGCCAGAAATTCATGTTTTGAAAGGCACCTATGATTTTAGAGAGTTTGCAACAGGTGGAGATTTTGCAAGCCCTGCATTCGCACAGCTTAATGACCATAGTTTCCAACATCAATTCAAAATAAGAGAAAAAGAAGCTGAAACACGTTTGTGGTGTAAGAAGTACTCTAACTCAGAGGCATGGCATCCTCAGGATGGTTTGATGTTTTTACTCAGTGTCCCCCAGAACGACAAATTCTTCAGGCAACAAAAATGCTTTTGGCATCAAGCACTGAAGCAGCAAAAGCTTAAAAAGAAAAGTGAGCCATCAATTATCAGCAATGTTTGATAGAAATTAAAGAGACCATACAATCAGTACATGTGTATTTTCTAGCTTGCTCACTTGGATGGTGGAATACATTTTTTCATGAGCAAGAAATCTTGATTGAGAAAGTTCAAAGCAATTCAAGATCACTGATGAATATGGAGCGCTTTCTTTGGAGGGTACAAGAACTTGAAGACCGTGATGATAATATTCAAATGCCAAATCAACAAATAGAATTGCCTAAAGAATTGCAAACATTGGTGCATGGGGAGACTCGCAAAGCATATGTTGGTGCTAGAAGGACTAGTCAACGACGACTACAAGAGAAGGAAATGTGGGAAGGAAATATTGAGGAGCTCACTGTAGGTGCAATGAATGCAGTGTTAGCAACAGATGATGAAAGCGGATGTCCTTTTTGGTTGGCAAAGGTACTTAAAATCCTTGAGGAAAATGGAAAAGTAAGCTCAATTGAGGTCCACTCGTACAAGGTCAATGGAGATGATGCATTATCAGGAAAATATTATCCAGAGATGATTCGAGTAAATAAAAAGGGAAAGAAATCGTAGTCAATGTCGCGTGGTGGATAGCCTAAGCATGAAGGATGTGGAAGTTCTTGTTTATGGTTTTACCTTGAAAAAGTCGGGTTATCTACGAGAACAAACCAAAAAAATTCTTCTGGTGGAGAAAGTCAAAGATTTAACACGAGAGGCATGACCTCTCATTGTAACCAATTTTGTGGACATTATTATTTTAGTGCAAATTGAGTATTTTTTTTCTAAAAAAATGTGTGATTTTATGAGCAACTCTATCATCTTTCAAAGTATTGAAGTGTAAAACTTACACTTTTTAACAAATTTTTTGATATTTTTAGGAGCTCGTGCTCTTTTTGGTTTAAAAAATAGTGTTTTTTGAGATATTTTAGCATTTTAAAAAATGGGTTGTATTTTTTATGGTTTAGTTGTACTTTTAAGTGGCTGGATGTTACTTTTGATAGTTTTGAATATGTGCATAGGGTCGAGTAGATGGTTAATAAATAAATTATTACAATACAGAAGCTGGTGAAAAGTGGAGAGTTACTTTATCCCATTAGGTTCAACATTTCTACTCTCTCTCCATGCTTGTACCACAAACTTGCTTTCATTAGTCTAGGTAGTTTCCCAAGATTCCCCTCTTGCAATGGATGATTGTCAAGAAGGCATCAATGTCGCCTTGGGAAATCATCTTCTTGAGTGATGTGGATATTCATGTATCCAAACTAGGACCACATATGGGGCATGCATGATATCTACTCATGAGACTAGACTTGCAACCTCTAAGAATTAATCGTTGAGTAACTACATATAAAAGACTTAGTTTGTGTCAACATCCAAGGAAGGGTTATTTAAAATTTATACTTGAGCACTCTGTGTAGCCTAGAAAGTCATGCAATATCCACATAGTATGTCCTTAATGATGGAGGATCTATTATCCTGCCACTTGGACATATCTCAGATTGGAATTCCTTCCCATATCAACGTTTGTAGGTCTTCAACCAATGGTGCTAGAAACACATCCATGTTTTTCACTTTGTACTTTCCTGGAATAACGAGTAGAGCTAGTAAGAGATGCCTCTTTTTGATTGTTAACCATGGGGAGCGGTTATAGTTGACCAGTACTATGGACCACGTGCTCCACATGGTGGAACATAAGCCAAATGGGTTCACACCATATTCCATTATAAAACCTAGGCAAAGATGGCAAGGATCCTATATATAACGATCGTGATATAGTATGTTGGTGTTTTAGTATAAGGATATAGCACTCTATCGTGGTATGAATTCGTGCTTTTGTAACACTATTGTGGTATATCACATTCATGCTTTTTTCAGTACTATAGTGATATAGTATGATATACCACATTCGTGCTTCTCTCCGTAGCACTATCGTGATATAGCACGTTCGTGCTTCTCTCTATAGCACTATCATGATAGGGCATGTTCATGTTTCTCTCTATAGCACTATCGTGATATGGCACGCTCGTACTTCTCTCTGTAGTAGTATCGTGATATAGCACATTCGTGCTTCTATAACATTATCATAGCATAGCACATTCGTGATATATGCATGTGACCATGCTATTTCATTATCGTTATATAGCACATTCAATATATAGGTCACAATTGTGAAGTAGCAATATGGTATGATATAAATTATGTTTTTTGATTCATATTTATCTATACAACGATAATATATTTAAAGCTTCCGATCTAGTAGTCTAACCAAATGAAATTCCAGTTCAACAACGTCGGTCTAGGCTTGGTGGACTATTGTAGTAAAATATAAAAAATTATAAAATACATGAACAAAATTAACTATCTCACTCTAATGTAGCTTAATGCTTATGTTTTAAGAGTGGATTCCACTATTAATCATAATTGATAAGCTATTCCTTGGCTCAAAGTAATGAAATCTAAGCCTTTTAAGCTCCATGTTCATGCAAATCACCAATGAAATCAAGGTTTTTTCCTTCAAATAAATGAAACTAGAATTTCCTATTACAAATAACCTTTAAATCAAGATCAAACACAATAACAAAACATATCTAATGACTCCAAAAATATATATTTTTGAGAGTGTAAACTCCAAATAAATAAGTGTCAAATATTTTAAGTCAAGAGCAAGTTACCTTAGCCTTACCAACGCATGTGTCATTGGGTCTTAGAGCTATAAATGCAACTTTCCTATGTGGGTGTGCTAGCTCGTCCGTCACATCCTCACTCCACTATCATATCAAAATGCTCCTTGTCAATGAGGTGAAGGTAGAGCTCTCTATACCTAGATGGAGGCAAAAAGAGGGTACTTTGTGATGGTTCCCTCTCACAAAAGGCAGGGGACGAAGAGGAAGCTAATGCAAGCAAAAAACTTACAACCAATCCTATCTAATAAGAAACCATCAATAAATATGCAAAATTCAGTAACATGTGCACAAGGAAATTATTGTGTGTACCTACAAAGTGGTTAACTAGGATGCACTTCAGCGATATTCCAAAAGGGATTCAACCATTGTTGATACACAAGATAGAGATTTTTCCTTAGCTTCAATGAATGGTAGATACACAATGAGCAAGATTGTTTTCCATGCAAGAATCATTGTATGTGTGCTAAAAGATGGCCTACACTTATTTGATTCTTTTTTTTTTTGCATAAGAGGGTATAAAGACTCTAAATATGTCATGTACACAAGGGTATTTCTCAAGGAGACACACATGCAAGTGGCATCCCATAAATATACTTTGTGAATTTCCAGGTCCTTTGCTTGCCTACTTCTTAGATAGAAGTCCCACAAGCGATGTGGTTCAATAGAGCATGATCGGTGACTTATCTAACACCCTTGATGTGACAAGACAAGCCAATGATTGGCACCTCCTTGCATGGCACATCACGCCACAATACCCTATGATCCCAACCATAATGTATGCTAAAGTACATGCATAAGGAATACAGGGAGGGTTGTTTTTATATTTTTCTTTATAGTGAAAGGTGGGAGGTGCAAGGGGGGGTCAATTTCCTAGTGCTGCGTACTGAGGATGAAGGTGAGAAGAACACTGATGGTGGCTTGAAGCACACACTTAGCCATCCTAGACATGAGTCATGGTACTAGATCATGCATGTGCCATGGAGGTCCGTGCGTTGCATACGCATCCCCCATGATATTGATCAGGGTCTTGAGGCATGGCATGTGTGATCGTGGTATGACATATTTGATATCTATGAGGACATCCTGCAAGAGGGCCCCTAGTGACCTGGATAGAGATCTTGCCGAGGCCCCGGACCATGACAACTTGTGCGATCATGAGATAACGACATAGACCGAGGTTGTTTGAGGTACGACATGACCAATGGATGTCTTCCCCGGCCGTAAATGGGGACGGTGGCAAAAGCGAGACACCCTTAGCACACGCTACTACTCAACTCATACCTTGCATCTCGTTTTGCGTGTCAACGTTATACTTATGGGTACATTGCATCCAATTCATGCATAAACACCATAGTTTTTTTTTCCAAAAAAAAGAAATCTCTTATGTGAAAAAGAGGTTAGGCGATATAATTTATGGCACAATCTGGGTGTGCCGTTTATGGTGGTAGTTCTCCTGAGACATCTTTATGGAACATGCGACCTCTTCTTAATGGAAACATGCAACGTCGTCCAACGTGGCTCTGCCATTTATGTTCGTAGTTCACCTCAGTGGTGGCAAAAGAAATGCACCACTTCTCCACAACGATAAATAAATAAAGAACCACCTAGTGGTGGTTCTTTATTTATTATTTATGGTTGGCCTCCATGTGTCGATGAGGATTGGAATAGTAAAGTTATAGAATGTAGTGAAGTTGTAGAATGGTACACATTTTGCTAATGCGAACACCTATGAGGTGAAGTAACCAATGGCGAGTGTAATGAGCTCAGTTATCTGTAAACCCGTGAAGCTTCACGTACCGCCGTGTCTCAAATCCCATGACCGATGCTATAACTTCCCCGCCGCCCGTGAGCTCCCCTCCCCGCCGCTAAGTTTTTTCACGGACCTTTGCTAGAGCTTGTTTCCCCTCTCTCTCAATTCCGTACCCATAATTACAGCGCCTCTACGCCCGGCGTGACCAGCACAATGCCACCTCTCTTCATCAGCATTACGTCCTCCTCCTCCTCCTCCTCCTGAGAGAGAGAGAGAGAGAGAGAGAGAGAAAGCGAGGGGTTCTACTTAAACGTGGCCCAATATGTTGGTGGCAATGTCCATGGTGCACGGTGCTCACTTTAGTAGCTGGCAATTTTAACCGAATCATTCAATTTTGATTAACACTTTTTGAACATCATTTTCCTAGCACGTCTTCTTCCAGCCGTTGGAGGACAGAAGAGCGATGGTGGCCGGCGGCCATTCGACAAGGGGGCGGCGGTGCCGCTCTTCAACTCCGGCGAGTACTACTTCAATAGTAGTGCTAATTATTTGGGTAACCGTGCTACTGAGATTTTTCCCTTTCGTTTCCTCGCGGTCCAATGTACTCTTACTGGGTTTGATTGGTAAGGTCCTCATGACAAAACGACATTTATAAATTGTACTAGTCACCTTTGTTACGTTCCCTAAAGGAAAAATTTGCCCTTGCCGCATGCAGGTCGCAGCGATGGCGAAGCAGAGCCCGCGCACCCGCTACGCCCGACTCCAGCAAATGAGACACCGAAGGGGGTAAGAGTCAATTGACATAGCAAAATTATGTCGCTGAAATTATGAGCCACGAGGTTGTATAACCATGGCTTGATTGATTGATAATGCAGAAGGAGCAGCAGCTGCAGCCACCACCAGCAGAATATATTGCCGCCGCCTCCGCCAGCACCTCGGCGTCAGCGGGCTCGGCGTTGCCGGACTGCTCCCACGCGTGCGGCTCATGCACCCCGTGTAAGCGGGTGACAGTGAGCTACTCTTGCCGCCACCACGTCATCGTCGCTCAGTCCCAACCCTGCCCCCTCGCCTATCGCTGCATGTGTGACGGCAAATCCTACCCCGTCCCTTAGTTACTAATTCTGCTTCGCAACAGCCCCTTTGTCGATCCACCCTGCACAATTACAGGGGCTTTATGTAGCAGCACTAGGTACGCCGGAAAGGAAGCACGTCACCTGCATGTGCTTCTTTTGCCGCGGGCTTCCTTGCATTGGCAAGGCGTACAAGCGGCAATACATTACGAATACATCTTCCATATTGAATGAATTCCTTCACTGACATCTCCGTAATTACTTGTGAAACCAATGTCAATACGTTAATAAGAAAATACTACCCAGCTATAAACCTATCGTGCTGTGCAAATTTCTTCCGCTTGTGGTTATCTTTTCCGCTACTACACACAACGTACATGCAATCATTCTCCCATTCGTGGCCGGCGCACATGCGCAGACTTACATCCGGGCGACAAACTTTGAAGCTAAAGACAAGAAAAGGGTTCTAGTCATGCCTACCTGGCCGTTCAGAGAAAGAAAACAGATAAAGAGAAGAAAGAAGGAGATAACGTGGGGGTACACTAGCTTGTAAAATCTAACCCCTCAATGTGTGTCTCTCTCTCTCTCCCCCCACAAACACACGCGCGCGCGCATGCATGTGGGCTCTCTCTCTCTCTCTCTCTCTCTACCCAGCACATACACGCGCATGCATGTGGCGAGAGGGGGCGAAGAGGGGGTCAACCAGGTGCTGCACAAACGCTAAGCCGACAAACATGAAGCTTATAAGATGGTTGGAAAGCAAGTTGGTCATATTCACCTCGAGTGTGGCTAGAGGGAGAAACAGAAGAACTTGCTTTCCATATATTCACCGCGAGTGTGGCTAGAGGGAGAGACAGAAGAAGAAGTCATATTAACGGTACGTACGCGCACGACTCACTAGTACCCTTCTTTTTGTTTGAACAAGACGTTACTCAACATTCCTAAGCATCTCAAGGTGGACAATTGAAAATTTGCAAGAGGGAAAACAAAGTGAAAACAATTATAGGTATGCATACGACAAGGGCGAATATCAATGATTTGTAGAATTAAAAACTAACGAAGAAAATCAGTCAAATAGATATTAAATTCAACAAATCAATTTGCACATAAAACTAAAGTGGAGATTTCATTTGGTTAGATTTCAATGCTACACCCTCATAGCGGGCATTGGCTAGCTCATGTATGTATGGCCTCCACTATGAAAAGAAGCCATGGTTGAAGAGCTCTAACACCCAGTTATCCTCGTGTCCACATGGGATGGTGGTATAAGAGTATATGCTAATAGAAGCTAGGGTGTAACAGAGAGTGAGTAGAAGGGATCAGATAAAGTGTCACTCGGGAGAAGAGTTATTTCACCCATGGCAGTAGCAAATCGGAGAAGACCAATAAAAGCTTGGTGGTACTCTTCTATCTTATTTTCTTCCTTGGAACAATTCCAAGAACTGATTCATCTTTTTTTCTTGAAATCTTGGAGAGGCGAAGACACTGATTCGTATCATTCCATGTTATTTGATTTTGGATCAAGTGGCCGGATTTAGAATGGTTCTTTCACCCACAATCCGAGCATTTCTTGTGACCTTCAGACAAGTAAAAGCCATCTTGCTTCTCTCATTGTAATTGACCACATAAATATATTCAGGGCCAGGGAGTTGATCTAACTGTCTACCGTTTCTCTTAAATTTTTCTCTTCACCTTTAAAAGGCCCAGGATAAGCCTTGTGGAGATCGTCTCGTTGATGTCATTATTCAAAGTTTCCATGGAGAATTCATCACTTCGATGGGGACCAAGGGCCTATTCTCTTGCCCGAGAAAAAATATATGTATGTATGATAGAATAGTTTATATACTATTTTTCAAGATCAAAGAAAAATCAATCTTTAAGACCAAAATCTCATTCTAGACCAGAGAAGATCTTTATTTATTTTGAAGTTATTATATTTTTCGTGAGTCTAACTCCTTGAGCCAAACACGCAAAAGCATTTATGCTAGCCTATAATTACCTATTTTTATGGGAAGATACAAATTAGAGTGTTGAAGCCTAGCTAAATAATCATCTAAGGAAAAATGACTCCTCCCACGGATTCTATGCTCTTTAATAAGGCCTAACTTCTCCACTATCATGGTTAAGTTCAAGTTATAGGCCTAGTATGGAAGGTAATTTATATAAATCTCCAAAGTAGACTCTTCGCTATCCTCCTCCCATAGATGATGCTACATGAAGAGTTGCTCGTATGGCTAGCCAAAAATAATACTCTCTACACTCTAGGTAGTTATTAAGGCTCACCCTAACCCTCCTTGAAACACATCCAAAAAGAGATTACCTGGTGAGCCGTAACTGTCATGAGGATATTTCCAATGGCCGAGCTCGTAACCCTTGAGATCTCCAAGCTCTACAACTCCTCAAGAAGAAATTTTGCCGCGTCTCCTGCAAGCGTTGTCACACCGCCGCGTTGCACTTCGGGTACTCGTCCCTCCTCTCACCTCACTTCACTCACATAAACACACTAGCATGCAGCATTAGGGAGAGAGATTAGCAAGAGCAAGACTCAATTGCACAATGGGAGAGTATGTTGTATTATGACAGATATTCACTTATATACATGGCCATAAGTGTTCACACTCACTTAAACTGTGGCCGGTCGGGCACTCTAGGCTTATAAGAGACCTAATGCTATTACAATGACTACTCTCATAATATATCCATGAAGTACATCACTTAGGACTTCTTCCTAGCTTGCTACCACACACTCTTGAAGCGAGAATCGCCATAAATACTCTGTCACACCATTATGGGCGCCCGTCCAAGTTGTAGCTTTGGACACTATTGCTTAATATCTTGAATGTATGACCCTTTGGTGTATCTATCATGACTCCTTGATGTAAGATAATAGCGGTAGATCTTGTTAACCCTAGAATCAGGTTAACAATAGTATTCAATCTTTAGCTTATCTCAAAATCGCAATGATTCCGTCAATTTGTGGGTTGAACTAAATGTCAATTCAGTATTGAGGTTCCTTTTTTTCAAACAATATGAGACCATAAGAATACTAGACTAAAGTATCTCCTTTCTATCCCTTTTAAGGACATCCATTCAAGGGTGTATAAATATTGGAATTAGGTTTAGGGTTGCAACAATGCACACACACAAGATAGAGAAGCTTGAGAGTACACAAGCTCACTACATTTGAATGAACAAATGTGTGCCATATACAAAAGATAAGTACACACCCCAAAATGAGTACATAAGAGGGTGTACATACGCACGGGGGAAAAAACATCCTAGTGAGGGAAAAAGTACCCCGGCGGTCCTAAGTGTGTGGAAGGTAATTTAAATACATCTCTAGAGTAGACTCTTCGCTATCCTCCTCCCATAAATGATGCCACATGAAGAGTTGCTCATGTGGCTAGTCAAAACTAATACTCCCTACACTCTAGGTAGGTGTTAAGGCTCACCATAACCCTCCTTGAAACATATCCAAAAAGAGATTACCTAGTGAACCGCAACTGTTATATGAGGATCTTTCCAATGGCCGAGCTCGTAACCCTTGAAGTCTCCAAGCTCTACAACTCCTTGAGAAGCAATTTCACCGCACCTCCCACGAGCGTTGTCACATCGCCACGTTGCACTATGGGTACTCGTCCCTCCTCTCATCTCACTTCACTCACACACACTCACTAGCATGCATTAGGGAGAGAGATTAGCAAGAGATATGTTGTATTATGAGAGATATTCACTTATACACATGGTCATAAGTGTTCACACTCACTTAAACTACTCACTTAAACTGTGGGCTCATAAGAGACCTAATGCTATTATAATGACTACTCTCATAATATATCCATGAAGTACATCACTTATTAGGACTTCATCCTAACTTACTACCACATGTCTTGAAGTGGGAATCACCATAAATACTCTGTCACACCATTACGGGCGCCCGTCCAAGTTATAGCTTTGGACACTATTGCTTCATATCTTGAATGTATGACCCTTTGGTGTACCTATCGTGACTCCTTGATGTAAGATAATGGCGGTAGATCTTATTAACCCTAGAATTGGATTAACATCCCCCCCTTCCTGATGGTGATCGCATCCTCGTGATCGCGTTGAAGACGTTTGTGTGGGGAGAATGAACAAGCTTTGTTGATGGCTTTGATGTTGAGTGACGTTCAATGGTCTTTGTTCCTCTGAAAGGAATAAGAAAAGCTAGTTAGTGAATGAAAAGGTTAGTGGTTTATTGGGAATTCCTAACTGGGTTGGGGGTGGGGTTTTTTTGCAAATGATTACATTTTTATATTTATGTGAGCCTTTTTTTGGGTTGTTTGCTCACTTTATTTTTGGCAATCATAAACAATGTTACATGTGATTTGTGTTAGTGGGGATGCTAAGAGATATTGATAATGGGAGAGAAGAGAGGGAAGGATCCGGAGGAACGTAGACTTAATTATCAGAATGAGATGGTGATTCTCAGTTCCTCATTTGATTCATTGAAGCGACATTTATCATTTGAAGAAATTGTCCTTCAATGATGTCCCTTTATGTGGTAGGATCAGGGATTTCATTAACGTCTTCACAATTTCGTGATCACGTTAACAAAACCTGTTGTTAACATATTAAAACTTGTGATCACATTGTATATTCACATGAACTGAGCAATGACCTGCCAGAACCCACTAGTCCCGTAACACCTCCGGGCTTCTTGTTTTCCTGGCAAGCCCGCCGGGATAAGCAGATATCCCGACGGGCCCGCCGAGAAAACCAAAGAACACCGGCGGAGGGGTTCCTTTCTGTTTATAAACACTGCCCGACACCCATCGTGGAACTTTTGGGGAGATAGTCCTTGTTTTGGGGGCGTGATATCTCTCCTCAAAGTACTTGTAGAGCTCTCGAGTTGCTAGAAGTGTCTTCTTGGGAAGAACATCCTTATCTTAGGGGCTGTCATCTTTCCTTGTAGGCACTCCTAAGGCTATTGAGCCACTCGTCCTTAGTTCTTTGAATTGGGGGCAGGATGTGGTTCGTAGCTAATACTTGCAGAGATTTAGGGACAAATTTGGAGTCATTTAGCTTTGCATTTGAGCTACGTAAGTAATCTACCTCATTTTGCTTTATGAATGGTTTGATGGAGCCAACAGTCCTACTTAGGGGCTTGTATTGGTTCTTGATACTTGACATAGTTTAGAGTAGACAAGGGTCTATTGTCCTATACTAGAGTATTGGGCAAGCATAGATCTTTGATTTTCTTTGTGAATGTTAGAGAAGGTCTATTGTCCTATACTAGAGTATTGGGCAAGCATAGATCTTTAATTGTGTAAAGTATCCTTAATTGGGTACAAAAGGCATCCTTCATTGGGGGTGCAATGTGCATGATAGTTTCGAAGTAGTTTTGTAGTCAGACCTTGCAAGATAGTTTCGAAGTAGTTTTGTGTTATGTGATGATCTTTTGTATTTGTCAAGATAGTTTCGAAGTAGTTTGTCTGCTAATGTATGTTTTGTAATACGTGAGTGACTTTGTTGTTTTTTCATTTGTGTATTCATTGTTATATGCTTGGTTGAATAGGTTATTTGTTGAGATGGAGGACAATGTTGGATCCAGTGATACCTCCAATAGAGTCCAAATTCCAAATAGTAGGAAAAAAAAGGCACCTGGGATAGAGTGGCAATATGTAATTAACGTTGGTGATCGATTCATAGATTGGGAGTGTAAGCTATGCCATGCAGTAAAATCAGGTGGGGCATCTCAACTAAGAGAACACTTTTTAGGCGGACCGAAGAAAAAGTCATGTACCCACCTCTCTGCACCTGTAGTGGCCAAACGCATAAGAGAAGAAATTCAAAAGAAAGATTCAAGAAAACATGACACTCCTACCGTTAATGTATCAAGGCAGCAAGAACACTGTTGTTCTAATCATCAAACTCCCGCTACATCGCCTGATTGTACTCCGAACGTCAATGTGCAACCAGAAAGTAATCTACCCAGTGCATCTTCCTGCAAGCGGAACTTTGACGTAGGAAATATACCCATGCGTCAAACTTCATTGCAAGAAAGCCTACGTCAAGGTCGGCTCGATGATGCACAACTCGCCCTTGCTGAAGCGATTTACTTTTCTGGGAATGCTATGATGATGGTGGACAGTGAGCATTGGAAGAGAGCATGGAAGAAAGTTGGTGAGTTTGGACCAGGGTTTTCACCGCCTACGTACCATGCTATGCAAAATGATCTATTAGAGAAATGTTATGCGCAAGTAAAAGAACGTATACAAAGAATAATTCTTAGCAATATAGAGCTTTCTGGATGTAGTATAGTAAGTGATGGATGGTCTAATGTACAAAGAAAACCATTAATTAATATAATGGTTATTTCACCTAGAGGTGAGACTTTCATCCATGCCATGGATTCTACTGGTTCAATCAAAACTGGGGCTTACATTGCTCAAGTCATTGGCTCTGTGATAGAGGAAGTGGGTGTGAAAAATGTAGTCCAAGTCGTCATGGACAATGCAAAGAATTGCAAGAATGCATCCAAAATCCTACAGCGACAATATCCACATGTTTTTTCGGTAGGCTGTAATACTCATAGTTTGAATCTTGTATTAAAAGATTGGTATAAAAGTGATGATACCAAATGGTTTGCCTCAATCGTCATTCGACACTGCTCGCCAGCTTGTGAGATTCATGCTCAAGAGACAGAGAGTGTTAGATATTTTTCGACCTCGCATGTCAGTTATGTTAAAGCTTCCAGCGGAGACTAGGTTTTGCACTCACTTTTACACTTTTGAGTCTCTTCTTCGAAATAAAGATGCAGTTTGCAAAACATTTACATGCATGGCATTTCATGACTGGGAGAGCACTCAACTTGAAAAAGTGAAAGAGAAAATCAAAGTCTTGAAGGCAGCGCTTACGAGAAGAAGTTGGTGGAACAGTGTGATGGATGCATACCATGTAATGATGCCTGTTATGTATGCCGTACGAAGTCTTGATCAAAGAGCACCTGATCTCGGGAAAGCATGGATGCAATGGTGGACTGTCCAGCGGAGTTTGGAGTGTCCTGAGAAATTAGAGCATTCAGTGGTGGAAAAGCAATGGCGTGTACCATACTCCAGTAGACAAAGAAAAGTCCTATTGAAGTACTTTCATGCTAGATGGATTGGAGCGCATTCACCACTACACAGTGCTGCTTACATGTTAGATCGTGAATATTGGAATATGGATTTGATGTCCAACGTTGAGGTGGTGCAAGATTTTTATAAAGTGGTAAACACTTTCTATAATAATGTTGATGATCGTGTAAAGTGCATAAAGAAGATGACCTCATTTCAATTGAAAGAGGGTTTATTTTCCAACTCCCTTGTTCAACAAATGGCTAAAGAGCAACCTGCATGGAAGTGGTGGATGATGAATGGTGGTGAGCATTATGCTTTATTGCGCAACCTTGCGATGAAGGTTCTAAGTCAGTGCTCTTCAAACTCAGGCTCAGAAAGAAACTGGAGCATGTACAAATATATTCACAATACTATTCGCAATCGACTTCTTGCAGATCGAGCAGATAAACTTGTTGCCATTCTTGAAACTTAATCTCCTGATACTGTATCATTACAAAATTGGGGTGAATGACACCCATAGCTCTACAAGAGGACGTTGTACCCTCGTTGGGTCAGTATTTAGTGATCTAAAAAATTCCACTACTTGCAAAATAGATTTTCGCTCGTCGCGATTAGGCAGGCACATCCAATTTTTGACTCTATAAATAATAGTATCCATGGTAACTTTGTCATGGGAACTATTGTCCATCCACAACTCTTGTACTTTTTGCCAAAAGTCATATAAAGTTTGTAATAAATACCCTAAAGCAAAAACATCAGATGCAGGAGTGTATGCATCTGCCAAAAACGGATCATAAAGTTCCGGGGCTATCCACAGCCGTTTATTTCGCTCTCTGTCTACGTAGGAGACCGCCTGTGCCACCTTCTCAAGGTTCTTGTCTGCTTCAAATACAAAATTGAGAGACACCCGTTTTTTGGGCGCTCTCAGCAGTAACCCACAATCGATAATACCTACGCGTGGCTTCAACTCTTGTAAAATCCAACACTACATTGAATGGATGTAGGTCGGTATGTACAATTCCTGCCAAATGTGCTGCCGCTAGGCCTTCCACCAGGGCATGCATAATATGTGGCATGGTTATTACTATTTGTTTTATTTTAGAAAGTTCTAGATGACTTAAAGGAATATTATCGGGCGGGGGTTGTCTCCATCCTCGATCCAAACGGAAAATTGCTCTGGTGAACTCACTGAATCTAAAGGGGACCTTCAGAAGAGTATCACCAAGCGAGCCGTCATTATAGTATGGGAAAATAGTGATCTAAGGAGATTCTTTTGTGAAGGCAATACACCTGACAATTGATGGGTGTAGAACCTGCATGCCCTGCTCTGCCTGGAAGCTCTCGAACTTGGCGCTGCCTTCTCCTTTGTAGTGCTTTCCGCAAAAAGTAATATGCTCCGGCAAAAATGATATACCTTTAACTGTATACTCTTTTACTGTGCCAAAAACACCAGAGCCTATTGTTCGCCCTTCGAGCAGAGCCTCGTGCGGGATGCCAATGAGGTGTGTGCACATAGAATTGTAGATTGTATGATTAATGGCACCTGTCCCACTCGCATCTGCCTGGCTGGATGTTGCAGCGACGTCCTGGGCAATGCGCACTGTTTTGGGGACTGACTCTGCATCCAGCACCTTCATGCATTTGCTCTTGGCTCTTTTCTCACTCTATACAGCGTCCCATAACTGTAGACGATGCATATTAGCTTCAAGCGGGGCAACATCTCTAAGATCATTGCATGCTACACGCATGCTCCCCAAAATGGTTCGTGTTATATGTTGATGGTTGAAATCTGCTATCTTTTGTCTATCAAGCAACTCAGCGTTGCCTCCGCTTCGAAGTCGACGCTGTGCATTTTCCCATATCTGCTCTATTCGATCTCGCATGAGTATCTCAGACTCATTGATCTTTTTGACGATGTCATCTGCACATTGTGTCACTGTGATGACTGCTTCAATGCGAATTGCTCGTAGAACAATTTTACGCTCTTCAGGGGAAAGCATATTGGTCGTCTTCGTAAATCTAGCAAATATCACTAAACACAACAAAAACAGAATATTAAACAACATTACTGAAATCAACATCAAGCAAACGTGAGAGAACAGCAACAAGTGTATCATTACTTATCAATGTTTAAACAAAAACAGAATATCAAATAATTTTACTGAAATCAACATCATCCAATACATCATCAAACGTGAGAGAACAGCAACAAGTGTATCATTACTTATCAATGATCAAACAAAAATAGAATATCAAACAATATTACTGAACTCAACATCATGCAATACATTATCGAATGTGAGACAACCGCAACAAGTGCATTATTACTTATCAAGTGTATACATGTTGCACTCCTCATCTACACATCTATCGTGACAGAGAGAGAGAGAGAGAGAGAGAGAGAGTTGTGAAGTGTATTATGAGAGAGAGAGAGAGGGGGGGAGGAAGAGAGAGAGGTGTGACAGATAGAGAGAGGGGACATTAGATGACATTTTTAATAGTTTTGTGAGTTCCTAAAGAGAGGAAAATAATGTTTTGTATTCCTAAAGCACTCCTCATCTACACACCTATCGTGATAGAGAGTTATGAAGTGTATCATAAGAGAGAGAGAGAGAGAGAGAGAGAGAGAGAGAGAGAGAATTGTGAAGTGTATCATGAGAGAGAGAGAGAGAGAGAGAGAGAGAGAGAGGAGAGGAAGAGAGAGAGTTGTGACAGATAGAGAGAAGAAACATTAGATGACATTTTCAATATTTTTGTGAGTTCCTAAAGAGGAAAATAATGTACTATTTTAATTTTTAAGTAAATAGAGAGAGAAAAAAGAAATTATTAAGAATTATGTATATTTTAAGAGAAAAAAAAAAGAAATCCTCATCTACACATCTATCGTGTTGTGAAGTGTATCATGAGAGAGAGAGAGAGAGAGAAAGAGTTGTGAAGTGTATCATGAGAGAGAGAGGGGGGGCAGGAAGAGAGAGAGAGATATTCATTTTTTCGAGTTACAATATTATGAAATAAAACGTAAAGACAATATGATGTAAACTTTGATCCATGAAATACTCATGCCGCGTTAGCAACCAAGTATCGCATGGATCACACACAATAAAAACAATACAAGTCAAATCAAACAAATTTACGACATTTTTTCGACCGCGTTAACGATCACATGCCGTAATATGCAAGCAAATTTACAACATTTTTCCGACCGCGTTAACGATCAAATGCCGCAATATGCAAAAAACAATATATGCACTAGCGGACGACACCAACTTGCCGCGTTAAATGACAAAATGTCGCCCGATTCTATGGGAATACGAATAGGATACGGACATACACTGGCCACGTTACCGACCATATGCCCGCATTTGACAAAGGGAAGGGAAGGGAAGGTGACATCGCCATAAGGATACTATGCTTGCCGCGTTATCGACTAGTACCGCTACGGCGTGCCATACTTACCATAGGACACAGACTAGCCGTGTTACCGACTAAGTGCCCCAGGGTAAGCACCATTCCGAAGAATGGCCTTACACACACACCCCTCGTGTGGTGGACCACCCACATCCTGCCGCGCATTGCGACAATGGGCGGCTGCCCGCACGAACACACACCCACACACACACCCCTCATGTGGCGGACCACCCACATCCTGCCGCGCATTGCGACAATGGGCGGCTGCCCGCACGAACACACACCCACACACACACACACACAAACACAAGTCTCATTACCTGTGTATATTGTCAGCAATGAACTCCCAAAGGGCCCCCTCGGGCCCATATATATAGAAAATTGTAGCCCGCCGGGCTAGATGACGACCCCGCCGGGATCCGTCGGGTTTTTATTTTTCCCAACGGGACCGCCGGGTATTGCAAAACCCCGACGGGATTTTATCCGGTTATCAGGGAGCCTCCCACCGGCTTTTTTGGGAACATGTTAACATGTTAACATGTTAACACATGTTATTAACAAAAAAAAAATTGTGATCACGTGAATATAAAATCATTGGGTAGGATTCTTGTCAATTGTTGTTGAGTAGTAGGACCTGTTCCTGTCTTCTTCTGCCTATGTGCTTTTTATGTTTTCATGTATATTTAAGTGGTCTTATGAAGCAGAGATACATGGAGTACAAGACTTGAGTCATATAGACTCTTATTAAACTACTCTGTTTGAAGTAGCCACTTATTGGTTGACGAGGATTGAAAGAATTATGTTGACTTGCGAGGCTAATATAGATATCTTCACTAAGGATTGAAGATCATTGATTTGTGAAGATGGTAGCATCATTTGGAGACGTGTAGAATTTGAAGGAAAATTCTGGGCGATGGGTTGTACCATTGACCAGGCTTTCACCCACCATGCCCCCCCCATCCAGAGATGTACCTGGAAATTGTTGATGGTGAGGCTTTGGTGCAAATGTTCTCCTATGCATGAGTATGGATATGTACTCATGGAGTAGATGCTGCTACATTAATTTAACCAAAAGAATAGTAAGCAATAACCTTAATAAATATATAATGGCTATTGAAGATCATTGTGCAAGTGTTAATGCGTGAGATGCTTAATCTGTGATGTGGCTTAAATTGTGAAAGTGCAGGTTCTTAAGCCGTGCAGGTTTTTGGCCATGAAGGGATATTCTGTGAAATGGTCTAAACCCGTGGAAATTAATCCTGGGAAACGGTGTTTCCATGAAAGTGTAAGCCATGAACTGAAATTCCGTGAGAGGTAATTCCGTGAGGGTAGTTCCGTGAAGTGTAATTTCGTGGAAGTGTAGGCCGTGAACTGGAATTCCGTGAGAGGTAATTCCGTGAAATGGATTCCATGAAATGTAGTTCCGTGAGATGGAATTCCGTGAAATGGTTTCCATGAAATGTAGTTCCGTGAGATGGAATTCCGTGAAATGTAGTTCCATGAGATGGAATTCCGTGAAGTGTAATCCTGTGAAAGTGTAGGCCATGAACTAGAATTCCGTGAGAGGTAATTTTGTGAAATGGAATTCCATGAAGTGTAATTCTGTGAAAGTGCAAGTCGTGAACTAGAATTCCATGAGAGCTAATTCCGTGAAGTGTAGTTCCATGAGATGGAATTCTGTGAAGGGGAATTTGTGTGAGATGGCTTTCCATGAAAGGGAATTTCGTGAGATTGCAAGTTTTGATCTCGTGAAGTTACAGGTTTTGACCTCGATGGTTTTTTTTATTTTAATTGATTTTATGGGTTAGCTAGAGCATGACTTGTGATCAACAGGTTCTTGTACACTTATTTTTCACATCCAGAGGGGTGACAAGAGCATTGTTATTTTGCCCTTGATGTGATCTAAGTCTCCGTTGCAAACGTGGGTATTGTTTCTTGAATTTGTTGCTCAATTGTTGTCGAGGCAATAGGTAAGATTGCTAGTTGTTTACTTGAACACACAAGCTCTTCTGTTGGTGCTGAATGCACGATAGTGGTTGAGTGATTTTTTCTTGTTGTTGCTTGGGACTCCATTCTTGTCAAAATTTAGGTGAAACTGTTGAGGTTGAAGTTGGTGGTGAGGTTTTCTTCACATTGTTGGATTTTGGCAACCATATGATGGGATTACCATCACAGTATCCTTGTTGTTGAAGCACATGCATAGGCAACCATCTTTGATAAACAGGTGGCGGATGCGCGTGGTGTTGAGGCTTCCTTCTTTATGCAAGCTTAGGGGACTTTGTGATGCGCTTGGGGTTCCAAGCTTTGGTATTTCTTTAGTAGTATCCTTGTGCTTGCAGCAGTAGTGTTTTTGGTACCCACACTTGTTGAGTTAGTGGAATTCTTTGAGGAACTCGCATAGGCTTTGGTGGACGGTGTTGTGGAGTACTTTTTTTTTCCTTGGCCTTTGAGTGCTGCGTTGAGGAGAAGGCTTTGACTATCGAGGCACCCAAATTTGATTGGCACCTTCATAGTAGCCTTGAGCTACAAGTAGCTATTTCTCCACCTACATCTTGATACTATTAAGATACCTTGATTGTGGTTGTCTTGGTGGAGTTCTCTTTTGGGTTGATGTGGAAGGTTTGGGAGCATCCTTGACTTTGGTTACCGCGGAGGCTATAGGTTTAAGACTCATGGGCATTGTTGATGATGATGAGGCTAGAGTCTCTTGTGGAGTGGCTGTCAACGACGACGCCTTCGAGTATGTGGTTGTCTCCTTTGGTGAGATTTGTCAATGAAGATGCATAGGCTCGAGGGCTTTTCCTTTGAGTACCTTGTTAGAGATAGAAGGTTGAGCTATGGGAACTTCTTCAGGAATAGCTATTGATTGCGAGGTTTTGGCATTGAACTTTGTAGATGAGGATGGGGTTGAAGGAGTAGATGCTCTAACAGAGTTGGTTGGAGGCGCAGATGGTAGGTCATTGTGTAGAGGGGCGTTTGTGGAAGAGGTTTGTAACTTTTTGCATTCAGCATCATAGAAATCCGTTAACGTTGGATCCTCTTCCTTGTATGGTATTGTTAACTTTTTATCGGTTGACCATCATGATGACTCTATGGCTAGCAAAGCACAATGGTGCTTGGACAGCAATAGTCCATTTATGCCCCAAGATTAAATCTGCTTCTAACACATACTCATCCACAAAAAACTTTCATGTAAGGGGGTTAGTTTCAATATACATTGTATGATCAAAGTACCCCAAACATGGCATATTCAAGTCTGGTGCGTAAAGGGAATTCTTTCAGGATGTGTTGTGAGTGTTGGTTGACCTAACAAATCCCATAGCTCGAGGGTCATGAGATTGTGTTCCCATGTTAGATAAAGCTGTGCTTGAGCTGTGGTGATTTTATTTGAAATTTCCAATCCAACCAGAATCCTAGGGGTCTTTTCACTAAGATATGTTGGAAGTTCCAACTCCTCCAAGGTCTCTTCCTCCTGTAATAGTAGTTGGACATTGCCTGCAGGAGTGTTCAAGGTGACTATTTGCATGGATTCATTTATTGAGCACAACGATTCACCTATCCAAGTTCCACCTAGGATGATATCATACTCAAGGGAATCTAGGATAACATGAAATGTAAATTCCATATCTCCACTGATTATTTGAGTAGTGTAGTTAAAGTAACCTGAAACTTCAATGTTTTGTCCATTGGCTCCTCTTGCAAGACTATTGTCTGTTGGGATGAGTTTAGGTTGTCCCAATGATACCCAAGTGTCTATTATCATGATGTTATGACTAGCGCGAGGGCTAATCAATGCGCTTTTATGCTTAACATCTTTGCATGTAGGGAAATCCAACCATACCACATGATAGAATCTTCCAAAGAAACCATGGATGTTTTGGTTTTTGTTTTTGTTTTGGCTTCAGATCCCGTTTTTGTTTCATACTCCCATCCGTTTTTGGTATATTGGGTTACTGGCCAACTGTATGCTACTCATGTTGTCAGAATAAATGACAACTGCCCTATCCATAAGCCCACCCACATCACCAAGTAGCTTTTGAAACCAAGCTACCTCACAAGCTGCCATAGTAACATCCCTGTACTCTGCCTCTATACTAGACAAGGCAATTGTTGGCTGCTTCTTTCTACTCCAACTCACAACAGCACTCCCAAATGAGAACATAGGGAGTAAACTCAGTGGTGACTAATGATTTATGTGGAGAAGGGGTTGGTCGTGTCTCTTTATAGATCATGGCTAATCTAGAACTGGTAAGACGAAGGTTGTATACTAGTAGAAGCTAGGGAATAACCTCAGTGAGTGAACAAATTGATGATTTACGTGGAGAAGGGGCTATCCGTGTATCTTTATAGGCCTGTATATACAGGGCAACTATGACATAACTACAGGTCCATAGTCATAGTCTATGCCACCATCCATAATGTAGACTTGACCCATAAAGATGTACTAAAAACTGTGTAGCATTAGCCCTACCTCCCACGACCACATTCGGGCTCATCTTGGGCCCCATTTTGGGTCTCGCAGTGTTAAGACAATGTGTCAACCTACTCTATTTGTGAACCATTATGAGATAAACAATCCCGCAGTGTCAAGACAAGATGTCCAAGAGTAAAGTCTACCTACAATATGTGTGAACTGTTATGAGATAATAGTTTAGTGTAGCATATAGCCTATCAAAAACACTGATAGTAAAATTAATTAATGTTCTAGTATTACACAAGAAGATAAGACTACCAAAACAACAAGTTTCATGTATAAGGTATCATCCACAAGGTTTGAGGTATCTTTGATAGACATCTTCAAATCGACCTCCAAACCATTGCTTTCTCTACTACATCTCTCTCCTGCCGGGCGAGCCCTCGCCAGCCTTTATAGAACCAGCCTACTCAACTCATATAAGGGATCCTCGTGAGTCGTTGGTGTCTGCTCATAAAGGCGTCTTCACCCTTCGCATACAAGGACTCAGGAGGAGAACCGCCTCAGGCTCGCAGCTCGTGTCAGGTCCGGACTCTACTCATCTTTGCCTAATGTAGGCATGCTCTTGTAGATTTTATGCCTTTCTTGATCATCTGTAGAACCCAATTTATATCATTTAAATTTATGCTCAAGTTTTCAAACCTCTCTTTTTGACAGTGATCGTGATTCATACTGTATACATTTCCAATATTTTGGACATGACTCTCCAAAGGTGTTGTGGTTCACCTATCAACGCTTCTATTTCTAAATTTTGATTATGCCTTGGTGGCCGGACTTCAATGACAGCAACACGATTTGAACCATAAAATTCATCAGCTTCTTTATCACCATCAACATTGAAAGAAAACTCTCTGTTGATCTTTGCAAGACCGGTAAGCTGCCTATTGACATGTTTTTGGAGCTCTTTTGGCAACAAGAGCTCCATTACATGAGTGGGGGCTATTTCTAGCTGGTCTGGCTATACCACATGGTATTAAGACCATATTAGGGAGTTTGGAAAATTCCCATTACTTTGGGAATTTTCTTTTCAAACTACTTTTTGGTGTATCTTGAGCATACCAATTCCAAAGTTATCGGAGAATGTAGATTTAGAATCTACTCTTTCCAACGATATGTCATATGAGAGGGTTTTGACAAAATGTTAAAAGGATTCATTTATTCCTCAATTCCAACTTTTATCATTTCCTTCATCATAGTAGAAAGCAAAATAGCAGGTGACCATGATTCTCTACTATGCAAGACCCACTCTTGTAGCATCACTATTGGGATTCCTCTAAAAGCAGCAACTTGGCAGATGTCATAGATGAAATCCTTTGTTTTACTCATCAGGCTCTCACTTGCAATTATGCTTGAATTGTTGGTAGCGTCTATTTGTTGGCTAGAGATTGTTGGGACGACAGAAATAAGAATGTTAGAGCTTGGGTTAGTATGGGTAGTATGTTTGAGTTTGAGTTTGCTCACAGTCAGAGCTTGGGGCGGCTGAACAAGCCAATGATGTTCTTCTCTTGCAGGATTTTATCTCTAGCCCCTCTTTAGTGGTACCCTTGGTAGTCATAGATGATAAAGATTTCCATCTCTTCTTGCATTTCCATCATGCCCATGCAACTTTTAGACTTGGTTTTCTAATAGCTTTAGTACCACTTGAAGGCTACTAGAAGGGGATGTGCTTGCATGTATTTGAGATGGCAAAAAAAAAGGGCCCAAACTCCCTTTAAATAGGAGATGAGAGGGTTGTCTAGCTTGTTGACTTGTTGGTGAAACAAGGTTAACGTGGTCGTTTGGTTAGCCATTCCCTCAAAACACCATAAATTGTTTCATACATGGATAGTGTGATGGGCACTTTGGCTATCCATAGGACTATCCATAGCACTCCAAATAGCCTACACACCTTTTTGTTTCTCCTAGGAACCTCTTTGGCTGTCCACATCCCGCTAAATGATATAAACATCCTCTTGTTTCTCCTCATCTTGGGCATATACCACACCATGACAAATGTTATAATATGTAGAGGTGGTTTTGTATTGTATTATTGTGTACAATTAAATGAAATTGCTCTCTATATCTCTTTCTCTCTAACTTACTTTTATGATTCTTGATTAGTGAGTTGTATTATTGTGTACAATTAAATGAAATTGCTCTCTATATCTCTTTCTCTCTAACTTACTTTTATGATTCTTGATTAGTGAGTTGTGATCATAGCTAGCTACTTCTGATCTTGGTGGAGGACATGGACCTGGCTGCAATTTATTTCTAGGTTGGTGTCTTATTTTGATTGTTTCAACATTTTGCTAAGCTATCTTTAGCTATTGGGTGTCTCCCTTTTGTGTCTTGTTTTTGTTGTTAGTCTATTGTTCCCCTGTTATAGTAGTATAACTACCTTGTATAAATGAATGTGCTTAACCTTTAAGGTATGCTCTCTTCTCTTTATTCTCATGTGGCTTCATTTTCTTATTTTATTCTTATATTTTCAGTCATGGCTGACCGTCCCAATCTAGTGCCTCATAGAGGACACAGCAAAAAGAAAAAGTCACAGCCTTCAATAGAGTCTTTTTTGTCAAGACGGACTAGTGCCCATGTAGGACATGAGAGTAGTGGTGGGAGCTCGAAAATTTGTAATGAGATTGCCCAAGAGCCTTCTTCCAGTAAACCCAAAAGGAAGTGGAGAACTCAATGGAATCTACTACATCCTTGGGCATATTTATGTAAGTCTACATGTAATGAGGACCGCATCAACAAATGTACTGGGTGTGAAGAAGATGGAAGAGTGAATACTTTCACAATGGGTGGATCCCAAAGCATTAAGCTTTTAGCCTTGAATGAGTATGCAAAATCTGTAGATCATAGGAGAGCTACAAGTATTCATCATGCAAAGCTAAAGGCTATTGGTGAAAAAGGACTAGTAGATGGGGGTATTGACACAATGATGCATTTTGAACAATTGAGAATAATCACTTGTATGAAGCTGGTACACTTTTGTGCATGCAATGATATTGCATTGGAGAAATATCCCTCTCAATGTAAGTTACAAAGGGAGCTTGGCACTCCTAATATGCCCGCATCTAATGAGTATGGTGCATATACCAATCCTGTATTCGGAAGAGAGTTCTTGATGGCTTTAAGAGATTTTACTAGACAAGACTTTTATGCTAAAATTTGTGGAAGCCCGTTTTTTTCAATCCTCATTGATGACAGTACAGATAGAAGCATGGAGAAACATTTGATCATCTACATTTTATACTTGGCTGGGAATGGTAAAGGACGACCTAGTTGTAAATTTGTGAGATTGCTACGAGTTTGGTAATGGATCTGGGGAGGCAATCTATAATGATGTCCATGCCATGCTCTTAGAGAGCAATCTGAATTTGAAGAAACTAGTTGCATTTGTAGTGGATGGTACCCCCTTCTAAAATAGGAGAAACACTTAAGATAGTCCATTAAGTCTTAACTTTGGAGAAAAATTCCTATTTATCGACACCTTGACCATGTAGAGATTCAAGGATACGATTCATAGGTAAGACCTAGTCCTATCCCACAGGGGAAGCGTGATCTTCTAAAAAGTCAAATCACCCATAGGGTAATTTATCATAAATTGGGCAACTACTAGACTTGATTTCTAGAGGCAACGCTTTTTTCCTCATCCATGCAAGGCATAGCCGCCCCCGCTGACCTAGTCTTCTAGAATAGAGTTGCCCAAGAACCTAATTATCTAGCGTAGGGCTTTCACTTGATCTGTTGGAAAGCTACCCGACTAATCGGGTCCACCCGTTCGTAGGATGGTGCCATCGGGGCATTCCATCCTCCCACTTTCCACCCTACTCGTGCTTCAATTTGTTTTCTAATTAATCCTACCACACTGTTTGACATAAATAAACATGTTCCTTAATTACGGTCCTTTTCACAAGGTTAAAACAGCCTTTTTACCCAATACAATCATGCCAAAGACAAGATATATATATAAAAAGTTGATACATGAATCAATTCCATACAAGCCAAACCGGCTCTCTTATTCTTTTCCTTTATTCTGCCGATGATCTAGAATTTGACCTTCCAGCCACCACTACATGCTGGGCAAAACCCTACGGGACCATACACCTCATCGTCGGTCCGCTAGCGAGGACTCAAGCCGGCCTGTCGCCCTCTCAGGCTCCATCGCTCGATCCTCCCGCCCCTCAGAGGGATGTCTGCACACTAGGGTGGGCTTATTTACCGCACTAGCCTGGGCCCTCAGAACTAGGCAGCATCATAACCTCTCGCCTCAATCGGCGAACCTTATTCTTCCCATGGTACGAGGGATACCTTGGGCCATTCCCGGGCTTTGCTAACGACGCCGCCCGACTACACAAGCACGGAACGGAGTTAGCGTTGAAGCCAGGAAAACTTGCACTCTTTTAAGATAACAATTTCAATGCAATTTATTAAATACAGCATCACACAATTCGTAACTTCATACAATTTTATGTCATTATTTCAAAAAGGAAAGGAAAAGATACACATTTATTAGCAATATATATAACAAAAACTTTTCTTTAAAATATAACCAATCTAACCTGGCCACCATTTCCTTGAGGAGCTTGAAGAGGGAGGGTTGGAGCCGCATTGGGAGCATCTTCCCTAATTTCGTTGGTGCGTGCTCCTCTCGGGGCAATATTCTGACGTTTCCGGGATGGGGCCATCTTGGACGTCGACTTGTAGGGCTCGCTGCTGCGGTTGAAATGCTTCAGTCGGATCTCAATTTTGAGATTGTTTGCTCACCGTATGAGCAAAAGACTATAGCGTATGAACTCTATCTAAAGGCAAAAATCCCTTATTAAAGTCTATGCAAATGGGGGGGGGATTTTGAGATGTCCTTAAGACCAAAAACGTGGAGGAGGGCTGTGAGGGCTGCTGTAAGTCTATTCACACGAGGGGGGGGAGGGGGGGGGAGTTAAGGACACTGCCTCTTAGCAAGAGGGGGATGGAGGAAAATTAGCTTATCTGAAAAGAGACAAATGAGGGGGTGTGAGAGCATGGATAGCTGCAAGCACCGTGTCACCAAAAATGTCCACTAGGTATGCCTCCGCAGCCTCCTGGAGTGCCTCCAAAGCTTTTCCTATCCACCGCGTAGGTAGTGGGCTTGATGCTGCGTGAACCCAAAACCTCCTATCACGATGGCCTTGCAAATCCTGCATGATCTCTCGCACCACACATTGGAAGGAGAGCTTCAGTATGAGCAGGGTCATCGTGTTTTGGTATTTCCTAATCTTATGGAAAGCCATAGTGCCAGGCCTCCACCTACGCTTGCGATGTTGCTGTCGTGGTGGTTGGACGGGGGTACTCCACGTCCCACCTTGGGGGGGCAGACTCTCTTAGTAGTTTGCTTGGTGCGAGCCATTCATGATCTTGGAGGCTCTCCTCGCATAACTCCATGCTAGCCCCTAAGCCTAACAGAAAAGGGCGAGAAAATGTAAAAGGCTAGAGAGAAATGAGGTGAAATTAGGGTTACTTCCATACTTATAGATGAAAATTTATATATTTTCTAAATTAGCTCAATACATAACTTTGATACTTTTTTATTTCTAAAAATAGTTTTCCTTATCAAAATGAGCTCTAGTTTTATGTGTACATATAAGTATCATGGAACACCTCCTAGATAAAATATCAACCCCATCGCAGGTATGTAGGGCCCTTGTCCGAAGGCTCGCGTGTATAAACCTGCTATTAAAAAAAGAAGGCCTCTACACACGAGCCTTCGAAAAAGGGCCCTACAAGCCTTTAATAGGGCTGACATTTTATCTAAGACATGTAAACTATATGATCTATGCACAGAATAAATTTCAACCCATTCCGATCACTGCACACCATGCATCAATGTTTTCTAGGAAAAAAAATAATATTGTATAAAATTAGCACTTGCACATGCACATGGACTTTCTTGCACATGCACATGCATGCTCATGATGTAAGCCACATGATCTATGCATAGAACAAATTTCAGCCCATTATGATCTATGCACACCATGTGTCAATTTTCTCAGAAAATTTAAGAATATACACGTACACATGCACAAATAAAAAGCACTTGCAATTCTTTTTCCATGAAAATATAAGAATATACACTGACATTAGAAATGAAGAAAACTTAAAATATTCAAATCAATGAGCAAGTTGGGTACACAACATTGGAAACAAGGAAACTTAAAATATCCAAATCCTGTACATCGCATAAAGTACAACTAGTTGAGTAGAACTGAAGGAAAATGTGAAAACACAAAATGATACATGAGCATTTACATAGCTCTTCAAACCATGTCATGGTTAAGGTTGAGTGCATCACTACAAATTAATTTGGACTTTATTAATTTGTCCTCATATTTTATCTCTATGCTCCTATACCAGCATTGGAGTAACTACCTCATAGGATTGGACTCATTGATTCCACCTCCATGTGCCATTGCTTTTTGGAATCCGCATTGAGCTTGCCAATGAAATCGCTCCATGCCTTGTGTGGACCATATCACCAAACTTCCTTGTTCAACAACAAAGTATGGACCATGATCCTCAAGTATGTACTGCATTCAAAAACACAGGATCCACAATTAAACTCAAAATATTACATTCACAATTTAATTGTGTAAAAATGAAATAGAGACCACTCTGACCATACAGTGTGTAATGCAATTTGAAGTCCATGCCTCTATCATTGAGTTATGAAAGTTTACAACCGCCTCTTTAAATACATCGGCATCATCAAAATTAAATGTCATCTTTTGTAAAAGTGGTGCCAATTTATCAAGTGCAATCCACACATTTGCCTTTGCTATCTGCGTCCGTCCCCCATTGCTCCGAGACCAGGGACAATCATGTGTAGTTTTCTTCATGCTTTGTACTTCTTTGGTTGTTTTACAAGCAGCTTACCATCTTCATCTCATGTGGAGATAAGAATTTCCTAGCCTTTTCTCGCCCAAAACACGGTTTGCATGGCAAATTTCCACTCTTTCCTGACTTTTTCTTGTCCTTTTTATTTCTACTTGGCCCCGATGCAATCCAAAATAAGATAAGACTTGTTCTACCTTCTTGCATGTTACATCAGCATCTGAAGTAGGCTGCATCTTTTAGGCAAAACACACGTACTCAAACACCAACTTCTCTATTATCCTTACTATGCAATGCAAGGTGCAAACGTGAACCCTTGTTAAGGGTATTTCTAAAATAGGATCCCACTTAGGATCTAATGGCACCAACATTCCATTCCTTTGAAAACACAGTGGTCATGTGTTGGAGCACCACGTTGTCCTGTCCTTGTTGCAATCCATTGTTTCTTCCCATCCTTGCCTTTCTTTCGGGATTGCATGGCAATATAAGCAAGGGAACTCAGCTAATGCTAAATTTGAAACACCAAACATACATTTCAATGTTTTCAAATCACTAGCAAGATGCCATTCTACCTTGTATTCACCAAATCCATTGACATGCAAAACTTTACCATTGTTTTTCCATCGTACAATATCTAGTATCTCTGTTAAGTAAAAAAAAATCTTAAGTACTTCATGGTCCTCCTTTGGTACCTCAAATGCAGCAAGCCACCATATTTCATTGTCCGATTGCACACTGAAATATTTTGGATGTTTTGAATTGATGCTCGGATCCAATGCCCTATTCATCAGTGTCAAGCTAACACGTTTAAGCTTTTGGCCCTTAACGACTTCACTCTCATCAAGCTTCAAAACAAATTGAAGCTTACCTCTGCACTCTTCAATAGACATGTTGTAGAAATTTACCATTGTTGCTTGTAGCTTGCATACATTCAATACAAAGTTATTGTCTACATGCAATTTGAAGGGCACTTCCTTTGCATCTGTGTATGTTCCAAATGCATTGGCTCACAAATTGTGTCTAAGACTTTTGTATTAAGATCGTTTAATCCTTGCTTTACATGGAACGGTCTAGGGATGGGCACCACCCATCTCTTGTTAAGAATAGCCTTAAACCCTGCATCCAATTGCTTATAAATCACAGCATATGATTCGGAGTTAATCCCTACCTTGTCACATATGCCTTGAGTATCTGTAGCTATGAAGGTATTACTTACCTCCTTCAAGCGTACTCTTGCAACAGCATCACCAATAAATTTGGGGTTTTCCAATACATACTTCATCATACCTTTGCTTAAGACCTTTGCAATTGCATCATTAACCTCTTCACTTGGGTTGGAAAACATATTCTTCATGTTTGCACATTGTGGACCCACCAATTATATTGCCCACTCCCTGTGGTCAACTCATGAAGTGGTTTGAGCAACCTCACACGCTCATGTGCTAGTTTGGTTTTCGTTGAGGGTCCAACAACAATAGTCTTTGCAAGCATTGCTTCCATCTTTTTGTTGTCCTTCTCCAAATCCTTCATTTGGCAATGCAGTTCTGCATTGTCTACCTTGACAACATGCACTGCATTTTCCATAACATGCATCGCATCTTGTAGACTCTGATTCTCTCTCTCCTTTTGACTTAGTGATTTTGTGAGCTCCTTAATCCTTGCATCCATGCCCCCATCATGGTGCGCTGAACAGATGTGAAAACACTATGAGCTTGCATTGCTAGCCTCCTAGTGTATCCTAATAACCCTGCATTACCTTCACACACATACTTAATGAAAGATGTAAGCCCACTAAATTGTGGAGGTCTTTGGGTAATTGGATCGGGTGGATAAATACACTCCTCAACCCAAAGATCAGCATGTTTTTTCCCTACATTTCTGTCTTGTTACATTATCTCTGGTTGCTTTTTACTTGTTGCCGTTCTCTAGTTTAGCAGTGCATACTTGGTCTCCAATTGGAAGTGAATGTCTCTCTTCTTGTTCCGGCCTACATCCTAAAATTAGCATTTGGACAAAACAGAGCTATTAACCAATAATTAGCTCTAAAAAAAATACAACTATTAACAAAAAGTAGCTTTTATACATTTGTACAACTTAAAAATTTAACCAAAAATAACATTATTGAACACAACTTTAAACAGATATAACTTCAATATAATATAGAACTAAATCATAACTTGTAATCAAAATAACACACTTGTTTCACCCAAATAGCACATAAATAACATCATAAATGAGAAATAACATTATTGAACATAACATATAGACTTTAATATATCCTAAAACTAAATCATAACTATTAATCAACAATTATATTTCACACACTTGCTTCACTCAGAAAATCACTAATAAAACAATCTAAATAACACAAAAATAGCATCCTTAAACTCAACTATTATCTTCTATTTTACACATGACTAAATCACATTCAGAACAATAAGATAGTCAAAATAGAAAAGAAAACAAAATAACTCAGACAATATTAAACCATATTAACAGATAACAAGATGGACATGCCTCCATTGCTCTCTTGTTCTTTGATTCTTTTACTCTCTTGTTTCCAAAACTAAATCAATACTATTAATCAACAATTAATATTCACACACTTGTTGCACTCAGAAAATCAGTAATGAACAATCCAAATAGCATAGAAATAACATCATTAAACTCAACTATTATCTTCTATTTCACACATGACTAAATCACATTTAGAACAATAAGATGGTAAAAATAGAAAAGAAAACATAAGTTCGTCCTCCTCGACCTCATTCCATCAGATCTTTTAGATCCTTCCATAAGCTTGGGCTACCTTGAAGCAAGGTGCCAATGGGGATCTGGATTTGAGAAAAGAGGAAGGAAGAGAGACCTACAATGTCTCTAGGAGGAGCAGATGTGGTCCCTTGAGGAAGGTCACCTTGGCTTGTCCTCAAGATTTTGTTCGTATAGGGTATTGGGATTTTGATCTCTGTGTCTATCCTTTTGAGGTGGTCATCACCTAGGCTTTTGACATATTCAGCTACCTAGTTTCCTTGGTAGGGGGCAGCTGTCGCAACAATGAGTGTTGCTACTTGTGTTGGGGGGTGCTTGTTATGGGAGCTCTCTATTATATACCTGAGCCTCTTCAGTAGGTTGCATGTTGGAAAAATATCTAGCTTGAATTCCAATTTTCAATCATTCCTTCATCAGTGTACCTATGGCATCATTGGTAACCAGAACGCTCACCACGTGCTCACTCAAGGGCCTTTTCAATAGTTCCTAGCTCATAGTACCCAGGAATATAATCATATAAAAATCCAAATGGGCTCTCCATTGAAGATAAGCTAGATCAATCAACAAGATCCATATAAAAGGGTCATGAACTCATTCGTAGACCAGCAAGGTCAATCGATCAGATCCATGCCCGTGTGATCAGAAAACAACTCCAACTCATTTTTCTTCCCCGATGCTGCATGCGTGGGTATCTTGGACGACCCAGAGCCCGAGCACCGCATGGTCAGTACCCTCTAGGCTCCTTCAATCACAGGTCACCTAGCGCTTCACTCATAGGCCGCTTCCTTGGTCCCTCATCCACCGTACCGAAAGCTCACCATTTTAATCTAACCGAGGCTGGTCAAGACCTCGGCCGACCTTGCTATGCGAGACATCCTTCATTGACTCTCTGTCAGTTGGTTTTACAACCTTATCACCTAGGTCCTCATCACAACCTTAATCTACAAGATAGTCAAAATGCTACCCAGCATTCTTGACATAAAACAGTCTTTTAAAAATAGGTTTCATATACAATCACAGTTTCCAACAACTCCCATCTGTCCACATCATTCCATTTCATTTCTCATTATTCCACATTCTTCTACATTAATTCACATCGCACATTCCACATCCATTCGTATCCATTCCCATCATCCTACATCCATTCTCATCCATTTATATCCACTCCCATCCATTCAGATCCATTCATCTCACATTACATCTATTCACATCCATTCAGATCCATTCATCTCACATTACATCTATTCACATCCATTCATATCAATTCACCTCACATCACATCTATTCACATCCATTCATATCCATTCCCATCCATTCAGATCCATTCACATCACACCATGTCCATTCACATCCATCCACATCACATCACATCCATTCGCATCACATCACATCCATCCACATCTCATCACATCCATTCACATCCATCCACATCTCATCACATCACATCATATCCATTTACATCTATTCAGATCCACATCACATCACATCATATCCATTTACATCTATTCAGATCCACATCACATCACATCCATTTACATCTATTCAAACCCACATCACATCCATTTACATCTATTGAGATCCACATCACATCACATCCATCCACATATATTCAGATCCACATCACATCCATTTACATATATTCGGATCCACATCACATCACATCACATCCATCCACATCTATTCAGATCCATATTGTAAGATTACTCTCTCGAGCTTTTGAGGTGTAAAGGTGTAAAAACCTCCCCTTCTATTCTTGTAATTATTCCCCTCTCTGAAATAGAAGAAAAATCTTGTTTTACCCTGTTTTGGCCTAGAGAAAGAAAAATTCTAGAGAGAGATAATCCTAAATTAAGATTTCTTTGGATATAAAAATCCTCCTAGTGTCTAAAATGGATTCCCCTGAAACAGAATCAAAAAGAACTTTCCAATGTGCATTTGGAATTAATTAAAAATGTGTATAAAAGACCTTAACCTAAGGGTCTACATTTTTTTTAAAAATAGATTATGGTCCAATTAAGGTTCCAATGGGCCAATTGGATTAATCCAAGTGTTGGGATGAGATAAATCCAAAGAATAAAAGAAAATACCCAAAAATGAGTAAATGCTCACATAAGATGAAGAGTTGATTGAGTACAAGGTTTATTAGTTAAAAACTATGAGATATTACAAAAAAAAAATGAGATATTTTAGAATAATATGCATTTTTGACACCTTGGTAAGAAGAGGGGGACTCTTGAGGTAGGCGCCTAATTCACACATGTGGATGAGTTTTTAATTCAAAAAAAATTGTGATATTTTTATCTCTCCTCTCTCCTCTCTCCTAGATCAAACCAAATCAAAAAGGGAGCCAAACTGATCCAAATCTTGTGTCCAAATTGAGTCAAACTGAACCTGAAAATTTTTAAAACCCAGTTGGACTTGGTTAGTGGCCTCTCTCACCTATAAATAGATCCTTAGTCTTTTGTAAAAAAAAAATTGTGAATTATACCATGCGAGTATTACATTAAAATAATGATATTTTCTGTTATCCCTTAAAAATCCTCTACTTTTGGAGAGATTGAAGCTTCTCTCTCTCTTCAACAATCCTTGGAGATTTCTTCAAAACATACTAAACTAATTGATTGGTTGGGGGCTTCCTTCTAAGATAAAGAAGCAAGCCAAATCTAGAGGTAAGAAGTAATTTCATAGTTTTCATTAATATTCTCAAAAGATTTCACTTCTCAACCCCTCTCAAGCTTGAGAAGTTTCAAATTAATTATTTTCAATGCAAATCAAGCTTTCTATAAGAATTCTAATGATTAATCACAAAAAAGTTAATCTTTATGCTTAGTTAGGATGCTTTTTATGTATATATCTCTAAGAGCTCCCAAAAGAATAGTCATTCCTATGATTAATTCTTAAGCAAATGAATGCTTCTCATTGATAAATTCTTAATTCAAAATAAATCTCTAAGCTTATTAAGATAGAGGTTAAGAAAATGGTTTTTTATGCTTTTATGTTAATAAAATTATGGTAAATTTATGATTTGATTCCATAAATTGGACTTAAGTTCAAAGATAGTTCTTCTATCATAATTGTATTACAAAGTCTTATTCTTTCTAGAAATACTAAAAATTATCAATAATAGCAGCGAAGCTATGGTAAAATTTTTAGAAATTAATACATAGCTCATTTTTATGCATAATGTGAAAAGAGGACTTCCTACCATATTCTAGGATTGAATATCCTATTCTAAAAGAATGATTTTCATCATATTCATGGAAAACTAATTTTTAGTGTTTATGCATAAATAAGTAATTAAGAAAAGAGGAAATTCTGGTAATTGTATTTTTATGCAAAAAGAGGAATTCCCATGATAATGGAGATCCATGTATTTAAATGGAAAAAGAGAAATTTTTGGTACATTAAAATAATAAATATTTTTATTTAAAGAGAAATTTTAGATAAATTTATTTTATGTATGATAAAATTTAAATGATAAAAGAGGAATTTCCATGACATTTGGAATTCAATCATTTAAATGGTAAAAGTGGAATTCTTGGCATATTTGAATTAAAAGATATTTTTATTTAAATTTAAAGAGAAATTTTAGATAAATTTATTTTTTGATAAAAGGGGAATTCCCATGACATTTGGAATTCAATCAATTAAATGCAAAAAGAGAAATTCCCATGATATTTGAGATCCAAGAAATTAAATGCAAAAAGATAAATTTTTAGCATAATTCAAATTATGAGTATTTATCAAAAGTGGAATTTTGAGCATTATTAATTTTATTAAAAAATATGGGTAGAATTGATTTTTGTAAATCCCATGAACCTTTTACTCAAAAGAAGAATACTGAATATATTTCACTTGAGAAATTTGAGAAAGAATATGCAAATATCCGTCGAGAAAAATATCTTTAAGCAATTGGCAAAAATTTAGAAAAAGTCCCATCATCGGTATCGACGTAGAAAAAGCTACTAAATGTGATTACGATGTGAATAAGATGTGAATGGGATGTGATAGGATGTGAGTGGATGTGATAAGATGTGAGTAAATGTGAGTGGATGTGATAAGATGTGAATGGATGTGATAAGATGTGAGTGGATGTGATAAGATGTGAGTAAATGTGAATGGATGTGATAAGATGTGAGTGGATGTGATAAGATGTGAATGGATGTGATAAGATGTGAGTGGGTGTGATAAGATGTGAATGTGATGTAAATGGATGTGGATGGGATGTGATGTGATGTAAATGGATGTGGATGTGAAGAGATGTGGATGGGATGTGATGTGATGTAAATGGATGTGGATGTGAAGAGATGTGGATGGGATGTGATGTGATGTAAATGGATGTGGATGTGGATGTGATGAGATGTGGATGGGATGTGATGTGATGTAAATGGATGTGGATGTGAAGATATGTGGATGGGATGTGATGTGATGTAAATGGATGTGGATGATGTGGATGTGAAGAGATGTGGATGGGATGTGATGTGATGTGAATGGATGTGGATGGGATGTGGATGTGATGAGATGTGGATGGGATGTGATGTGATGTAAATGGATGTGGATGTGGATATGAAGAGATGTGGATGGGATGTGATGTGATGTAAATGGATGTGGATGTGAATGTGATGAGATAAGATTGAGATGATGATATGTGAAAGGATGTGATGTGATGTAAATGGATGAGAATGAGATGTGGATGTGATGTAATGTGGATGGAATGTATGTGATGTGATGTGGACGTGATGTAATGTGGATGGAATGTATGTGATGTGATGTGGATGTAATGAATGTGATGGATGTGAATGGACGTGATGTGATGTGAATGGAAGTGATGTGATGTGAATCAAGATAGATGTGAATGGATGAGATGTGATGTGAATGGATGTGATGTGAATCAGGATAGATGTGAATAGATGAGATTTGATGAGGATAGATGTGATGAGATGTAATATGATGTGACTAGATGAGAATGGATGAAGGACGATGGGAAGACATATGATTGGATGTGGATTAAGCAATGTGAATTGATGTTAAAGAATGTGGAATAACGAGAAATGATGTGGAACAATGTAGAAAGATGAGAGTTCGTTAGAAACTGTATTTATAACCTGTTTTTAAATGACTGTTTTATGTCAAGAATGTTGGGGAAGCATTTTGACCATATTGTGAATGAGGTCTTAGACCTAAGTGATAAGGTTGCAACAGCTAATGGAGAGTCAACAGAGGATGTCTCGCGTAGCAAGGTCGGCGGTCGAGGTCTTGACCAACCTCGGTTTGATTTAAATCATGAGCTTCCGGTACGGTGGATGAGGGACCAAGGAAGCGGCCTATGAGTGAAGTGCTGGGTGACCTGCGAAGGAGCCTAGAGGGTGCTGACCATACAGTGCTCGGGCTCTGGGTCGAAGATACCCACACGTGCGTCGAGGAAGAAAATGGAACAAGGAGTTAGAGTTGTTTTCTGAACTCGGGCATGGATCTGGTTGATTGTCCTTTGCTAGTCCTCAAAACGGATAAGTCCATGGCTCTTTTATATGGATCTGTTGGTTGATCTTGCTGATCTTCAACAAAGAGTCCATTTGGATTTTTATAAGTGAATATATTTTCGGGTACTATGACCTAGGAACTATTGAAAAGGCCCCTGAGTGAACAGGTAGTAGGCGTTCTGGTTGCCAATGATGCCATGGGTACACCGATGAAGGAATGATTGGAAATTAGAATTCAATCGGATATTTTGGAGGATTATGATCAATGATACTATGATTTCATTAAAAGATTGTTTTTAAGACGGTTGAATCTGTGAAACAGGAAAATTTCATATTGGGTGTGTAAGTGGTGTGACTATCTTGAAGTTTGCTTGAAGCGCCGACTAGGGGGCCTGGGAACTCTTTTTCCTGGTACCCGGGGCAAAACATAACCAAATTCTTAAATGGATCCTATTAGCTAACCCATGGGACTGGAGGTTGGACTCATGGATCCCTAAAATGAGACTCATTTCTGTTATGGTACGATAGATGAAGTAAATCCCGGATAGTCCTTGTTCTATGGAAAACAATCAACGGTTTTGCCTCTTGATGAGGAAAAAAGCATTGGTCTCTATGATCCAAGTGCAAGTCTCTTCCTTGATCTGACCATGTGACTTACGAGTTCAGTCAAATCAGTTTGGTTAGTTAAGGCTCTTGACTACGTTAGAATAAAAATATCCTACAGGAATCACCCGTGCTTTCTAGGCGAGGGAAGTTTTTCCAGGTTCGGTTTTGGATGAACCGAGGGATTAGTCTTTTGTCCAGATATCCATGGGTGAGGTCCCAAGTGAGAGGCTCTGCCCTGCGCAAGAAGTGCTACTTCCGGTGCTAGCACCCCCGAATTCGTTGCGCAAAGGGGGCAGGGATCTTTCACACATCACATCACATCCATTTACATCTATTCAGATCACATCCATTTAGTACGGTTACTCTACTTTTGATATTGATAGAACCTTTCTAAGTTTCTACCAATTGCTTGGCTTAGTTAAAGGCAACTTTTTTTTTATCCCAATAAATCTAAGTATCAAAGTGTTATTAAAGGTTTAAAAAGGAAAATCAACCTTATCAGAGATTTATAGTAAAAACTCAGAAAGAGCATTTACGTATTGTGTTTTCATTCCTTAAGCTTCATTAAATGAAGACTAAATCTAAATTTTTGTTTACTTATTGGATCCTTGATCCTTCCTGGATTCCAGATTTTTGTTTATTTATTAAGAATTATCCAAGTTTTCTCGATGGATAGTTTCACATTCTTTCTCAAATTTCTCAAAAAAAGATATATTCAATATTCTTCTTTTTGAATAAAAGATTCATGGGATTTACAAAATCAATTCTACCCATTTTTCTTAAGAAAATGATAATACTTAGAATTCTACTTTTGATAAATACTCATATTTTGAATTATGCCGAAAAATCCTCTTTTAACATTTAATTGTTTAGATCTCGAATATCATGGGAATTCCTCTTTTTACATCTAAATTCTTATGCATAAAAATAAATTTATCAAAAATTCCTCTTTTCTCTTAATTAAATATTTATGCATAAATACTAAAAAATTTTCTTTCCATGAATATGTTAAAAATCATTCTTTTTGCATAAAATATCTAAACCTAGAATATGATAGAAATTTCTCTTTCTTCTTTATTCAAAATATGCATAAGTTTAAGATTTATCTTTTTTTATGAAAAATTTTGCATAGCTTCACTGCAATTACTGATAATATTCAATTTTCTATTGGAATTGAAAACTTGTAATGAAAAAATATGATAGAAACTCCTCTTTTAGACTTAAAATTAAATTAGGCATACTTAGCATAATTATATCCATAATTATAAGCATAATTATATCTATAATTATAAGCATAATTATGATTATTTCTCTTACTTAAACTAGAATAACCATTCCTCATTTCTAAAATTGTTAGTATAATCCTCTTTCAATTTAGAATGAGTTAATGTGATTTTTCCTACTTATAATCAAGCTAAAAAGAATTAACCATCATTTTTACTAAATTAAAAATCATAAAAATTTATAATCTCATTCTCTAGCTCATCAAGCCTAGAGTTTAGATTGAAATAAAGAGATTATCATTGAAAAAAATCCTTTTACTAGGGATCTAGCCATAAAGATGATTAATCTTTTCAAGAGAGAGATTTTCTTAAAGAAAACATTATAATTAAGCATAAAGATTAACATAAATCTAACTAGACATTATGAATCTTTGGAAAGCTTGATTTGAAGAAAAAACCATTGCTTTGAAAGCTTCTCAAGCTTGAGAGGGATCGAGAAGAAGAAAATCATTGAGATAATTGAAAAAAAAACCATTAAAATAGGATTACCTTTGAATTAGGCTTGATTCTTTGGCTAGAAGTGAAGTCCCCAAGCAAGTCCTTGGCCACCAAGAGAGAGAAAGCAATCTCGAAGAGAGGTTGGAAGAGAGAGAAGCTCCAAAGCTCCCAAGAGGGGAGGCAAAATAAAGGGATAATAGAAATATACTAATTTTGAGGATAATACTGGCATGGTATAGCTCAAAGATGAAAATACAAAGGAGTGAGGATCTATTTATAGCTGAGGGAGGCCACTAACCAAGTTCAACTGGGTTCTACAACCTTCCAGCTCTTCAGTTTGACCCAATTTGGATCAGTTTGGCTCCCTTTTTGATCCAATTTGCTCCATGAGAGAGGAGAGATAAAAATATCACATTTTTTTGAATTAAAAAACCCAAACAATCATGAAGAAAAAGGAGCCTACCTCAAGTGTCTTCCTCTCCTTACCAAGGTGTCAAAAATGCATCATTTCACGAAAATATCTCATTTTTTTGCTAATAGACCTTATACTCAGTCAACTCTTCATCTTATGTGAGCATTTACTCATTTTTGGGTATTTTCTTTTGTTATTTACATTTATCTCATCCCAACACTTGGATTAATCCTATTGGCCCATTGGAACCTTAATTGGACCATAATCCAAATTTTTTTGAAAATGTGAACCCTTAGGCTAAGGTCCCTTATACACATTTTCAATTAATTCCTAATGCACATTGGAAAGTTTATTTTGAACTTTTGTTTCAGGGGAATCCATTTTAGACATTAGGAGAATTTTTGTATCCAAAGATATCTCAATTTTAAATTACCTCTCTCTAGACATTTTCTCTCTCTAGGCCAAAACAGGGTAAAACAAGATCTTTTTCCATTTCTGAGGGGGGATGATTACAAGAGACAGAAGGGGAGATTCTTACACCTTTACATCTCAAAAGCTAGAGGGAGGAATCTTACAGGATGGTTTCGCCATCCCTTTTTGTTTGACGTTGTGTAGCTACTCAATGGGACTCCATTGGGTTCCTTGATGGGAGTATCCAACCTTGAAGGTCTCTTTCAAGGCTTTGAAGGTGGCCTTATCTTTCGTCTTCAAGGACTTAAACAATTATCCAGGTTTGCCATCTAGGCTGAGTCCAAAGGCACTCACCTTACTGGTTATCCACATGGGTTATCCACATGGCTGAATGCTTCGCAGATTTGATTAAACATCTCTAAGTGTGGTATGGGGTTTCCAGTCCCAACAAACTTGGTGATTATTTTAGAGATGTTAGCGGGTTTGTTTCGCCCTTGTCACGACCCTTGTACATACTAGGCTGGTGTTGGGGGCGTGATGCTAGCAACTACCCTCCTCCCTATTTTCATGGCTATTCTTACCATTTCAGGAGTTAGTCCTGTCATGGTTGGAGGAGGTTCTAGTTGGGGAATAATAGGTGGGGAAGCTAGGACAGGTGGATAATAGACCATTGGGCTCCTTGTCTCATGGGAGGATTGGGCTGCACTTCATATGGCCCCATATGGTATGCTGGTATGCTCCCCAAGGAGGTGGGTATTGCTGGTACATTGGTGACTCAGGCTAATATGACAGGGCCGAATAGGCCCTTTCTCTCTAATAGGACATCTCGAGCCCTTGGGGAGCTGGTTCTTGTCCTAGGTTTAGCACTGGTCTCTGGGCTTGGTATGAATCGGCCATTCCTGAGGCGAACATGGCCCTCCAGACTTGTGGATGAGTCTAGGTTTGGTTACTTTCACCTTTCCCTATCTCCATTCTGGGATCTAGAGGCGGCATTAGCTCTCTTTCAGGTTGGTTTTCCATGCCTCTATCCCTAGATGTGGCTCATTTGACTATGCATTTCCTAGGATAAAGCTCTGGAGCCTCAAAGCAAGGCTTCTTTATGAATGGATAGGGGATGTTGGGTCTTACTCCATGACAGGTGGTCTATCCATGCACTGAGCCTCTGGTCCTCCTATCTCTAGATTAAGAGTAACTCGTCCTATGTTGAATGATCTTCACTCTCACTTGTTCTATCAAAGACTAACACCGTTTAGCTTTAAGCCATGTTGACGATGGGTTTGATCTTATGAGCGAGGGAGCGCCAGGAGAGTTTATATCGTCTGAATAGAGGGTTGTTTCACACCAAGTTTTCCAAGAATAAGTGCATGAATGTGTGGAATGGTGGTGCTAGATCCCCTTGTGGATAGTGTCTCTGTATGTGTGTGTTTTTTTTGGGAATGGTACAGCCATACACTTTCAAGAAGGTACGAGCATATGCTTAGATGAGGACACAATTGTACACTTCCAGGCAAGGGAATGGAACAGGCATTGCAAAGATGACATGGGCGTACGCTTCCAGGTAAGGGAATAGAACAGGCATTGCAAAGATGACATGGGCGTATGCTTCCAAGAAGACATGGACATGGCTACAGGAAGGGTATGGGCATGCGCTTGTGGAAAATGAAGGAACGGGCGTACGCTCCAGATGGTACGAGCGTATGCTTCTAATAATGGAAGACGCGACCGGGCAGGGCAGAAGAAGATATGCTTTTAAAAATGGATCTAGAGGCGGAGTGGGCTCTCTTTCAGGTTGGTTTTCCATGCCTCTATCCCTGAGATGTGGCTCGTCTTAACTGTGTGTTTCCCAGAATAAAGCTCCAGAGCCCCAAAGTAAGGCTTCTTTGTGAATGGGTAGGGGATGTTGGGTCTTACTCCATGACACGTGGTCTATCCATGCACTGAGCCTTTGGTCCTCCTATCTCTAGATCAAGAGTAACTCGTCCTGTGTTGGATGATCTTCACTCTCACTTGTCATGAGAATATATTTTAAGTCCTATTTAAGAATATTATTTTCCCCTCTTGAGTAATTTGGGGATGCCTAGGTTACTCTTGCGTCATGCCGGCTAGGTTAATATCGTGGATGTGACACCACTATAAATATTAATACGTGCGGTATATGACGTATGCTTGGAGCCGTCTATGATTATTTCAGCTAGGTTTGTATGGCAGGGTGATTCCTGGGGTACTTACGCCTGGTAGTCATGAGTTGGTGATGGTTTGTGCCTGTTTAATATTTATGGGATTAATTTAATTATTAATTGGGCTTATATTTTCAGGTAATGAAGATTATGAGGATTGATGAATAATGTCGAGGAGAATGTTTCTTATGCGCATCATATTTAGTAACCTTAGTAGTTGATTTTCCCATTTTGATACATTGGAAAAAATACATTCATAATGTTGAATTTATTAAAGCCTAAAGGCTTTACCCTAGCTCCAATTTTTGGGACACTCTATTTTTGTTGTGGAAGAGTGTCGTGCTCTCTAAAAGCACACTTTGTATATTTTTGGGGGCTATGGCCTATTTTTGATTGAAAGCTAATAAAAATACTCTTGTGTGGGGGGAAGGCCATGCACAAGGGGGGGAAGATTGCACCCAGCATGTTTGTCTTGGAGCTAAGTATTATGTTTGCTATGCTTTTGTTTAATTTATTTGATTTTGTTGAAACCTGCAAAGCATGTGTTTTCATGGTTGAATTTATGTGTTGAATTTCTCAAGTGTTCCACAATCTATCCTAGAGAACGAATGGTATCAGAGCTTGGGCTAGGAGATTTGTGGAAAGGTGGGAAAGGTCTTCATCAATACAACTCTCAAGAAAGTTGCAGGCTTTTAACCAGTGGGCTAAAGAAGGGTTTGTGGTCTTTAACCAAAAATTCAAATTCTCAAACTAGCTCTACTTCTCAAACCCACTTACCTCTTCCCAAAACCATTCTTCTTTATCAAAAAGTGGTTTTGCTCAAAGCTTCATGAATTTCAGATCTAACCGTATAGATGGATTCCCCATGGCCAAAAACCTCACCTACCCTGCTCAGAATTAGAAGAGGTTCAAGCTGCAAAAGATCTATAATTAACGGTCTGCATGCTGTGTGAGCTTTAGCCATGAAAAATATATATAATCAAGCAAATTTGATGCGCCAAAACTCAACCTGACGGGCGAAAATCAACGCCGTGTGCTTTCCAAGCCATAAGCTCACAAAATGTTAATTAAGCTAAATTAAAAGCTTAATTAAACTCTACTTTTCCCAAGCCCAATGCATGTCACATCAACTTTTGGAGCTTTCACACTACCTATTTTCCTCAGAAATTATTACAGAGCTTTTGAAAATTCTCAGAAATTATTACAGAGGTTTGGCCAAGTTTTCATAATTGTTTGAGCAGTGTTCAAGGTGCAGCAAATTATTTCTTCAGCCTTTCGACTAGCCAAGTCTCCTAAATCACTCAGAATTGCTCGGGACTTGTGTGAAACGAAGGGAATTCGACCCAACCATTGAACCAAAGTCTTTGTTCAGTTTCAACACAAATCGAATTGCAGGAGAATTGAGATAAGTACAATCATTTGCTTTATTTACATACATCAAATAATATCAATTTTACTTATTTACATTGTTTGCATGAGCACTATGGCAAATTTTCCTATTTCACCTACAATTCAAGAGCAACTCCAATCTCTACAACAACAAATTGTAGAAGAGAGAGAGAGATGCGAATTGAATTGGAGCGACAGCTCACGAGTCGAAGGCGTAAGCGTGACTCTTTGCCATCTTCTGATGACGAAGACGACATCATCCAAAGAGCTGTCAATACTACACTTCAAGCACAAAATTCACGGAAAGATTCTAAAATCGTAAAATTTTTCATTTCAAAGATGCTCGAGTCCTTTTGGCATGGCTTAGTCAATTGGATTACTTTTCGGGGGAGAATTTTTTCGAGAAGGACAAGACAACATCTTTGCTTATCAGTGTCTCATGTGTAAACGGCACATAGCATTTATAGGCTTTTCTTTCCTATGCATAACCCAAAAACACACTCTTTACTGCCTTAGGATCCAATTTCTTTCTCTTTTCATCTGGTATATGCACATACGCAATGCTGCCCTTTCAAGTGCCTAATGTCAGGTGTATGACCATACAACCTCTCATAAGGTGTAACATCATGAATCCCTGGGGTTCGATTCAGCACATAGATAGCAGTCATCACTCCTTCAGCCCAGTTTGCATTAGGCAGACATTTTTCATTCAGCATAGCTCTAGCTGACTCCATGAGTACCATGTTTTTCCTCTCTGCAACATCGTTCTGCTGCAGTGTATAGATGCAAGTGAGCTGCCTTCTTATCCCATACTTTGCAAGATATCTGTCAAACTCCTTAGAGACATATTCTCCGCCTCCATCTGACCTAAGACAAGATACGTAGCAGCCCAACTCATTTTCAGCATGCTTTTTGAAGTCTCTGAAGACATCAAACACTTCATCTTTATGCTTCAGTATGTACAGCCAAGTGTACCTCTGCTGAAATCATCAATGAAAGATACATGGTAACGAGCTCCTCCAAACGAAGCATTATGCGATGGACCCCAAACATCAGAGTGCACCAACTGTAAAGGGTCTCGAGCTATTCTTTACATGCTTCATGAAGGGAAATCTTGCCTACTTTCCAAACTGACATGCAGGACATACATGACCAAAGTCATTATACTTGAATTTGGGCAATCCAAGTACCACTTCCTTCTGTTGCATAGATTTCAGCTTTTGTACATTGACATGGCCAATCCTCTTGTGCCAAATCTCAACATCCCGAATAGCACCCTCATCATGTGCAAACATGGATGCCTTAAGTTCAGGAATGGACGCATCCAAGGTGAACATCCTGCCATCCCTTCTGCCTCTAGCCAGCCATTACCGTATTCTTTAATTAAAAACCATCTTTATTGAATCTCACCTGCAGATTTTGTTCAGCCATCTGTCCCACAGACAAAAGATTCTTTGTTATTGACGGTACATGCAGTACATCATGCAGGCTCTTCTTCTTGCCACCATTAGGCATCATCAATGGAACAATTCCTATGTGCTGTATATCATGCTAGGTATCATCCCCAGTACACACATAACCATGTGAACCTGCAACCAACTCATCAAACCACTCTCCATGGGGTGTCATGTGATTAGAAGCCCCAAAGTCAATGTACCATCTCTCATCTCTATTCTGTCTAGGTGCATTCTTGGACACATGCTGCATGGCAAACAATCTGTCATCCTGCTCATCATGAGTACCACTAGAAGATGCATAGTGTCCATGCTGTTTGCCCTTTGTCTTCATATCTCTTTGCTTCTTGAAACAATCCTTTTCTATGTGTCCATATTTACCACAGTAATGACAGTCTTTGTCCCTGTTAGATTGATCATTTGACTGCCATGATGCACCACCTCTACCACGGGGTGATCTCCCCCTGCCTCTAAAGCCGCCAGATCCACGCTGGCCCTGTGTATTTGTATCATGCCAGTTACTCTGTTGTTGCTGTCCATAGGTGTTTCGAGTATCACCACAACCTCGAAACGAACCACAGCCTCTGCCGCCTCTGCCACGCTGGCTAGAGTACAAAACAGTGTCTCTACTCTGAGACACACTAGAACCTGTATTCAATCCAAGCTTTACTTCCTCATGCAACAACAAAGCAACTAGCTCATCCCAGTCAAGGGTTTCAACTCTAACAGAAATAGATGTATCGAATGCTTTGTATTCCTTGCCAAGTCCATTCAGTGTGACAGCAATCATATCATTTTCAGATACCTGTGATCCAATGGTGGCAAGCTGATCTGCTATGGTCTTAACCTCTGTCGTATAAACCTAGATGCTTCGACCAATTCTAGACATGTTATTAAACTGCTGTTTCAGCTGAATCTTCCTTGCATGTGTTACATTTCCATAGTTCTTCATGAGTATGTCCCAAGCATCCTTTGGGGACTCACATCCAGTGATTTGTATTGCCATAGCATCAGATATACATAAAGAAAACCAATGTAGCACTTTGCATGCTCTCTCTGTCCACTGCTTATAAGCTCTTCTCTGATCTTGTGTCGGTCTTTCAGCCATCTCAGGTTCAGCTTCATCACCTGTACATAGATCCCAATATCCTCTGCCAACCAAAAAATTCTTCATCCTGAACTTCCACAAGGCAAAATTCTTGTTGTCCAACTTCTCTCCAACGATCTGGGTAATATTGTCGGTGCCCTGTGCATTAGCCATGGTTCAGTAGACTATGTCTGTCAAATGCCTGACTTCCTGCAAGCCAACAAGTATAACTGACCAAGTGCAGTCCTTAACTATTTATGACAGTTTTTTTTGCAACAAGTTCACTGTCAAAACCAGGGTATTTCAGCCCTTCAGCAACTCAAAACAATCCACAAATAAGTAGTCCCACCTGTAGGTACGATGGTCAATACATATGCTATGTAATTGCTTCAGCTTTATCTCCTGCAACCTTACTGTCAGAGTGCATACATGCAGTCTGTAAACTGTAAACTGTCAGACCAGCAACTTATTCAGTACCAAAACTGAGTCGTATACATGTCATACATGTCCCAAACCTTCATAGACATCTGCTAGTACATGTAGCAGTCCTCACATAACCATACATGCACAAATCAGTGCATAAACAGCAGGTACAAGTGTCAAAACCCTTGCTCACAGGTTGCAGTCAGCAAATATTCAACATAACAAGCTTTATCTAGCTTCACAAAGTCCACAAATCATGTCATACTACATTCACTTCAGTGTGTTGGGGTTCAGTACATGACCATATGGGCAACCACAGGCATCCTGTCTTCATGAATCCAAGTCAAGATGGCATTTACAGTTAGCAGCCAACCAAGATAATGTTATTGCACTATTCTTATTGATTCTTTCAAATATAAATGAGAGAGAGAGAGAGAGAGAGAGAGAGAGAGAGAGAAACAAAGATCATAAATATGTAAAAGCTACCACCAAACCCCAACAAGGCAAGCACCCCTTACGCGCAAAAGATGATCACTATTCTTATTGATTCTTTCAAATATAAATGAGAGAGAGAGAGATAAACAAAGATCATAGATGTGTGTGTGTGTGTGTGTGTGTGTGTGTGAGAGAGAGAGAGAGAGAGAGAGAGAGAGAGGTCCATTAAGATAATTCCAATTTCATGAATGTCCTTACCTTTATATGAATGGATGGCGATGACCTTAGAAGAGCTTAATGAAAGCAACGAGAAACCACGATAAATTGAGCTTGATGAGTATTAGCAGTGTGGGGCAACGCGATTGAAAAACTACATGCATATTGAAAAACGCTGAGAAGATTGAAAAACACGCAATTCAAAAGAGACATGCAACAATTTTATAAATGCCGTCTAAACTTGTTGAATACGTGGCATGTGACGTGGCATATAATTGCCACATCATATTGCCAATTGTCAGCAATATGACATGGCTCACTTGCCACGTATATGAGCCACATCGGCATTGTCGTCGCCCTTGTCCATGCCTACCAGCCGTCCATACCGTAATCGCCCTTGTCCACACTAATTACGCTATTGTCGTCGCCCTGGCCATCCACGCCATCGTACCAACCAATCATTGTTGTCCTTGACCTTGTCCATGCCATCATCGGGTGTCAAATAGTCCCGAGGGTCGTTCACGCCAACCATGCCATCAACACCATCATCCACACCAACCATCCCAACCACGCCATCGTCACCATTGTCCATGCCATCGTCCACGCTCACTCAGCAATGTGACTTGGCTGCCACATCATATTACCGAGCTTCGACAATATGGTGTGGCAACCATGTCATATTGCCACCTTGCCTAGCTGATGTGCCATTCAAGCCAGATGTAAGTTGGTAGAAGGGTTTCCCATCCGATAGTAAGTGGTATTTCTTCATCCGCCCGACAAGAAGTATCCGCGCCCTTGCAGCATGACATAGCCAAGCACACTAGGGGCTGAAGGCATTCTGATGGGCAGGAGGCTCTCTCACACACACACGCACCCCTTATTTTCTTACAGAAAAGGGTACTCATTATTGATGTCCGCAAGGTATGCATGATCTGAACTCAACCCCCATTTGAGGATCGACAGTCAATAGCATCATGCGAGCCTCATATTCTGAATTGATCTGCAACATAGTTAGGCACAAGTGGATTTCGCCCATCATATACAACGGAGGAATATATTTCCATGTTCTCAATTATTTATGGTTATCATCATGGTCTCATTCAAGGAAAGAAGGGGGAGAAGATATGATCCTGGTTATAAGGGAAGCATTCATGGACAAAGGTTGGTACAAGGGAATGTAAATATCTCATTTTCGTAATTAAATATCTATCTCACTTTTTTGAATTAAAAAATATCCTCTTGATGTGCTTTCTAGGCGCCTCATTCATGAGCCCTTCTCAGGTGTCAAAATTTCTATTTTTTAACTGAAAAATTCCATTTTTTAAACTAATATACCCTGTACTAGTCAACTCTTCATATTATGTGAAAATTTACTCATTTTTTTGAGAGATTTTCTTATATTCTTTACCTTTTTCCCATCCCAACACTTGGATTAACCTTATTGGCCCTTCTTGATACTCTTTGGACCTTAATAAGAATTTTTTTTGAAATTTTATACCCCTAGGCCAAGATGTCCAATCTACATATTCAATTAATTTCTAATGTACATTGAAAAACTCTTTTTAAGATTTTGTTTCAGGGGATCTCTTTCTATTGACTAGCAGAAAATACTTATCCAAAAATATTTCAAAATTGTATTATCCCTCTCTAGAATATTTTCTCTCTCTAGGCCAAAATAGGGTAAAACAATGTTTTCTTGCATTCTGAATTAGGGGATAATTACAAAGACTAAAGGAGAAGTTCTTATACCTTTACATATCAAAATCTGGAGGGAGGAATCTTACATCCCATCCCACTTAAAAAACGCGAGATGTCCTCATCTCGCAAGCTAGAGGATAATCTCGATAGAATCATCTTCTTACTCCCAGGGTGGGACTCTTTCTTTTCTTAGTCAAGCCCATTTTTTCCAACTTAACAAGGCCACTTTATTTATAATTCAAATAAAAAAGGAATTAAACTTTAGATCCAACGCATTCTGGGGTTCCTTAAGTTTGGTCAACCCTCTCAGAATCCTGGGATAAAGATCCTTTCTATAAGAAAAAACATACAGAACCCATTATCAGAAAATAGTTCATTCATATCCTTAACACAATAATGGTCCATCAAACTAGTAATTTCCATTTAACATTTTGAACATTTTTCCATGAAAATTTCAGTTATACAGGTTCTCGATTCGTCATTTCACAATTGGGTCTACTGGGCCCAAGGTCAGGCTGCGAACAATCTATCAGCACGATCCACTAATCCCATAGTGATCTGGTGAAAGTCTTAATCGTCTTCAATGGAATTCTCTCCATTCATCATTATCATAACTTATTCAATTCATCTACTTCAACCAAAATTCAAAAAATCATCATCCTTCAATCAGAATCCAAATCAATTCATCAATTCTTCAACCAGAATTCTAAAATCATATCAATCAGCATTCGAAATCATCATCTAGGATAGCATTTTTGCTCATAACTTCAAGGTCTTAGATTCACTCGTATATATTCTCACAGTAAAGAGTTGCAGTATATACCTACGATATATACGGGTGGTCACGGTCCTTGGTGTTATAAGGTAAATGTCATCATATCTAGGCCTCAAGAAAGTCAGGGATTCCACATAATTGTGGTACTTTCATCTAAAAACCCAATTCCCAATTTATGAATTTTCATTCTCAATATCAATTTGTACGATTCTTAACACACAATTACAATCTTTCACTGATAACTCATAAATTTTTGACATTCTTGCTTCTTGGTTGATCAACTCCAACCAATTCGCTCTGATATCAGTTGTGAGATCCCTACCCTCTTTGCGCATCGAACGCTGGGGTGCTAGCAGCAGAAGTAGAAACCTCGCGGCACAGGGCAGAACCTCCCATCGGGGCCTCGCCCATGAATGTCCGAACAAGGGAATAATCCCTCGGTTTTTCCAAAACCGAACCCGGAAAAAACTTTCCTCACCCAGAAAGCAAAGGTGATTCCTCCAGGAAAAATCTTCTAACGTAGTCAATGGCCTTAACTAACCTTTGTATTCCGACCAAACCCACGGGTCACATGGCCGAATAAAAGGAGAAAATTACACTTAGTTCATAGAAAACAACGCCTTTTTTTCCCATCAAAGAGGCACAACCGTTGATTATTTTCCATAGAACAAGGATTATCCTGTGACTTACTTGAACTATCGTCACTTGAATAGAATTGAATTTTATTATAGGAATCCATCGATCCAGCCTAACCCCATGGGTTAGCCAACTGCCCAACCACTGTATTGATAGGATCCATTATAAAAATTTGGTTATGTTTTGTCCCGGATACCAAGGAAAAGAGTTCCCAGGTCCCCTAGCCGGCACTCACGCAAAATTTAAATAGACACACTACACACCACTTATGCACCTGATATGAAATTGCCTTTTCTTAGACTCGACTATTTCCAAAACAGCATTGCAATAAAACTACAGTGTTTCCATCATAACCCTCAGTATTCCAGTTCCAAGTCCAATTTTCAATCATTCCTTCCTCGGTGTACCTATGGCATCATTGGCAACCATAACGCTCACCACCTAATCACTCAAAAGCCTTTTCAATAGTTCCTAGCCCATAGTACCCAGGAATATAATCAGTATTCTATTCATTCCTTCTTCAGCGTACATATGGCATCATTGGCAACCAGAACGCTCACCACCTGCTCGCTCAAAGGCCTTTTCAATAGTTCCTAGGAATATAATCACATAAAAACCATATGGACTCTCAGTTGGAGATCAGCAAGATCAACCAACAAGATCCATGTAAAAGAGCCATGAACTCATCCGTTGAAGACCAGCAAGGCCAATCAACCAGATCCATGCCCATGTTCAGAAAACAGTTCCAACTCATTTTTATTCCTCGTCGCGCACGTGGGTATCCTGGGCGACCCATAGCCCGAGGACCGTATGGTCAGCACCCTCTAGGGTCCTTCGCAGGTGACCTAGCGCTTCACTCATAGGCCGCTTCCTTGGTCCCTCATCCACCGTACCGAAAGCTCACCATTTTAATCGAACCGAGGCCGACCTTGCCATCATGTGAGATGTCCTTCATTGACTCTCCGTCACTTGTTGCAACTTTTTTACTTAGGTCCCCACGACCTCATTCACAAGATGGTCAAAATGCTTCCCCAGCATTCTTGACATAAAACAATCTTTAAAAAAATAGGTTTCACATACAAATATAGTTCCAACAAAATTCCCATCTTTCCACATCATTACACATTCTTTCACATCATTTCTCATCGTCCCATATAATTTCTCATCATTACATATCATTTCTTATTATCCCACATCAATTTACATCCAATCACATCACTTCCACATCAAGTCACATCCAATCACATTATCTCACATCAATTCACATCCAATCACATCAACTCACATCCAATCACATCATCTCACATCAATTCACATCTAATCATATCATCTCACATCAATTCACATCCAATCACATCATTCCCACATCAATTCACATCCAATCACATCATTTCCACATCAATTCACATCATCTCACATCAATTCACATCCAATCACATCATCTCACATTAATTCACGCCTAATCACATCATTCCCACATCAATTCACATCCAATCACATCATCTCACATCAATTCACATCCAATCACATCATTCCCACATCAATTCACATCAAATCATATCATCTCGTCTCATATTAATTCACACCCAATCACATCAATTCACATCCAATTACATCATCTCACATCAATTCACATCCAATCACATCATCTTCACATCAATTCAGATCCAATCACATCATCTCACCTTAATTCACACCCAATCACATCATTCCCACATCAATTCACATCCAATCACATCATCTCATATTAATTCACATCCAATCACATCATTTCCACATTAATTCATATCCAATCACATCATCTCACATCAATTCACATCCAATCATATCATTCCCACATCCAATCACATCATTCCCACATCAATCCACATCTATTCACATCATTCCCACATCAATCCACATCTAATCACATCATTCCCGCATCAATCCACATCTATTCACATCATTCCCACATCTATTCACATCATTTCCACATTATTTCACATCTATTCACATCTTTCCACATCTAATCGCATCATTTTCACATCATTCCACATCTATTCACATCTTTCCACATCATTCTCACATCATTCCACATCTATTCACATCTTTCGACATCAATCTACATCTAATCACATCATTTCCACATCAATCCACATCTATTCACATCATTCCCACATCAATCCACATCTATTCACATCTTCCCACATCAATCCACATCTAATCACATCATTCCCACATCAATCCACATCTATTCACATCAATCCACATCTAAACACATCATTTCACATCCATTCACATCATTTTTTTGAATGAATCTAGAAATTTTGTGCATAACCTTCTTTATTTTTCTGACAAATGAATAATGCTCAAAACTCCACTTTTAGCATAAAATTAATTATGCATAAATTTTATTTTTTTAATAATAAAATTTCTGCCATAGTTTTCCCGTATTTTCTACGAAATGAGAATGCCCAAAAGTTTACTTTTAATATAAAAAATTTGTTTATGCAAATCCTTCATTTTCTAATGATGAAATTTTGCTATAGTTTCTCCGCATTTACTATGAAATGAGAATGGTTAAAATTACACTTTTAACATACAAATTTTTTTATGCATAAGCCGAAGCTTAAATATAAACATAAGCACCTTATTTATTTAAGAAAAGTAGCCAATATGACTTTCATATTATAAGAATGTTAGCCCAAGTTCTCTTTCACTTTAGAATGAATAAATATGAATTTTTCTAACATAAAACAAGCATAAATGAACTAATCCTCATTTTAATTAGCTTAAAAAATCATAAAAAGCTTAATCTTTATCTCTAGCTTGTTAGGCCTAGAGATTTGGTTAAGAAAATAAGACTAGGACTAAGATCTATCCTTCCAAGAAGGATTAATCCAATAAAGGTGAGTATTCTTACCAAAAGAGAGATTTACAAATCAAAACATTACTTTTAAGCTTAAAATATTAGCATTAATCCATTTTTAACAACATAATCAATGAAAACATGGTTTTAAAAGAAAAACCCATAGATTAAAATGCTTCCCAAGCATTAGAGGGATTGGGAAGAAGATTACCATTTAGAAATAATAAATTAAAAATTACACTAGCATATAGTTACTCCAATATGAAAATACAAAGGAATGGGGGTCTATTTATAGGTGAGGAAGGCCACCAACCAAGTCCAACTAGAATCTAGAGGCTTCCAGCTCCAGTTTGATCCATTTTGGACAAGTTTAGACTAGTTTGGCTCACTTTTTTGATTTGGTTTGAAGGAGGAGAGAGGAGAGATGAAATATCTCACTTTTTTGAATTAAAAAATACCCTCTTGATATGATTTCTAGGCACCTCCTTCATGAGCCCTTCTCCCCATTTGAGGTGTCAAAAATTCTATTTTTTAACTTAAAAATCCCATTTTTTACTAATAAACCTACTAGTCAACTCTTCATCTTTATGTGAGAATTTACTCATTTTTGGGAGATTTTCTTATATTCTTTGTTTTTTTCTCATCCCAACACTTGTATTAACCTTATTGGCCCTTCTTGACACTCTTTGGACCTTAATAAGAATTTTTTGAAATTTTATACCCCTAGGCCAAGATGTCCAATTTACATATTCAATTAATTTCTAATGCACATTGAAAAACTCTTTTTAAGATTCTGTTTGAGGGGATCTCTTCCTATTGATTGGGAGAAAATTCTTATCCAAAAATATTTTAAAACTATATTACCTCTCTCTAGAATATTTTCTCTCTCTAGATGAAAACTGGGTAAAACAATGTTTTCTTGCATTCTGAATTAGGGGATGATTACAGAGGGGCTGAGGGGGAGGTTCTTATACCTTTACATCTCAAAAGCTGGAGGGAGGAATCTTACAATTCTCATCTATGTTAAAGGATGGATTCTATTAGTTTAGAGTAAGGCTGGGTGTCTTCTAACAAACAATTATATCCCCCAAGGATGCCCTCCTTTATCAAGAATGTTAGAACACAAAAGGTCTCTGTCACACCCACAAATCTTTGATACTAGCCTACAACCTCAGCTATAACATCCTCAAGATTGACCATCTCTCTCATATTCAAGAAGGATATTAAGATAAACTATGCTGGGGATAGTGTGGTCTCCATCACACCCTTAAGCAACTTGCCAAATGTATCCACATTCCACTGTACCTCTTTGGTAAAACCTCGTGTTGTGTCAAGCACACATAAACCAATTGGAAGTGGATCTTTAAAGTGACGTGTTAAGAATTGATGACCCTCCATCTCCATATTCACCAAGAGATAATGGAAAATAGAACTTGGAGTGGGAGGTGCCTTCTTTTGCACTTATGATCCATTCGATATATTTGACTCTAGCTTGTGGGAAGTCTGGTGTTGCCTTACCAACTTGAAGCTTGGATTTTAGACATGTCTCACAACATCCGCACAAGCATTGATATATCTCTGTGTGCCAATGTTTCCATTGTTAGAATGTTCTCGATGGACATTGTGTGTTGAATACTTTCAGGATCTCTTTTTCTAATGCTTTGTCTTGCTTATACCTATGGCCCGTTCTGAAATATCATTAATGTCCTTGTCCTGCTTACACTTGAAGAGGACAATCATACCACATTCAAGCTTTTCTTGAATCAATGTCACCCAATCCCAAAAGACACCTTAAATATTTTATGGTTGGTTGACGCCCTCCAAGTTTTCCTTCTTTTACCACTTGCAAAATCCTTATCCACCTTCTGTATATCATCCTCAAAAGTGACCATATGGGTGTCTTGGAGGCAAATTTGGCACCCATAGAGACACTTGCGGATCGATATGAAATTTTGGAAAAAAAAACCTAAATCATACACTAATTATGTGCATAGGAAAGGCACATAGAGAAGCATACTCTAATTAGAAGTCCTAAAGAGTTGGTGTTTGGCAGGGGAATATGATCGCTTATTCCCACTGCAACCTACTGAGGTTCACTGGTTATGCATGCAACATACACTAGACAAATACAGATCGAACACAAAACAAACACAGCACACAGATCACTAACCGGGCTAAATACTTAATAAATAGTGTAAAAACACAATACCTTAATAGATAACGTTAATGATCATAGCATATGAAACATAACTAAAATACACAGAAACGTAACATGAAGATGAATGTATAAGAGAGAGATAACAAAAAAGAATGGTCTTGCTTATATCAATCCAAAACAGAAAGTGATATGATCAATAGCTAGCCTTTTTCAAGGCTTAGGACTCATCCATTTATAGTGCTTGCTTACAATATTTGTCCAGTAGTACTGTGATAATAAGATGCCCCAAGTGAGTGTTTAAGGAAACACCATTTCCTATAATAAAGTAGGCAGGTCCCGACAGTTGGCGGTGTTAACATGTGGCTGTTTGGCAGCCCGCGCCGCTATCCCACATCTCAAGTTAGCCTACAGCTAACACTTGGTACACCCAGTGGGTCAGATTCCCAATCCGACGACTTGAACCCACAATGATGTTGTCGGATTCCCAATCCGACAACTTGAACCCACAATGATGTTGTCTTCCGGACTGTTAAATGCCTTTTAGCTTCTAGGCAATTTTGATCACAGCTAATGGAGGTGTTAGTGGTCTGGTTTAGCGCTTGTAGAGGCCCGATCCTCAATGTTGTGGTAGCATGGACATCTTGGAAGAGTGGATCCACAAGATGAATTCCGGGGATTGCTTCCTGGAAGCAGACTTTCGGAAGAAAAATTCTAGGGTAGTACTTACTTCTTCCCGGAGTACTTGCCTTGAGTTCCTTGCTCTGAGCAAGGATCTTGATGGTACCATAGTTGTATGTTTATTGTTGGTCTTTCTCAGGAATTATCATTGGAAGTGTTGAAGGATTATTCCACTGCTCTCCATAAGAACTATGACCAACTGCATGGCTGGCTAATCACCATGATAATTCCTGACAACAAAGACCAGCAGCAAACTGATAACCATGACACCCCCGAGATCCTCGCTCACACGTCAAGGAACTCAAGGCAAGTACGTTGGGAAGAAGTAAGTACTACCCCAGAATTTTTCTTTCGAAAGTCTACTTCCATGAAGAAATCCTCGGAATTCATCTCGTGGAAGGCATTTAGTCATCCTCCGCCTTTTAGATCCACTCTTCCAAGATATCCATGCTACCACAGCATTTAGGATCCGGCCTCTACAAATGTTGAACCAGAGGTCATCAGTAACACCTCCATTGGTTGTTATCAGAACTCAACCAGAAGCTAAAAGGCATTTAACAGTCCGGAAGACGACAACGTTGTGGGTTCAAGTCATCGGATTGGGAATCCGACACACCGAGTGTGCAAAGTGTTAGCCATAGACTAATTTGAGCTGTGGACCCGGCGTCGCAGGTTGCCAGATAGCCACATGTCAGCACTGCCAATCGTCAAGGCCTACCTACTTTATTTGCAGGAGACAGCGCTTCCTTAAACACTCAGCCGACACATCTTATCATCACAGTATTGACAAATACTATAAGCAAGCACTATAAATGGATGAGTCATGAGCCTTGCAAAAGGCTGGCTGCTGCCAATTGTATCACTTTCTGTTTTGGATTGATATAAGCAAGACCGTTCTTTTTTGTTATCTCTCTCTTATACATTCATCTTCCTATTACATTTATGTGTATTTCAATTCTATTTCATACGCTATGATCGTTAACGTTATCTGTTAAGGTATTGTGGTTTTTACACTGTTTATTAAAAAGCGGTCAACCCAATTAGTGTTCACATCAGTGATCTGCGTGATATGTTTGTTTTGCGTTAGATATGTATTTGGTGTATGTTGCATGCATAACCACAGTGAACCTCAGTAGGTTGCAGTAGGTTGCAACGGGAACAAGTGGTCATATTCTCCCGCCAAACACTTTGGCGATCATGATGCTTTTTGATGCTTTTTGTTATTACCATGTTGCTTGCTTCCTGATTGTCGTAGTGTTTGAATCTTGTCCCCTTGTTTTGAAACCCGTCCCTCATGTCAGCACGTGAAAGGCGCGACTTGCAGCGCAACCAAGCTCGACAACTCTTATTCGCTAATCCTGAAGACCAACCCAATGAATTTGAACTAGAACAACCTGCATCCCACTCAGAAGAAAAACCACACCCCTACTACCCTAACCTCACCTCCACCACCACCACCCCTGCAACCCCGTCTCCTCCGCTACCTCAACACCATGCATTGACCAACTGTTAACGTAAAGTATCCCAAATTTTTTGAGAAATCCTCAGATGATGAAGATGCTCACATCCTAATGTTTGACACTGCTCGACGTGTCAATGTACCTAGCCCGGTTGATTAACAACTAAAAAAGGCTGCCTTTGTTCCCACACTCCAGATGCCGCTCTTTGGGTTTCTTAGTACGAGTATGCCCATTTTCCCACCTATGATGCCATCCAAGATACATTCCTTCAATGCTTCAGAGAAGACAAGACATCTGTGCATGTGCTAGATAAGCTGTGCAGAATGAACTAGAGGAGGAGAATGACAATAGAAGATTATGCTGCAAAGTTCCAAAAACTCATCTGTAGGCTAGATGCAACTAATCAGCCTGCGAAAATTCTCAACTCTTATTTCATGAAGTTCCTCAGCAAAGCAACTTAAACGCTCTGTGTTGCTGGTGCTGACCTGGTTATCATCACCATGGAGTAGCTTGTAGACTCAACTCTCAAAGTAGAGCAGGTATTGGCAGGTCCAAGAAAAAGCAAGGAAAAGTCCAAGAGTAAAAGTAAGTCCAAGAATTCCTCATCTAGATCTTTGAAAGAGGAGAATGATTCTGATGATTCCACATCTAGTGAGGAATTGGAGGAGGGAGGAGGAGGAACATCGTAGGACTAGGTCCAAGAGCAAGAAGGCATGAAAGACAACCAAGGAACTGGTTGTAGCCATGGCTCAGTAGTAAAGGTGCGAAGTCCACTCTTATCGTCTGATTAGACATCTGGTGTTTGAAGTGTCACAATTATGGACATGAAGCCAATGAATGCGGCTTGAATGACCTCTAGTGCACCATCTGCAAGAAGGCCACACATGCAACTGATGCCTGTTGCTACAATGGCAAGAGAGCCCCTCCACAACTGGTAATTCAACCTCCAGTGGTAGCCATAGTCCAAGCCACCCAACCCATGGCTATGCTCGACCGGTTTTCCAGACCCCAATTCCACCCTGGTGGAAACTTTCCTCTCTGGGATGCCACTGGTTCCCCAAGGCATGTCTTAACATGCCTTTATTGCCATAGCCAAGGCCATCAAAAGTCGAAGTGTGAACTATGGAAAAAGCATAAAGCAGAATTAAAGGGAGCACAAGCTTCCGTACCCAGTCAACCCGTAGTAAACGCGGTGGAAATCCAAGCTCTAGATGAGCAAATAGTACCTCGGCTGACCACGTAGGTAGTCGAATCATCAGCCATGGTGGTGGCCAGATCCATGCAACCCACCAAGGCTTCGTAGGTGGCAAAAAAACCAACCTCGGATAAGAAAAGGAAGCAAAAAGGAGTAACCTAGCAGGAACAACACAAAGTCTAGATGAAAGTATCTGCTTAGAAAATTTTTGGGACAAGTCAGATGGCACAGAGCCGAATGCTCAAACACCTTGCTCGTGTAGTAGCCCCCTTGAATCAAAGGATAGTCCAGATCAAAAAACCTCTGACTAAGCAGTTAAGGCAGCAAAATTTCAACTGGATGGAGGAATGCAACATCGCATTTCGACATCTCAAGCTCATGCTATCAGAAGCATCAGTTGTGCAACCTCCAAATTGGGACCTACCCTTTCATGTCTTTGTGGATGCCTTTGATGTCACAATTGGCAGTGTGCTGATGTAAGAGGTAGAGAAGAAATGGTTACGTCCTGTCTACTACTACGCCAGTCAAAGGTTCTCTAATGCTGAATGGAACTACTCAACCACACACAGAGAAGCCCTTGGCATGATCTTCTCAGTAACCAAGTTTCAGCACTACCTATTGGGCAATAAATTTACCTTTCATGTGTATCACTCCGCCTCACTATATTTGGTAGATAAGCAGAGTCTAACAGGAAAGCTAGCCCACAGATGGATACTAATACTCCAAGAATTTGAGTTCACAATATTGCACACCCCAGGCACCAATCATAAAATGGTAAGCAGTAATGATCCTTACAACAAAGGGAGAAGCCGAGGACAAGTAGAAAGAGAGCCTCCTTCTTCGCAGTATTGGATATCAAAGAATGAGTTTCAAAAGCTCACTCTTGGCTATGCCAATATCCAGCGTGACAGTCATAGCTTTGATGACAAAGACAGTTACTCTGGTGGGAGAGGACAAATAATCCAACATTCTAGAAGATGGAGATACAACAACAATGGCACCAAAAGACCATTTACAAGAAGAGAGCCTGGTTCTAAAGTTACTAACATCAATAGTAACACGGAGGACTCATATTCAAGGATCATGAGCGACTCCTCTACCTCCCATCTCTGTGCTCCTACTCGATATAGCTAGGATATCACTAGCAGTGTGGCAGAGCCATCCTCACCTTAGAACATCACTTTGCCCTCTAAATTAAGTGGTGAAGTTAGGAAAGCGGAAAAAGTAACGAAAGTGGAGATACCCCCACATAACTTGCCAGCAGTAAATCCGCAAGCACCTATCAATATAGGAAGATTGGAAAGCTGGAATTGGAAGTGCTATAGGATTATTCCACTGCTCTCCAGGAGAACTATGACTAGCTACATGATCTTCCTATATTGATAGGTGCCTATACATTTAGTGATGGCAGGTTTTGTGGGGATATCTCCACTTCCACTGCTTTTTCCATTTTCCTAACTTCACCACTTACTTCAAAGGGCAAAGTGATGCTTTGCCCTACATTTAGTGATGGCAGGTTTTGTGGGGATATCTCCACTTCCACTGCTTTTTCCATTTTCCTAACTTCACCACTTACTTCAAAGGGCAAAGTGATGCTTTGAGGTGAGGATGGCTCAGCCTCTGCTAGTGATATCCTAGGTATATCGAGTAGAAGCATAGAGATGGGAGGTAGTAGAGGAGTTTCCCATGATCCTTGAATATGAGCCCTTTGTGTTTGCATGTTCCTCCGTGTTACTATTGATTGTAGTAACTTCAGAACCAGACTCTCTTGTTGTAAATGGTCTTCTCATGTCATTGTTGCTATATCTCTATCTTCTAGAATGTTGGGTTCTTTGTCCTCTCTCCCACCAAAGCAACTATCTTTGTCATCACTCCTATGACTATCGTGTTGGCTATTGGCATAGCCACAGGAGTGAGCTTTTGAAACCCATTCTTTGATCTCTAGTGTTGCGAAGTAGGCGGCTCTCTTTCTGGTTATCCTCGGCTTCTCCCTTTGTTGTAAGGATCTTTAATGCGCTACCACAGATGACTGGCCTTCACTGTAGAAATTTCTATGAGGACCTAGATAGCCGCCGTAGATGGTGGCTTCATTTTCAGGGTAATGGTAACTTCAGCTTGTGTAATAGAGACAGAAGAAGGAACAACCCTATGGGGTAGATTAGCACTACTACCATTCTCCATAACCTCATGGGAGAGAGAGAGAGAGAGAGTGGCACTCGTGCCATTCTTCCCAAAGATCCCCTGTCCTCTTTCCAATTACCCATTATGCCTTTCTTAGAGTCATGCAGAATGGCATTAGTGCCATTCTTCCCCCACTATGCCATTCTATAAGGTATGGAGAATGGCACTACTATCATTCTCTCTTCTATTTCAAATTATCATGGTACTTCTTCCATCCTCTCTTGTTTTATGCCTTTCTATGAGGTATGGAGAATGGCACTACTATCATTCTCTCTTCTATTTCAAATTATCATGGTACTTCTTCCATCCTCTCTTGTTTTATGCCTTTCTATGAGGTATGGAGAATGGACGCCATTGTCTCTTGTCCTATTCCCAATGACTCACTACGCCTTTCATAGAGTCATGGAGAATGGCACTAGTGTCATTCTTCCCCCACTATGCCTCTCTATAAGGTATGGAGAATGGCACTAGTGCCATTCTTCCTCCCTCACTATGTCTTTCTATAAGATATGGAGAATGACACTACTGTCATTCTCTCTTCTATTCCAAATTATCATGGCACTACTGCCATTCTCTCTTGTTCTATGCCTTTATATAAGGTAAGGAGAATGGGGGGATTTTTTTTGGCAAGCAATTACAGACGAGCAATTTTACAAAACTGCAGTTGAAATTGTAACATAGGAGAGTGTCTCTCTCTTTCTTTTTCTCTCTCTGTCTTTCCCTCTCTTTTTATCTCTCTCTTTATCTGTCTCTCTCTTTCTATTTATCTCTCTCTTTATCTATCTCTCTTTATCGGTCATACACACATACACACACACCTCTCCCTCTCACTCTCAATATCTCACATACACACATACACACATACACATACACACACACACACACACAACTCACCTCTTCCTCTAAATCTCTCTCAATATCTCACACACACACACACACATGGTTAAGTTTGTAGCTATATCCTTCCATTGTGCCTTTGGAATAATGAGATATTGTGGAGGAGACAAGGTAGATATTGAGCTTACAAAAGCTTAAAGTAAGGCAAAGAAGGATATAACTAAAACACGTGGAATTAAATTGAAACCATAAAAACCTAAGAATTCGATCTAAGAGTTTGATCCCTTCCTCCACATGAGCTCCACATGTATCATACACATCTTTTCGCATCTCCTTTGGTGGGCAAGGGTAACCAAGCATGTAATTGAAGAAGCCACATGCGTCAACTTCAGGGAAGTCACCAATTACCTACTTCGAATACTTGGATCCACTAATCTACTCTTACTAAAACTCGAGATGCTGCTTGTTGTTACTCTTGAGACCAATCGCAGTCCCAAGCAACAAGACATTCAAGTTCATCTCCAGATTGTCCACACCTAGTAGCTTGCTTTGCCCTAGCTCAGCTCAAATATTCCTCATGAAACCTTCTTCCATAGTGAAGTCACCACACTGGGCAAATCTATCAAGCTCATTTTGCTACTTCTTCTTTAGTGAGTTGCTTTAGGATTGCTGACTTGGCACAATCAAGTGGACCTATAAGCAGAAGAAGCTACCCATAATTTTTTTAAAACCTCTTCAAGTAAGCCAGCTCATAATTCTTATCAAATAGTCTCTCCCTATCCAGCACCAGCTTCTCAAGAGAGGGACATTATAGATGTCACGAGAACATGGAAGGCACAACATCCCATGCCTTATAGTCTCGGATGGCCAGGATGGCAATGTAACATCACCATAGCCTCCGCCTTATCCTCAGAGGAAGCGAGGGCCATGCAAGGGACACTATAAGTGTCGTGAGAACATGGTAGGCACAACATCCCATGTCTTATAGTCTCAGATGGCCAAGATGGCAATGTAACATCACCATAGCTTCCACCTTATCCTCTTCCCCACATAGGCAAGCAAGCCCGTAGGAAAAAAATGAGAGATTAAAAAAACAAAGATAAGATAAGGATTATCTCTTCCGGAGCTCAATCACACACGAGAAGAAGCGAGAGAGAGGACTGCGTCGGTTCTGAAACCAATGTTACGTTATTGCATATGCTACCATAGTCAAGGTTTTGCTCCAAGCTCGTGGTGGTCACCACATGCCTACCCACACCAGCTCGACCACCCACGGTCCTGTGACCGGGGTGCCTGCCGTTAAAAGCTATGTGGTGACAGGAACCCCAAGAACCAACAGTGAGCTAAGAAACCCCCAATCTCACAAGATCAAAAAGAAGAAAAAGAAATAAGGCATTAGATAAGGTTGAACGGGAATGCAAAGAAACAAGGCATGATTTAAGGTGGAACGGGAAGTGAAAAAGGCATTGGCAAAAAAGGAGAAGAATGAGAAGGAGCCTGGCTTACGAAAAGTTCCCAATCATTTCAAAAACTCTGATGTCAATGAAAGGAAAGTATTTCACCTAAGGGACGCAATGCTTAAAGGGTGAACAAACCTACAGGGGTGAAAGAGGTAGATATTGCAGAGTCTAGTGAAGATTCCAAGCCAATCTTTATCACCCATAGACCGAACCTGGTAGGAGGAAGAAGAGTTGATTAATCTTTTAAAAGAATTTAAATATTTCTTTGGTTCTAACTACCAGGACACAAGGGGCATGCCACTGCCAAAAGTGGTTCAACAACACACGATCCCTATCATAGAAGACTCAAGGCCAGTCAAGTAACATCCTTACTAGATTAATCTAAAATATTCATCAATTGTAAAGGAGAAAATTGGTACTCATGAGGATTTCATTTATGAGATTGAGCACAAAGATTGGGTATCACCAATTATGATTGTACCCAAGAAAAATGAAAAGCTCCATATATGTGTAGATTTGAAGAAAGTGAATACGACTACTACCCACAGCCTCGAGGGGTTCACCTCAGAAAATGTTAGTGTACCACGTGAGTTCAATAGGAGGGGTTTTTTAATTAGGTACATTGAGAAAAATTAATAGAATTACATTAATAGGAGGGGTTTTTTAATTCAACTTTAGAAAAAAATCCGTTAGTTTATAAGTAAAGAGGGGTTGTTTTATTGGGGGGGAAATTTTAGTTAAGGGGTTATTTAAATACCTCTTGAATGCACATGATATCAAGGGTGGAAGCTTATAGCTTCATATACACAGATTCTTGGGATACAATCAAGTGTCCACCATTACCCCGAATAGACTAACACAAAATAGCTTTTACTACTACATGGGAAACTTTTGTGTATAAGGTCATGCCTTTTGGGATGACCAATGCTCTTGCAATATTCTAAAGATTGATGAGTATAGCTTCCAACAACTACTCACAAAAGTGGTTGGAAGTGTTCAGTCATCGATGATCTTTGTGTGCATTCCCAATGGAAAAGTGTTTGAAAGGTCTCGATTATATTGTATACCTTTGAACCCTTTGAAATGCCAATTTTGGATAAAGCATGGTGTTATTTTGGGCAAAGTATGGAGTTATTTTAGGGCATAAAATTTTCAGAAAATAATACATATCTAATTTTTATGCATAATGCTAAAAGAGGACTTCCTACCATATTCTAGGATTGGACATCCTATGCAAAAAAAATGATTTTCATCATATTCATGTGAAATAAATTTTTAGTATTTATGCATAAATATTTAATTTAAAAAAAGAGAAATTTTTGGTAAATTTATTTTTATGCGAAAAGAGGAATTCCCATGGTGATTGAGATCCAAGTAATTAAATAGTAAAAGAGAAAATTTTGGCATATTTGAAATAATGGATATTTTTATTTAATTTAAAAAAGAGAAATTTTAGATAAATTTATTTTATGATAAAAGAGAAATTCCCATGACATTTGGAATTCAATCATTTAAATGCAAAAAGAGAAATTTTAAGCATATTCAAAAAAATGGATATTTGTATTTAATTAAAAAAGAAGAATTTTTATGGTATTTTAAGTAGAAAAAGGTTTAAATTAAATTTTGGTGACAAAAGAGGAATTTTCACCATAATTCCACCTAGAAACTTAGGGTTGATAATGGTGTTATTTTGGGTAAAGTATGGAGTTATTTTAGGGCATACAATGTCTAAAAATAAAATTTCTATAGATGACGGCAAGGTAAAACTTATATTAGAGTGGCCACCACCTACCAATTATAGGGCACAATGGTTTATGGATCATGTAGGCTATTATCGGAGATTCAATATGTTCTACGCTGATATAGCCATGCCATTATATAAACTATTCTTTTATTTCCCTCCTCCCCATAATACAAAAAAGCCTAGAGTGGATGCTAACACATGGGGGTGGGTGGAAGGGTTGGGACACTCATAAACACGTACTCCTACATAATAGCAGAACTTATCATACTTATGGTATTCTAAAACTTTTTGATATCACATGTGTGCATCTACATACTCTAATAACCACACTTGTTTATGATTTTGATCAAATACACATAGAATACCCCACATTCCCTAAGGAAGAATACCTTCACACACTAAGAAGCCTCCACCATCTTTCGATGATAGGGATAAAGATAAGCACAAAGAGGATGAAGACCACACCTACCCTGGTGTTTGGCCCCATAACATCATACTTATCTAGTATCTATGATAATAAAGATAAATGGGAAACTAACCCTCCCACCAACAGAGAGTGATTCCCCTTCCATTTCTTTTGATTTCACAACTAACCCACTAGCCCTTGAGGAAACACTAGATAGCCATAGGCCGAACCTTCCACTAGCAGAGAGTGATAGCCCTTACATTTCTTTTGATTTCACAACTAACCCACCACTAGCCATGATTGGACGGCCAGCCAGAAAACCTTCTACCTAGCACCATCAAGAAGAGCCAGCAAACTATAACAAAGATCCAATCTTGTATCTCCCAACAGAGAACTATGAGCATGTAATCATCACAGCACGTAATCCTTTGCTCAAGCCTCATCTCATGCACCATGCTCTCTTACAAATAACACCCTTTGATCCAATAACATCAATTGAAGACAAGTCCTATGAAACTACCCCACAAGCAACACATCTACCATATCCATTGGTAGTAGGGGATAGGTTGAAATCAGTGGAAGTTTGACACGTAAGTTAATAAGAGATATTATGGGAAAATATAGCAAGAAAGATCGTGAAGCCATGGCTTGCTTGTTTGTTAGAAATATGACTTATCACATTCATGATTACCTATGCTTACAAGAGATGGAAGTTGGAGCATTCAGCAAAGTCATGTGGATGCTATGAAGACATCGAGGTTGATGTTGATGGGGGGGGAAAGTCCCAACACAATGATTTAGCATCTAGCCAGCCTAGAGGGTGCCATTCCTTGCCATCAAGAAATATGATGACATCTATAGGGAATTACCACCATGACACCTTAGAATTAATGATAGAGGAAAGGAGAGCATGAGACGCGCATTCATTTATAACTTCCCTTACTTTGAGCAAATTCTTCTGATCGTCGCCACATACAAGCCTGACTATGTGCACAACTCTAAAATCAAAGGCATGAAGTTTGATCTCAACACAGGGGCCGTTAGGCAGTGGTATCATGTACTATTATCACAATCTCCTATTGTCTTCCATCATACATGTATACAATTTTTGAAGACATGATTGATACAAACTTCTAGAAGACTCTTTACTTTCTAAGAATAACCCTTCTAGTGCTTCAAAAAAGGAATAGCCAATACAAAGAATACCTAGGGGAGCATGCCCTACGGAAATAGATTATGAGGATGGAATCTACATCTGGTAGGGGGGGATGTTAACCCCGTATGAGAGATAGCATAACAAGTGTTATGAAATGGCACTATAAAGATAGCATAACATATGAGAGATAGCATAACAAGTGTCTTGAAATGGCACTATAAAGATTTTAATTATGAGTGGTTTGCAAGTGCCTAAGTAACTATTGTAATCATTTGGTTCATCTCTTTTTAAGTTTTGGGAACTTAAGTGTGAATAAGGGCCAATTATGTGAATACAAAATTCTCATAATGCAAAGACACAATCCCACTTTATGCCAATTAACTCTTATGCTTTATCTCCTTTCTCTCTTGTGCGTCTATGGAGAGAGAGAGAGAGAGAGAGAGAGAGAGAGAGAGAGAGAGAGAGAGAGAGAGAGAGAGTTGAGAGCATAGAGTACTCCATTCTTGGTGCATGTTCCTCTTGTACTTGTGTTTATGAGTGTAAGAGTAGAGAGGAGTGAGAGTCCTTGTATGGAGAAAGGAAAACTCTTGGTGATAGCTAGAGGAAGGAGGCAAAGGAGTGAAGCTAGCAACCACTAATGCAGCTTGGAGTCTCAAGAGCTATGAGCTTGGAGCCGTCAACTTCCCCAAGACATGTTGAAATAGGAATTATCCGTTATATTTAAGGAGGGTAGTGTAGCCATTAACAGGCACTTGATACACATGATCGATGATCATTCTTACGATTATGTAGTTATTATAGTAAATTTGTCAAGAACTTTGCCTACATTGCACACCCACTAACATATCTCCTAAAGAAGGCTAAATAATTTCATTGTATTGAAAGAAAGAATAAACCATTTCAAGATTTAAAAGAAGCTCTTAGTCATGCCTATATGTTAGAATGTCATGACTTTGATAGACCATTCTTTGTAGTTGTAAATAAGTGATGTAAGTGGCTGTGGGATTAGTGCAATACTCATACAAGAGGATGTTCATCCCTTAGCCTTATGAGAGGAACAAGTTAAAACCAGCAAAGTTTAACTATAGTATATATGATAAAAGTAAACATTATTTTAAGGGTTTCAAATTCGTAATCATACTCATACAAGAGGATGTTCATCCCTTAGCCTTATGAGAGGAACAAGTTAAAACCAGCAAAGTTTAACTATAGTATATATGATAAAAGTAAACATTATTTTTAAGGGTTTCAAATTCGTAATCAAGATTGATTAGCAAGGTACTTGCTCTCTCAACCCTTGATCTTAGATATACATATCAAATGGTCATCTTTTACTAGAGTTTCTAGAAAATGATACAATATAGTGCCTCATGCTCTAAGTAAAAGATCAAGCATCAATCGTATCTCTACCATAGAGACTTCACCCTTTAAAGACATGAAGGATTCCTATAAGTAGGACCTGGATTTTTTGGAACCTTGGAACTCAATGAAAGATAATAAATTATGAGTACTAATATAATGAAGGATATCGTTTCTTTCAAAAAAGATTATGCATCACATGACCATGTAGACATATACTTTTAGAGAAGATAGCCTCTATATATGGGTCATAGAGGGGTATCCTCTACATTATATGTTGTGGATAGAGAATTCTATTGGCCTACAATGAAATAGGATGTAACTACATTTGTTGCCATGAGTGCATAACCAAAATATTAAGAGCTACGAAGGCAAGACTCAAGGCCTATTTTTATGCCGTTACCCATTCTTGATGAACCATGAGAGCAGATGTCAATAGATCTCATTATGGGTTTTCTACTACCACAAGTCATAATGCATGATTTGGACTATAATGGACTACTTTAGTGAACAATCCTATTTTATTCTATGCAAAAAGGCATTGATATCAAGTCTTACCCCAAGTCATTGTATCTTATCGTAACGCTAAGTTTTGTAGTCATTTTTGGACAATTGTCTAGACCTCATCCACTCATATATGCAAACATGCAATTAAGAACAATTGCCAACTCAACCAAGAGGGATGTTAGCTAGATCCTTTTATGATAGATCGGGGATGCGTGAAATACCACACTATGCTGGTAGTTTCTATCATGGGTGATTTCATTATTTAATACTAATGGGCTAGTGTTATTAGTGTATGCACATTTAGGGCCATGCTAGTGTTATTAATATTGTAGGTGATTTCATTTTATATACCAAGCTAGTATTATTGGTGTAGATGTTTGTAGCTATCAGATGCTGTCATATTGGGATTGATTGTGAGGAGTCCAATTGATTGTATATAACTAGCATGATTGGCATTGTTGTTGAGTAATAGGTGATGAGCACTACAACGAAGCCGACTAGGATGATGTATGGATGTAGGGTTGTGTATATCACATATTTATCATTTGTGGTATCATGTGAAGTTGCTTTGTTTATTTGGCCATGAGCCGACATTTGTTATTTTTCTCACCACCCATTTTGTATAGATGGGGCATGTAATATTTTATGCACATGTGAGTGCAATTATTTATGGTTGCAACCTTGTGAGACTTATGGTTATTTTTGTAAAAGACAAGTCCAATTTTGTAAGGAAATCTCTTTATCCTTAGGCTATTTTGGGAGAAATATAAAAAAACATCCATATGTGGGAAGTGGAGGAGCCACTTACATTGGGAGGGCATGGGGGTGGTTATGGGGAGATTGCAATCAATTTTGTAAGGAAAGCTATTTATCCTTGGGCTATTTTGGAAGAAATATCAAAAACACCTACATGTGGGAAGTGGAGCCACTCACGTGAGGGGAGGGGGGAGATTGAACTCAATGCTTTGTGTTGTGATAATTTATTCATTATTTTATGTACTTTCTTACATGGTTGATACCCGCTTGTGGGAAGTGGAGCCACTCACATCAAGAGGGAGGGTGGACATTGCACCCAATACTTTGTGTTATGTTAATTTCTTCATGTTTTTATATGTTTCATATACTATTTTCATCTTTCATATGATTTTTCCATGGTTGATTTATTTACACATGTCATTCAATTTTACTTTAAAAGGTAAGTGAGTAGTGAGTGAGAGATTTCTCCTGGTACCAAGATCATGTTGATTTATTTGCACGTGTCATTTAATTCTAGTTTCAAAGGTAAGTGAATGGTGAGAGGTGAGAGATTTCTCCTTGTACCAAGATCATGTCAATTGTAAATGAACTTGTTTTCTTGTGGATGGAATACACTTAACAATATTAAATGTATTTTAGACAGCTTCTAATTTTAAGGTAAATTCTTTCAAAAAAATTAAAGTGATGCAAAACTTTTTGTTCTCTTTTTATGTTGCTTAATATCTTAAGTGTTTTTACTATCATGATAGTACTCAAAAACTTGCTATGAAGGAGATGACGTGTTGATTTTAGAGCACACTTTTTATATAATAGAGAAAGGAGTCAAAGATTTACTTAGAGAAAATGATGATGATTCTTCTCCTCCTAAGTACGAAAGATGCATTAAAATAGCCAAGAATCCTTGTGAACAAGTAGATCCAAAATCAAAGCTTGATATTAAGGTAGAAAACAACCACAACTACTAAAATTTGATGCAAATATTTTTCATGTTTTTTTTAAAGGAAACAAAAACTATTGGTATTCTAGTTCTACTATAGAGAAAATAAATATTACATTGTTTTTGCTCTCTTACAAGCTTGAAAACGATGTCATATTGTGCATCTAAAATGGCACGATGTAAACAATGCCATTTGTAATAGCTTTGTGTTGTGTTACTTTTTTCCCCTTGCTACTGGTATTTGAAAAATCAAGTAACAAAATAGTAGATTGAACCAAAAATATGCTTTATTTCATATTTTTAAAATTGAAAAGAAATATGAATGATCATATGTGGGAGAGTCTGCTTCATCTTCAATCTCATGTCCTAGTTACTGAATGGTACACTTTTATCTTAGTGATATCATGGTTTATAACTCAATGTCTATGATGATTTTATGTTAAGATCTTAATGAAGAGGGACCAGATTGGCATCTATTTTATGCCATTTGATATAATAATAAGAGAACATAAAGTTCTGACTTATAACTGTATACTTGCATGAGAGAGATTCTTCTTGCACCTTGCATTCAACACCATTTGAAACTTTCAGATCCCAACCTTATCTAGGAATTCCAAAATGTTATCTATATTAACACCTTTACATATAAACATTGTTCTTGTTTCTTGTAATGAACAATCTAAAAAAATATCTATGAAAACATCCACAGGCATTGATACTACAACTTTGGCATATTTTCTTACAAGTAATAGCCTTAGACCCTTTTGAACTTCTGAAAATATCTTACATCTATAAATTATAATAATATGTGAAGTAAATGAAGCCAATCATCACTCTTAGTGCCTGGAAGAGGTAAAGTCTCTATTGGTCCATTCATAAAGTTTCTTCTTAGAGAAAAATAAAAGGAATCATAAAAATTAATTCCTTTGCTAACAAGTTAACTAGTCTATCCTTGCATTCAAGTTCACCAATAGATGTTATTAATTGACTAAATTAGTTGCCATTTAAACATGTAAACATCTAAAATAAAAACACTTTATATTAGTTTCTATCAAAAAAAGAAATATCCTACAATTTGGCCTATGATAAGATAATCGTGGAGGTCACTCTTCTAATTGAAGCTCTTTATGCATAAACATGTGAAGTACAAGTACTTCTTTTATGCTTTTTTTGTTGGAACATAGAGAAAAATCATTTACTTGGCCTTTCTAGTTTGTTATAAAGTCATTTTGAGAGACAACTCTCTTTCTTTTTTTACTCTCAAGCATCCAGTTGGCTTTTATAATAGAAAGTGAAATCCATTGATTCTCTTAATTGTGTATGTTTGAAAAAAAGATAGATTATATGCATGGGCTTAGATGGTAAGATCATTGTTGATGAGCCATAGAAAACTAAACAAAGCTTCTCAATATGAGAAAAAATGATAGATTATCTGCATGGGCTTAGATGGCAAGAACATTCTTGATGAGCCATAGAAAACTAGACAAAGCTTCTCAATACGAAAAAACACAAACTATTGACTCTTAAAAAAGCTTCTTGAAGTTGTAATTTGGCAGGACAAGACACTGCTTGATTTTGTGAGAAACATTAAATAGTATCACGTTGTAGATTTTTTACTTATCATTACATTGAACCTAGTTTTAATATAATGTTATTTTAAGAAATAGTAGTTACATAGCAATTAGTTTTACTATAATGATATTTCCTAAAATAGGATGATAAGTGCTTGTTTTATTTTAATCAAAATATTGTGCACCTTCTAGCCAAAAGGAATTTTTTCCTTATCCTGCTTAAATATGATCTTTAACCTAGTAAGTAAAAGTTTTTTATAGAAAATTGTCCACTACAAAAGCTTGCTTCTTATTGGTGCTAAGTTATGTCTTTGTATGGATGTGGATATATGGATGTGGATGTGGATGCATGAATGTGGATGTGGATATGGATGTATGAATGTGGATGTGGATGTGGATGTGGATGTATGAATGTGGATGTATGGATGTGGATGTGGATATGGATGTGGATGTATGAATGTGGATGTGGATAAGGATATGGATTTATCGATGTGGATTTGGATGTATGAATGTCGATGTGAAAATGGACGTATAGATGTAGATGTGGATGTGGATGTATGAATGTGGATGTGGATGTGGATGTGGATGTATGAATGTGGATGTGGATGTGGATGTGGATGTGGATGTATGAATGTGGATGTGGAAATGGATGTATAGATAAAGATATGGATGTGGATATGGATGTATAGATATAGATATAGATATGGATGTGGATGTATGAATGCGGATGTGGATGTGGATGTATAGATGTGGATATGGATGTGGATGTACGAATGTGGAGGTGTAGGTGGAATAATGAATGCGAATGTGTATGTGACGTCGATATGAGTGAATGGATGAGATGTGATGACATGTGAATCATGACGTGAATGAATGATATGGGATGCGAATGAAAATGATATGTGATGTGAATGAATCTGATGTGATGAGATGGAAAATGATGTGATTGGATGAGAATGGGTACACATATGAATTGAATGTGGAATAAGTAATGTGGACTGATGAGAGATAATGTGGAAAGACGAGAGTTCATTATAGAAACTATATTTGTGACCTGTTTGTAAATGAATGTTTTATGTCAAGAATGCTGGGGAAGCATTTTGACTGTCTTGTGAATAAGGTCATGAAGACCTAACTGATAAAGTTGCAACAACAGCTGACGGAGAGTCAACGGAGGACGTCTCGCGTAGCAAGGTCGGTCGAGGTCTTGACCAGCCTCGGTTCGATTTAAATGGTGAGCTTTCGGTACGGTGGATGAGGGCCCAAGGAAGCGGCCTATGAGTGAAGCGCTAGGTGACCTGCGAAGGATCCTAGAGGGTGCTGACCATACGGTGCTCGGGCTCTGGGTCACCGAAGATACCCACACGTGCGTTGTGGAAGATATTGGAACAAGGAGTAAGAGTTGTTTTCTGAAACCGGGCATGGATCTAGTTGACTGACCTTGCTGGTCCTCAACGGATGAGTCCATGGCTTTTTTTTTAAATGGATCTGTTGGTTGATCTTTCTGATCTTCAACGGAGATTCCATCTTGATTTTTATAAGTGAATATATTGCCGGGTACTATGAGATAGGAATTATTGAAAAGGCCCCTGAGTGGACAGGTGGTGAGCGTTCCGGTTGCCAATGATGCCATAGATACTCCGATGAAGGAATGATTGGAAATTAAGATTCAATCGGATATTTTGGAGGATTGTGATCAGTGATACTATGGTTTCATTAAATGATTGTTTTAAAGATGGCCGAATTTGTGAAAAAGGCGATTTCATATTGGGTGTGTAAGTGGCATGACTGGTGTTAAATTTGCATGAATATCCGGCTAGGGGGCCTGGGAACTCTTTTCCTTGGTACCCAGGACAAAACCTGGATCCTATCACTACAGTGGTTGGGCGGTTGGCTAACCCATGGGACCGGATGAGGTAGGCTAGATTGATGGATCCGTAAAATGAGACTCAATTTCAGTGATACTATGGTTTCATTAAATGATTGTTTTAAAGATGGCCGAATCTGTGAAAAAGGCGATTTCATATTGGGTGTGTAAGTGGCATGACTGGTGTTGAATTTGCATGAATATCCAGCTAGGGTGCCTCGGAACTCTTTTCCCTGGTACCCGGGACAAAACCTGGATCCCATCACTACAGTGGTTGGGCGGTTGGCTAACCCATGGGACCCGATGAGGTAGGCTGGATTGATGGATCCATAAAATGAGACTCAATTTTGTTATAATACGATACATGAAGTAAATCCCATATATCCACATCCACAACCAATAGATCCATTAAAAAAAAAGCTATGGACTCATCCGTTGAGGACCAACAAGGTCAGTCAACCAGATCCATGCCCGATTTCAGAAAACAACTCTTACTCCTTGTTCCAATATCTTCCACGATGCACGTGTGGGTATCTTCGGTGACCCAGAGCCCGAGCACCGTATGGTCAGCACCCTCTAGGATCCTTCGCAGGTCACCTAGCGCTTCACTCATAGGCCGCTTCCTTGGTCCCTCATCCACCGTACCGAAAGCTCAGCATTTAAATCGAACCGAGGCTGGTCAAGACATCGGCCGAGCTTGCTATGCGAGACGTCCTCCATTGACTCTCCGTCAGCTGTTGCAACTTTATCAGTTAGGTCTTCACGACCTTATTCACTAGACGGTCAAAATGCTTCCCCAGCATTCTTAACATAAAACAGCCATTCACAAACAGGTCACAAATACAATTTCTATAATGAACTCTCGTCTTTCCACATTATCTTTTATCAGTCCACATTACTTATTCCACATTCAATTCATATGTGTACCCATTCTCATCCAATCATATCATTTTCCATCTCATCACATCACATATCATTCACTCACATCCCATATCATTCATTCACGTCCTAATTCACATGTCATCACATCTCATCCATTCACTCATATCGACGTCACATCCTTTCACATACACATTCACATTCATTATTCCACCTACACCTCCACATTCGTACATCCACATCCATATCCACATCTATACATCCACATCCACATCTACACTCATACATCCACATCCATATCTACATCCATACATCCATTTCCACATCCACATCCACATTCATACATCCACATCCATACATCCACATCCACATCTACATCTACATCCATACATCCATTTCCACATCCACATCCACATCCATACATCCACATCCACATCCATACATCCACATCCACATCCACATTCATACATCCACAAGAAAAAGAGTTCCCAGGCCCCCTAGCCGGATATTCATGCAAATTTAACACCAGTCATGCCACTTACACACCCAATATGAAATCGCCTTTTTCACAAATTCGGCCATCTTTAAAATAATCATTTAATGAAACCATAGTATCACTGATCACAATCCTCCAAAATATCCGATTGAATCTTAATTTCCAATCATTCCTTCATCGGAGTATCTATGGCATCATTGGCAACCAGAACGCTCACCACCTGTCCACTCAGGGGCCTTTTCAATAATTCCTATCTCATAGTACCTGGTAATATATTCACTTATAAAAATCAAGATGGAATCTCCGTTGAAGATCAGCAAGATCAACCAACAGATCCATTTTAAAAAAAAGCCATGGACTCATCCGTTGAGGACCAGCAAGGTCAGTCAACTAGATCCATGCCCGGTTTCAGAAAACAACTCTTACTCCTTGTTCCAATATCTTCCACAACACACGTGTGGGTATCTTCGGTGACCCAAAGCCCGAGCACCGTATGGTCAGCACCCTCTAGGATCCTTCGCAGGTCACCTAGCGCTTCACTCATAGGCCGCTTCCTTGGTCCCTCATCCACCGTACTGAAAGCTCACCATTTAAATCGAACCGAGGCTGGTCAAGACCTCGACCGACCTTGCTACGCGAGACGTCCTCCGTTGACTCTCTGTCAGCTGTTGTTGCAACTTTATCAGTTAGGTCTTCATGACTTATTCATAAGACAGTCAAAATGCTTCCCCAGCATTCTTGACATAAAACATTCATTTACAAACAGGTCACAAATACAGTTTCTATAATGAACTCTCGTCTTTCCACATTATCTCTCATCAGTCCACATTACTTATTCCACATTCAATTCATATGTGTACCCATTCTCATCCAATCACATCATTTTCCATCTCATCACATCAGATTCATTCACATCACATATCATTTTCATTCGCATCCCATATCATTCATTCACGTCGTGATTCACATGTCATCACATCTCATCCATTCACTCATATCGACGTCACATACACATTCGCATTCATTATTCCACCTACACCTCCACATTCGTACATCCACATCCATATCCACATCTATACATCCACATCCACATCCGCATTCATACATCCACATCCATATCTATATCTATATCTATACATCCATATCCACATCCATATCTATATCTATACATCCATTTCCACATCCACATTCATACATCCGCATCCACATCCACATCCACATTCATACATCCACATCCACATCCACATCCACATCCACATCCACATCCACATCTACATCTATACATCCATTTTCACATCCACATTCATACATCCACATCCACATCCATACATCCATATCCACATCCACATCCACATTCATACATCCACATCCATATCCACATCCACATCCATACATCCACATTCATACATCCACATCCACATCCACATCCACATTCATACATCCACATCCACATCCACATCCACATCCACATCCACATCCACATCTACATCTACATCTATACATCCATTTTCACATCCACATTCATACATCCACATCCACATCCATACATCCATACATCCATATCCACATCCACATCCACATCCACATCCACATCCATACATCCACATTCATACATCCACATCCACATCCACATCCACATCCATACATCCATATCCACATCCACATTCATGCATCCACATCCACATCCATATATCCACATTCATATAAAGACATAACTTAGCACCAATAAGAAGCAAGCTTTTGTAGTGGACAATTTTCTATAAAAAACTTTTACTTACTAGGTTAAAGATCATATTTAAGCAGGATAAGGAAAAATTCCTTTTGGCTAGAAGGTGCACAATATTTTGATTAAAATAAAACAAGCACTTATCATCCTATTTTAGGAAATATCATTATAGTAAAACTAATTGCTATGTAACTACTATTTCTTAAAATAACATTATATTAAAACTAGGTTCAATGTAATGATAAGTAAAAAATCTACAACGTGATACTATTTAATGTTTCTCACAAAATCAAGCAGTGTCTTGTCCTGCCAAATTACAACTTCAAGAAGCTTTTTTAAGAGTCAATAGTTTGTGTTTTTTCGTATTGAGAAGCTTTGTCTAGTTTTCTATGGCTCATCAAGAATGTTCTTGCCATCTAAGCCCATGCAGATAATCTATCATTTTTTCTCATATTGAGAAGCTTTGTTTAGTTTTCTATGGCTCATCAAGAATGATCTTACCATCTAAGCCCATGCATATAATCTATCTTTTTTTCAAACATACACAATTAAGAGAATCAATGGATTTCACTTTCTATTATAAAAGCCAACTGGATGCTTGAGAGTAAAAAAAGAAAGAGAGTTGTCTCTCAAAATGACTTTATAACAAACTAGAAAGGCCAAGTAAATGATTTTTCTCTATGTTCCAACAAAAAAAGCATAAAAGAAGTACTTGTACTTCACATGTTTATGCATAAAGAGCTTCAATTAGAAGAGTGACCTCCACGATTATCTTATCATAGGCCAAATTGTAGGATATTTCTTTCCCTTTTTTTGTATGGAAATTTTTGATAGAAACTAATATAAAGTGTTTTTATTTTAGATGTTTACATGTTTAAATGGCAACTAATTTAGTTAATTAATAACATATATTGGTGAACTTGAATGCAAGGATAGACTAGTTAACTTGTTAGCAAAGGAATTAATTTTTATGATTCCTTTTATTTTTCTCTAAGAAGAAACTTTATGAATGGACCAATAGAGACTTTACCTCTTCCAGGCACTAAGAGTGATGATTGGCTTCATGTACTTCACATATTATTATAATTTATAGATGTAAGATATTTTCAGAAGTTCAAAAGGTTAAATTTGTCCCGGGTACCAAGGAAAAGAGTTCCCAGGCCCCCTAGCCGGATATTCATGCAAATTTAACACCAGTCATGCCACTTACACACCCAATATGAAATCGCCTTTTTCACAGATTCGGTCATCTTTAAAACAATCATTTAATGAAACCATAGTATCACTGATCACAATCCTCCAAAATATCCGATTGAATCTTAATTTCCAATCATTCCTTCATCGGAGTATCTATGGCATCATTGGCAACCAGAACGCTCACCACCTGTCCACTCAGGGGCCTTTTCAATAATTCCTATCTCATAGTACCCGGCAATATATTCACTTATAAAAATCAAGATGGAATCTCCGTTTAAGATCAGCAAGATCAACCAACAGATCCATTTTAAAAAAAAGCCATGGACTCATCCGTTGAGGACCAGCAAGGTCAGTCAACTAGATCCATGCCCGGTTTCAGAAAACAACTCTTACTCCTTGTTCCAATATCTTCCACAACGCACGTGTGGGTATCTTCGGTGACCCAGAGCCCGAGCACCGTATGGTCAGCACCCTCTAGGATCCTTCGCAGGTCACCTAGCGCTTCACTCATAGGCCGCTTCCTTGGTCCCTCATCCACCGTACCGAAAGCTCACCATTTAAATCGAACCGAGGCTGGTCAAGACCTCGACCGACCTTGCTACGCGAGACGTCCTCCATTGACTCTCCGTCAGCTGTTGTTGCAACTTTATCAGTTAGGTCTTCATGACCTTATTCACAAGACAGTCAAAATGCTTCCCCAGCATTCTTGACATAAAACATTCATTTACAAACAGGTCACAAATACAGTTTCTATAATGAACTCTCGTCTTTCCACATTATCTCTCATCAGTCCACATTACTTATTCCACATTCAATTCATATGTGTACCCATTCTCATCCAATCACATCATTTTCCATCTCATCACATCAAATTCATTCACATCACATATCATTTTCATTCGCATCCCATATCATTCATTCACGTCGTGATTCACATGTCATCACATCTCATCCATTCACTCATATCGACGTCACATACACATTCGCATTCATTATTCCACCTACACCTCCACATTCGTACATCCACATCCATATCCACATCTATACATCCACATCCACATCCGCATTCATACATCCACATCCATATCTATATCTATATCTATACATCCATATCTATATCTATACATCCATTTCCACATCCACATTCATACATCCGCATCCACATCCACATCCACATTCATACATCCACATCCACATCCACATCCACATCCACATCCACATCTACATCTATACATCCATTTTCACATCCACATTCATACATCCACATCCACATCCATACATCCATATCCACATCCACATCCACATTCATACATCCACATCCATATCCACATCCACATTCATACATCCATACATCCACATCCACATCCATACATCCATATCCACATCCACATTCATGCATCCACATCCACATCCATATATCCACATCCATACATCCACATCCACATCCACATTCATACATCCACATCCACATCCACATCCATACATCCACATCCACATCCACATCTACATCCATACATTCATTTCCACATCCACATCCACATCCACATCCACATCTACATCCATACATCCATTTCCACATCCACATCCACATCCACATCCACATCTACATCCATACATCCATTTCCACATCCACATCCACATCCACATCCATACATCCATATCCACATCCCCATTCATACATCCACATCCACATCCACATCCACATCCACATCCACATCCACATCCACATTCATACATCCACATCCACATGCACATCCACATTCATACATCCACATCCACATCTACATCCATACATCCATTTCCACATCCACATTCATACATCCAAATCCACATCCACATCCACATCCATATATCCATATCCACATCCACAATCATACATCCACATTCACATCCACATCCATACATCCACATCCACATTCACATTCATACATCCACATCCATATCCACACATCCACATCCACACATCCATTCTCATCCTATCACAGCCCATACACATCTTATCACATCCTATTTTCTTCGTATCAGATCCAGTCACATGCTATTACCATTTAATAGCTTTTTCTAGATTGATACTGATAATAGGACTTTTTCTAAATTTCAGCCAATTGCTTGGCCTAATTAAAGATTCTTTTTCTGACACAACTAGTTCCGTATTCCTTCTCAATTCCTCAATTGAATTATATTCAATATTCTTCTTTTGAATAAAAGAATTCATGGGATTTATAGAAATCAATTCTACCCATATTTCCTCTTATGGTAAAATAATCATAAATCAAATTTATACTAAAAAATTTCTCTTCTTCCCATTTAATTTCTAGGATCCCAATTACCATGGGAATTTCTCTTTTCCCATCAAATATTTCTTATAAAATAAATTCATTTAAAATATCCATTATTTCAATATGTTAGAAATTTCTCTTTGTCCATCTAAATGATGGAATTCCAAATGCACTAGGAATTCCTCTTTTAACATTTAATTATTTCTCATAGATAAATAAATTTATCTAAAAATTTATCTTTGAGTTTAAATGAATTACCCCATAATTCCAATATGATAGGAAATTCTCTTTTTCCCATCCAATGATGGAATTCCAAATGTAATGGGAATTCCTCTTTTAACATTTAATTATTTCTCATAGATAAAAAATTTAATCTAAAAATTCATTTTTGAAATTAAATGAATTATTCCATAATTGCAATATGATAGGAAATTCTCTTTTTCCTATCCAATGATAGAATTCCAAATGTAATGGGAATTCCTCTTTTAACATTTAATTATTTCTCATAGATAAATAAATTTATCTAGAAATTCATTTTTGAAATTAAATGAATTATCCCATAATTTCAATATGATAGGAAATTCTCTTTTTCCCATCCAATCATGGAATTCTAAATGTAATGGGAATTTCTCTTTTAACATTTAATTATTTCTCATAGATAAATAAATTTATCTAAAAATTTATTTTTGAAATTAAATGAATTATCCCATAATTCCAATATGATAGGAAATTCTCTTTTCCCATCCAATCATGGAATTCCAAATGTGATGGGAATTTCTCTTTTAACATTTAATTATTTCTCATAGATAAATAAATTTATCTAAAAATTCATTTTTGAAATTAAATGAATTATCCCATAATTCTAATATGATAGGAAATTCTCTTTTCCCATCCAATCATGGAATTCCAAATGTAATGGGAATTCCTCTTTTAACATTTAATTATTTCTCATAGATAAATAAATTTATCTAAAAATTCATTAATTATGCATAAACCTAAAAATCAATATTTCTATGATTACAATGAGAATCAATCAGTTTATCTAGGAGGAATAATTCCTAGAATATGGTAGGAAGTCCTCTTTTCATACTTTGAATGAAAATATTTTATGTGTAATTTTTACAAAAATTTCACCATAGCTCCACTGCTATTACTGATAAATCTCAATTTATTCTAGAAGAATGAACTTTAACATTATGGATATGATTATAATGATCCCTAATTGGATCATTAACCCATTATGGATTGAATCATAAATTTTCATGAAATAACTAACTTAAAAGCATAAAAAACCATTAATTTTGCCTCCAATTAAACAAGCATAGAATTTATTCTTGGATTAGGGAAAAGCTTCATGTGAGAAGCTTCATTTGGATTGAGAATAGGTCATGGGAATGACCATTCTTTGAGTGAGAGAGAAATTACATAAAAACCATTAAAATTAAGCATAAATGGAAATTTATGTATTTCCTTACTACCATTCGTCAATTAACTTCAATAGCATTAAAAATCCATTCCAATTAAGCTTCTCAAGCTTGAGAGGGGTTGAGAAGAGAGAAACATTGAGAAATTATAGAAAAAGATCAAAATTCACCCTTTACCTTACAAATTGCTTGATTCTTTGATCACGGAAGAGGCCCCCAACCAATCAATTGGTTTGGTATGTTGATGGAGCCACCAATGGAGATTGAAGAAAGAGGGAAGCTCCAATTTCTTCAATTTGGAGAGTATTTTAGAGAATAGTAAAAATTATCATTATTTCAGCATAATACTGGCATAGTATAGTTTTCATATTTTTATACAAAGGGCTAAGGATCTATTTATAGGAGAGGGAGGCCTCTAACCAAGTCCAACTAATTTTTGGAATTTTCCAGGTTCAGTTTGGTTGAATTTGGACAAGATTTGGACCTAGTTTGGTTCCGTTTTGATTTGGTTTGATCCAAGAGAGAGGAGATAAAAATATCACATTATTTTTGAGTTTAAAACTCATTCAAGCATGTGAAGTAGGCGCCTCCTTGAAGGGACTCCCCTTCCTTACACATGTGTCAAAATGGAATCATTATACCCAAAATATCTCATTTTTTTTAGTAATACTCAGTCTTTTACTAATAAACCTTGTACATAGTCAACTCTTCATCTTATGTGGGCATTTACTCATTTTTGGGTATCTTTCTTTTACAAATTGGATTTATCTCCTCCCCACACATGGATTGATCCTATTGGCCCATAGGAACCTTAATTGGACCATAATCCAAAAATTTCTGAAATTCTAGACCCTTAGGCTAAGGTCCTTTATACCAATTTCCAATTAATTCCAATTGCACATTGGAAAGTTCTTTTTGAATTTCTATTTCAGGGGAATTCATTTTAGACACTAGGAGGATTTTTATATCCAAAAATATCTCAATTTTGGACTATCTCTCTCTAGACATTTTCTCTCTCTAGGTCAAAACAAGGTAAAACAGAATCTTTCTTTTATTTCAGAGAGGGGAATAATTATAAGATCAAAAGGGGAGGTTCTTACACCTGCACACCTCAAAAAGCTGGAGGGAGGAATCTTACAACCAGAAAATCAAGAAGCCACTTGTATATACAATGATAATAATGGTCAAGAACAATTTAGAAGCAAGTGTTCATCACGGAAGTATATTGTCACACATGATATAGCTCTGTAATAATGTCTATTTTAAATATTGAAAGTGCTCATCCATCACTTTCAACATTCAAAGGTCACATCCTTTACTTTCAACATTGAAAGTTCTTATACCACTAAATGGGGAATGATATGTTTCCCTATGGTGATAAATTTAAGGAGAGACTTGCGCCACATTTTTTGTCACTCACACACAAATGCATATAAATTTAAGGAGAGATTTGTGCCACCTTTTGTGTCACTCACACATAAACGCATATAAGGAGGATTATCGTTGTAGTAGCTGAAAAATAGTTAAATTTATTGACACGACTAATATTGGTTAATATGTCAATGTGTGCATGAATTCTCTAAGACTCGTCTTCTATATTCACTAGTCGAAGGATATCTTCAGAAGTGTCACCTAATCAAGGCTAAAGATCTTCTTCTTAGTGAGGTAGACTATGTCCAATCTCTTTAAGTTCTTGTTAGAATGTGCTTAATTGTTATACCATCTATGTGTATACCATTTAGATTCTTGCTAGAATAATATACATAGTTGCTATGTATACCACCTACGTATATACCATTTAGGTCCTTGCTAGAATAATGTACATAGTTGCTATGTATACTATGCATTTACATGTATACTACCGTCTACATCTATATGTATGTACACTGTATGTTTACTCACATTTTTTTTTTGTATACTTCCATATGTATCCACTCGTTTTCCCCATCCAATGTTTTTCAAATCTCTTTAGTTTCTTACTACTATGAGGAGACCTACATGAATGCTACCATCTATATCGCTTTATAGTTGGTTTAATCTCTATATATATCCTACTTGGTTTCCCTATTTGTAGGCTCCATAGTTTCTTTCTACTATGTATAATATATATCCAAAACCATGTATGCTTACTTGCATTGTTTCAACTCTATATACTTGTATTTTTTCATCTCTTTATACTTGGTAAGATCCCACCATGTATGTATCTCTTACTTGGTATGGTCCTTTGAATCTTAGTTTCTTCCTACTATGAGGAGACCTACATGTATGCTACCATCTATGTCTCACTATAGTTGGTTTAATCTCTATATGTATCCTACTTGCTTTCCCTATTTGCAGTCTCTATTGTTTCGTTCTACTACGAGTAGGCCTAAATATATAATATATATCTAAAATCGTGTATGTTTACTTACATTGTTTCATCTCTATATACTTGCATTTTTTCATCTTTGTATACATGGTATGATCTCTATATATACCACCATGTATGTATCTCTTACTTGGTATGATCCTTCAAATCTTAGTTGATATATCGCTCTATTACTATGTATGCATATACTATTATGTGTATCTTACTTAGTTCAATCTTTGTGCATATCTTACCTGTTTTTTTATGTATCTTCCTATACTTCAATGCATAACATTATGTGTATCTTTCTTGGTTTGTTATTTGCATGTTTGCTAGTTCTCTGTAAAATGACACCGCATCGTTTTTCTTTACATGCATGCTATTTCTCTACGTGTTGACACCGCATCGGAAGGCGGGTCTATTATTTAGGTCATTTTGTTATTGTAGTAGGTTGTCTCTTCCATTACATCAATGTGGATTCCATCGAGCTTTCCCAAGCCTTTAACTTGCATAGGATTCATGATTCTACCAAGTGATTTCCTATATGTATGGTCATTCCCTAGATAAGAGTCTTGATTCTCTTAGAAATTCTCTGACTTTAAGGCTTCTCTTAGAAATTAAAGAAAAGATTATTCAACTAATCACGAGATAAGAAGCTTCAGAGAAGTAAATAGACTAGCTAATCATGGTTAGAAGTTAGAGGATTTTTATTAAAAAACTGGTCCTTTTATCAAGATTATGAATGCCTACATCATCGATAACTTATAGGAGAAGTTAATTAATTATTATGCATGTAAAGGTCGTTAAAGGTAATGGTGCTTATTGCATTAAAGGTGACAATGGTCTCATCACATTTAAAGCGAATAGAGTAGCTAATCATGGTTAGAAGCTAGCAAAATGAAATTAGAGGATTTTGACTAAAAAGCTGCTATTTTTATCAAGGTTATGCCTACATCATCGACAACTTAGAGGAGAAGTTAATAAATTCTTACACATGTGAATGTCTTTAAAGGTAAGGGTGCTTATTGCATTAAAGGTGACAACGGTCTCATCACATTTGAAGCAAGTAACATCTGACAATTCTCACATCATTCTCTTTCCTATATTTTTTCCTAGAATTTTTTAAACTATGTATGGCAACACTTCATTTACAAAAAAGTTATTTGAAAAAAAATCCCTAGAAAGTGGAGTAATTATAAATAGTGTTATAAAATTTACATTATAATGTTTCCTATAGATTACCCAAGACATTGTTTTTCTCATATAGGACATCATGGTTTGATTTATATAAACTCATTTTCTATTTAAAAAAATTATTTTACATATATATGAAAAATACAACTTTCTTGCTCATTTTCTATATGCAGGCCATTACAATTTCCTATATAGGTAAGAATGATTCACTACAGAAACTTCTCATTTCTTATATAGAAAAGATCGGTTTATTACATAAAAACCCCATTTCTTGTACATGAAATATACATTCCACTCAACTGTTCACATAATAGGTTAAATTTCCTACATAGCACCATGTGAAATATGTAAGAAATAGATTTTCCTATTTAAAGAGGAGAAGATCAATTCATATAACACGTGATCAAAAGGCATTTTGGCTTAAAATAGGGGGAGTGCGGCGGCCTGGCTCCATTTTTCAAGATAAAAGCCTCCTTATAGATCTCACGTGTTCCCTCTTTGAAATAAGATCATATCATTAATATTTAAGATTTTTTTTTGCATGGTCGGGGCGAGTGGGAACATGGGCTTCTATTCCGCTTATGCATGCGTAGTTGGGGGTGTGGGCAACATACGTCGCGCATGCGAAGCTAGACACCTTAGCTATGGGAGAAGAGTGGATGCAAGGAGATAGCAAGTCTGGGGCATAGGAGGTCTGTAGAGCTGGGGTGATCGGGATCCTCATGATTGTGAAGCCATGAAGCGGTCCCGTGAAGAAAAAGAGGAGCCCCAAGAAGCGAAGAGGTTGCACCCAGAGTGGATAGCGAATAGATTATGACCTAGCATTCCATGTGATCATTCCTTCACTACCAAGGTATGTACTAAGGTCCCTGCTGATCTAGTAAGGAGGAAGGTGGATCTGTTCTCATTCTGTAATGTCATCTTGTTCTTTTCAAGAAGACCTCCTTCTAAAGTTGATCTTGGTTACACAAGAAGAAGTCTTTCATGAAAAGTTGGTTCTAGAGACCTTATATCTTGGGAAAGGTTTCTTTAATGTCCTTTTCTCTAGGGGACAAGTTGTATTTGAGTTGTTTGCCAAGGCTCTTTTGTTTATAGGTCCTAAACTAGTGCATGTTATAAAATCCTAAAGGAGTGATGTCCTGTATGGGTCGAGTTGGTGGGTCTTCCTCCCTAGCTTGGGGAGCTAGCCAAATCATTGGGCCTGCCTTTATGCATTCCCAAAGAAGATGATTCTAGTCGACAAGTGAATAATGTGTGTATCTCATGGAAAATGGGGATTAAAACCCCCAAATCAATGGAAGTGGACCTGGGGGACTTAGGAAAAATAGAACTATCCTTAAAGTTTGGTCCTTTTCCTGGTGCATGCTTTAAATGTGGGGACTTTGGGCACATAGCCAGATTTTGTGGGAATTTGCCCCAGGAGAAAGCCATTGGAGAGAGAAATGAGGCTATGGACTCAGGGGGAGAGAAGGAATTGGGTAAATCAGATAATGCAGATATTCAAGGGGGAAAAGACAAGGGGAAAGGCTTGATAGATCCTCAAGGAAGTGGATCTATAGAAGGAGGATGGACTAGGGTCAAGGAAAAAACAAGAAATAAATCTATCTTAAGGGTAGCCAAGGAAGAAGCTAGGAGACCATATAATATTTCCTCTTCTAGGGGGAAGGACCCTATCAAACCTCCTAGTGATCTCGGTCCTTTGATTTATTCCAACCCCTTTAGCCCTCTTGGAGGGGTGGATAGTGAGACTTCCTCTATGGAATGATTAAATTGGTAGGTTGAAACTGCTTGGAAGAATCCCCAAACATTAGGGGAAGGTTGAGGTCTATGGGGGCCCTTTAAGCTGCCATGAGATTAAGGAGATGATTAGTGTGAAGGCCAATAGGAAAAATACATGTGTACAAAATGTTGGGTTGATTAAGAACCTAAATCTTGTGGTCAAAGGTAGAATCTTACCTTTTTCAAATCTACCAGCAAGAAAATCTTCAATATCTTTTCTTTTTATATTTTTATAAAGGAAAAGTTTCAAAAAGTTACCCCCCTCACTTCCCTCTTCCCTCCAAAAGTAGGGGCGTGTTTCTCTCTCCTCCCTTTTAGACTAACCCACTTTCCCCATCTACCACTCTCTACACCCTCACTTGCAGCCCTATCTTCATCTCCAACTTGAGGAAAGCTCTTTGCTACCACCTACTCAGAGAAAGCTCTGTTATCAGCCTCTCTCTCTCTCTAGAGGAAGCTCTGTTATCAGACTCTCTCTCTCTCTCTCTCTCTCTCTCTCTCTCTCTCTCTCTCTCTCTCTCTCTCTCTCTCTCTCTCTCTCTCTCTCTCTCTGCAACAAGCAGGCACCTAATGCAATCTCTCATTAGCTTTCTTTTGAGGAAAGCTCTTTGCTACCAGTTACTCAGAGGAAGCTCTGTTATCAGGCCTTCTCTCTCTCTAGAGGAAGCTCTGTTATATCAGACTCTCTCTCTCTCTCTCTCTCTCTCTCTCTCTCTCTCTCTCTCTCTCTCTCTCTCTCTCTCTCTCTCTCTCTCTCTGTGTGTGTGCAAGCACGCACCTAATGCAATCTCTCATTTGCTTTCTTTTGAAGCTTTAGCTTTCTGTGTGTGTGTGTGCATGTGTGTGTGTGTGTGTGTGCATGTGTGTGTGTGTGTGTGTGCATGTGTGTGTGTGTGTGTGTATGGATTTGCAGCGATCTTCTTTGAAGCTTTAGCTAGCTCTCTCTCTCTCTCTCTCTCTCTCTCTCTCTCTCTCTCTCTCTCTCTCTCTCTCTCTGAGCAGGTATTTGCTTTTTTGCCATATTCTTAACATTCACTTTCTTTTGGTTTGGGCAATCTATGGCTCTTCAGTGTGTACGCAGGCCATCATCCACTATCGAGTCCATGGCTATTTCCAAAGTACAGGATGATGAAGGTTATTGGATTCCTACCGTTCTTAAGCGGTTCATGTGGATAATAATACAACCCAGTTTGAGGGGTGCACACAAGGTTCCTCGAAGGCATATGGCTTCCACAAGCCATCACTAGAAAGGAAGGATCTTAGAATTCAAAGTTTGCAACAAGGATGGAAAGCGTCTTGCAAAGGTGCAACATGTTTACACCTCAAGCCAAATACATCTTGAAGATGAGAACTCACCACGGTTCCCAACTAACTGTAAGTTTCAGAACTTGTTTATAGTTTCTTTGCTTTAGAGAAATGCTTGCATGAAGACTATGTGAATATCAAGAACTCCAATGTATTCTATTGTATGCAGATGTTTTCCCTTCAACATGTGTGGAATGGCAGCCTCTAGAATGTTTTACAGGGACCTTCGAAGCATGTCATGTTGATCTAGGTAGGCTTATGTATGCTGGGGAAACAAGTTCCGAACTTGCAAATAGAGGAGTATTTTTCATTGCTGCAACATATGTTGTGCCACAGAGGGGAAGGTTTGGAGCACTTGAGCCAATTTCTCCTCCTGCACTAAATAGCCCGGAATGGCCCATTCCAGACCCCACCACAATGGAGAGCTTTCAGCACAGGATTTTCCATGACATTCAGTCAAGCCTAAAGGCTGCATAGGGATCCCACAAGATAAGTGTATCTCTTTTCATGCCTTTATATGTGTTTATTGCTATTTTCAAAGTAGGCAAGTTCCATCGCACCCCAACAATGTGGATAAGCAAAGATGGGGCCTTTGAAGCTCTAGATACATTTCTAAAAGGCGATTGGACCACCAAGGTGGCAGAACATCAGGGCGATGTAATAAAGTGCTCAGCGGTAATGTTAATGGTAAGATGCAGATATCAGATAGGCAAGCAAAATCTAACTATGGTGTACCCAATTAGAAGGTGGAAATGCTCGCATGGTGAATGGGAAGCTTTGGACTCTGATCTCTATGCTAGGGAGGAGGTAGAACTTCATATTGAAGTTCACCCAGGAGAGGAGCATACAGTCGTAGTTAATGATGATTGGAATTTTGCTCAATTGAGAGATCGTATTGTCATGTCCTTTAATGTAAGGAACCAATTCAAGTTTGTTGTTTCTAATCGACCTATGCATCACAGGTCAGAGAAACATACACTCTGTGTGTCATTGGAGCCCCCTAGGGTCCTTAGCTTGAAAGACTATTAAGTTGCAGACTTAGGTAACATTTTGAGTGATTTTTGGTGATAATTTGTAGTGGTGTACTTTTGAATACAAAAATTTTGATTGCACCATAGCCCCAATCCTCTGTATTTCACTGTAATTTGGATTTTAATTTTGTTAATTTTAAATTTTTTAAGTATGTTCTATAAATTTATTAAATGTTTAAATGGAATGCTTTATAAGAATAGGTTTTGCTCTATAAAGCTCATTTCATTCTTAAGATCTCGCAGTTTCTATTTCCCTTCAATATCCCGCCATGGCTTCAAGCTCTAACTCGCTACGTGCAAAGCTTGAGAAAATTGGGCTCTCAGCAGGTGCAGGTCAGAACATCGCCATTTTTTAGGGGGTGATTGATATGCAGAGAACTATAGACCTTCACGCAGAGGCTTTTCAAGAGCAGGTCCAGTACATGAATGATGTAGTGGCACAATATGTCGTGCAATTGCCTGAGTCCACCACTAAATGGGTTCCAGTGGACTTAATCAAGCATCTGTACCATGGTGACAAGTCATTCCGATTCAGGCTCAACCGATTTTTGAAAGGGCTTACATCTAGCAATTACAGGGTCGAAGATGATGACACCGTTCATGAATTGCAGGTTGGTAATATAGGCACCACCTTCCTTTCATGGGATATGACGTTAGCACTGTTTCTGCAAGAAGCCAGGGATGCAGAAAAAAAGAAGGGAAAGGCAATGAGTAAAGAAGTAGCTCTTGTGAAGGAATCCAAAGGCGAGGTGGAAGAGGTTTTCTCAGAAGAAGCTGAAGCGTCCATGGCCTTGGTGCTTCTCCAACAAGGGTCAACTGAGGATGAAGAGCCTCATCGTGACCTCGAGGGGGATGAAATTGTGGAAGAGATCCCTGAGTTGGATGTAACCACTTTGAATCCCATCATCATGGATAACAAGGAATTTCTTTTCCTTGATGACATTTGTAAATCCTTGGGGTTAAGGGAGGATAAGGCCCTAAGCATATTAGCAATTGGGTCTGGTTTCTGCAAAGAAGACACACTTGAGCAACAGACTGCAGGTGTACAGATTGATTTTGATGACCATGATCTTACCAAAGTGCTAGCATTCCAAGGTTATGATACAGAACGTACAATTGAGGAAACTGTTTCCAATGCTCTTGTTGCTATAGAAAATGTAGCAGCAGAGTATGAAAGTGTCCCTTAAGAAGCATTTCAACCACATAAGCGCTTGCATGTAGATACATCAGTTGAGCAGCGTGGAAGCAGTATAGACATATGCAACCCATGCACAAGCCAATGTGATGATGACATTGAGGTGGGGTTAAATCAAAGTCGTGCCTTCATATTTATAAGTGAGTTGTTACTAACACCTAAACTTTTTCTCTTGTAGAAAGCTTATATTTTTGACAAGTTTGCTGCACGTGGAGGTGGAGTTCGTGTGCAATCCGATGGACGAGACACCTCCCTGATTCATTACCTTCCTAGCCTCTCTCCATCATTTATTCGAATAATCCATTTAGAGTACTCTGAGGAGGCACAAGCAGAGCTCATCAAGTGTAAAGCTCTAAGTGGGGTTCTCACCGAAGATGGGCTAGCAAATAATGCAAACAAATGTACATTTGCAGGCAACTACACCGGCCATGTGCTAAGCCATTGTGCTACATCAATCTCCAAAGGTGTAACCAATCCTAGTATTATAGCTAATAGCCTAGGTGAGAAAGCCATGCAGAGTGACCAAGATAAAGAAGCCATGCAGAGTGACCAAGATAAAGAAGCTCTCAGAAATCTTCTCAGGAACTTGTAATTTTCTTTCTACGAATTCAATACAAAATGTATACTTTTTTAATTGTAATGTTTTTAAGAATTCTCAACCATTTCTCTTGTTTATTTGTTGTGTCAGCACTGTGCCCTATAAAATATTGGCAGCCATGTGAATGTGTAGGAAATTTCATTGATAATGATCAAATATTTGTTCAAATATTATCAATTAACATCCAGCTGAAATCTGGCAGTACCCCCATAGACCTCAACCTTCCCCTAATGACACAGCCCCTGATGAGGGGGGCACTGTGGAGGTAGAGATGGGCCCTAAAACTGTTCTTGTATGAATAACAGATGGAGATTAGCGGGTGCACTTGGAATGTAAAAGGCATTAAAGATTAAAAAAGAATGCAACATTTTGGAGCTTTGTTAAGGAGTGGAAGCTGTCCATTCTTGCAATCCAAGAACACAATCTTTGTGGGGGAAAAGTGGCTAGAGAAGGAATAGCTTTAAGGATTGGTTAGTGTTTTATGGGGGAATTGACAAGGGTTACGGTGAAGTGATAACTATTATAAAGAAATCTTTTAATCCTTACATAGTTTCCAATCACCCTAATGGCTTGTAAATTAGCCCATCACGGACTGAGATATGCTTCATGTTTTCAATCCCAGCCAAATAGGACTAATCCAATTCATCCTCCACGTAGCCGCTTTGGATAGACTCAATCAACTCATAACAGTTCAAGACTTGGGCAACTGCCAAGTGAGTTCTCCTACTCAAGGCATCTCGGCCACCACGTTGTCTTTGCCCAGCTTGTCTTCAACTCAAAGTCGAAACCTACAAGAAAATCTTGCCATCTAGCTTGTTTTGGTGTTAGTTTGGGTCGAGATATAAAATAACTTGTGGTTACATTCTTAGTATGAAATTCTCAGTATGAACTATGAAGTGTTTTCCCATTAAGTAGTGTTTTTCCATACTCTTAGACAATGAACCATGGCGGTCATCTCCTTTTCATGTGTGGGGTAATGTAATTCCCGATTCAACAGTTTGCGGCTCTCATAAGCCACGGGGTGTCCATTTTGCATCAAGACTCCGCCTACGCGTGATCTGAAGCATCCGTGAACACATCAAATGGCTCATCATGGTTAGGCAAAGACAAAACTGGGTGAGAGCTGAGGATTTCCTTTACCTTCTCAAATGCAGCTTTTGGCATCAGGGTGTACAATTCCATTTGTGGGACTTCCTTGTGAGATTTGTAAGCGGCATCGCGACACCCGCATTCTCATCCATGAAAATTCTGTCGAATTGTGCTAGTACATGAAAAGACCGCACATCACGAACGTTAAATGGAGTTGGCCATTCCACTATGGCCTTCACCTCGTTCTCGTCGGGCATAAGCTTTCTGTCGCTTACTTTAAAACCCAAGAAGTACACAACCTGCGTTGCAAACTCACACTTGCTTTCTTTGAGGTACAACTTGTTGTCCTGTAGTTTGTCGAGTGCCTTCGTGAGATGTTCCACATGCTCATCAAAATGCTGACTAAAAATCAGTATGTCATCAAGATAAACTACAACAAAATCATCCAAGTACTTCTGAAATATGTCATTCATTAGAGTAGAGAAGGTATCGAGTGCGTAGGTTAAGCCGAACAACATCACCAACCACTCATACGAACCATACCGCGTTCGACTTCTTGTCTTCTCCATGTCTTGATCCGCGATGCAAATCTGATAGTAACCTGAACGTAAGTCAATCTTAGTGAACCATTTTGCCTTTCCTAGTTAATCAAACAACTCCCTTAGGTTGGGCAATGGATAATAGTTCTTGTTTGTGATTTTGTTTGACGCATGGTAGTGAATACACATGCGCAAGGATCCATCCTTTTTCTTCACAAACAAGACCGGGGCAGCATAGGGTGAATGTGAGGGTCTAATGAACCCAGCCTCCACTAGCTCATCAAGTCACCTCTTGAGCTCAAGTGTCTCATCATGGTTTAAACTATAGGGTGCCTTTGAGGGTGGGTCACTACCCAGAATGACCTCAATACAATGATCTACCCAACATCGTGGTGGAAGCTCCTTAGGGAGCTCATCCGGCATGACATCCTTGTACTCTTCTAATAGTTTTCTGTTTTCAGGCCTCATGTCCCTTTGAGCCTGGCTCTCAACCTTTACCTCAAGAAACGTGGCCAAAAAGACCGTTTTGGCCTTCCGAGCCACACGCTTAAGTTGTATAGCTGAAAGCACTTGAGGAAATGAGGTTCCGGGCTGTTGGGCAGCCTCTACCACAAGTAGCTTCTCATCCCCAAGTATCAATAGCTGCTCAGAATATGAGGAGATTATCACCTTGTCGGTCTCAACCAACCTTGTCCCAAGACTACCTCGTAGTCATCCATCTCAATCACACTGAATGATGTCTTTGAGGGTACCTCTCTAGCTTGGATGGCCACACCACGTGCCACCCTTGGGACCTTCTTGGCTACAGAGTTCACAGCTTTCAGCAAATTCCCATGGTCCTCTTCCGCCTTGATCCTCAACTCTTTTGCCTTCCTTGGGGTCATGAAGTTATGTGTGGTGGCACATCTATCCACCATAGCGCGCATCGGCCTACCATTGATGATAGCCGTCACTCACATACAGTAGACAAAAGGATTTATGTTGGGTCCCCTCTTTCATGGTACTCAAAAGTTGAATGGTCCCCACGCCTTGAACACCCGAGTCGGATGATCCGGAATGTTGTATGGCTTGCATACTTTGTTTCATGGGCCAATCCCTAGCATAGTGATTCCCGTTGCAAATAAAGCAGTCAATGTTATGAGGCTTAGCCCCACTAGAAGCGGAGTTGGAGGTCCCTTTGCTTCCACTTGAAGCTCTGGACTTGGTTCCACTCGAGCCTCCACTCTTCTTAGGTGAGCTACCACTTTCCAACATGGTTGCCATGGGCACATAGGTGCCACCACCACCACGGAAGGAAGTCCTCTTACCCTTTGAACCACCCTTACGTTGTTTTACATTCGTAGAGCGATTAGTGTTTTCATTTGCAGAACCAGAACAACGGTTCCCTAATTTGGCCGAAGTTGAGGCTACACCCTGACATCCATGTTCTTGCCAATTGCTCAAACAGTCTACTGCTTCATAAGCATGGGTAAGAGGCACAACATTTTGATGACGGAGCTCATCATGAGCCCAACCTTTCAGGCGGTTCATGAACCCAAAGAACCAGTCCTCATCTGACATGTTCTTTATTTCCAGCATGAGGGCACGGTGCGCCTTTATGTAGTCACACACCGTTCCTGTGTGTTTCAGATTATCAAGGGCTTGGTGTGCTTTCCATTCAGCATTCAAGGGAAGGAAGTGTTTCTGAATTGCAATTTTCATTTCATCCCAACTAGATATCAGAAACGTGTTGTGGCCCTCTGCAACATCGTCCAAGTAGTTCCTCCACCACAGTTTTGCATCCTTGGTGAGGAACATAGATCCATAGAACACTTTGTCTGAATCTGTGGTAAGTTAGCACTTTTGAAAAACTGTTCAGTATCTTGGATAAAGTTCTCAAGTACCTTACTTTCCCTTGAGCCATCATATGACTCCAGTTCCTTTGGTTTGATCCGTGCCATGGGTGGGATCTTTCCACTGTTTTGAACTGCTTACAAGTCTGAATCGAGTTGGCTAATCTTGATCTTTGAATCTGAAAGTTGCCGTTCCAAGGCAACCATGTCAACCATCATGTTGCCTTGAGCACCATCTAGTTGATAGAGTTCCAACTCGGCCGTTTGTCGAAAGTCACAAGCGGCACTTTCCAACAATGTCAAGTGTCTCTCTAGATAAGTCACCCACCTCTTGGTTGTAGAACGGTTGGTGACGTTCTCGATTAGCTTCACCTTCAACTTGTTCTTCATACGGAGCCTCACCTTCATCAAAGAAGGCTTCGTTCTCAGCTTCGTCTTCACGGTCCATAGTTGAGAGGAAAGTCCTTGCCTTTTACGATCGTCGGTGGCTATGATACCACTATCAAAAGTCGTTTTTCATTTTTAAGTTTTTCTCGTTTCGCTACACACAAACAACAGTCTTAACCACAATCGAACCGACGATTAGTCCGTCACGCAAAGGCACCAATGCCGTTTACTTATGCAATCCAAATATGAGAGTCTCACGTTTATGATATTGTGGCACACACGTATGCAAACCCACACGATGTCTTTACTCACTCACACCGTTCCTTTTACCATAAGTGATAAAGTATCACACAACTCAAAGGTATCCACTAGATATGTGTTGCGGGGCTGTGTTCCTTTCACTTAAGGATACACAAGATAACTCAATGTAAAGAGTATTCACACAGTGGCTACAAACACATTAGCATAAGACTCATATACATAGGATGTAGCATACAGTAAAAACCCCTCTTATTAATTCTGCCACCAAGTTATTACAAAACCCCTCTTATTAATTCTACCACCAAGTTATTACAATGTGTCATGTATCCAAAAGCTTACTATGAATGGTGAATGTCTTTGTCTTCAAAGGTTCGTGTGTGTCAAGCCGGTCCATGGGAAATCGGCAACCCGTTTGCCTTCGGGGCTCCAAGACGGCCTTCTTCTTCTTCACAAGAGAACGCACCAATATGGCTCCACCGTCCCGACCACAAGGGGCCGGTGATGTTACCTTGGGACTCTCTGTTTTCTGTAGAGACTATGTGAGGCCCAGCCCTCACGTTTTCTTCTTGCCGACTATGGAGTCCACATTCACCAACGATCCACCTTCTAGCCACTTGGTGTGGCCCAAACGGCCAAGCGACCTAGTGAGTACGGCTCACTATGGTAAGGCGGCCCTCACCTAGGCGCCTTCCTTCACCAAGGCGCGCCCCCCTTGAGGAGCTCCTAGTCCCCTTATAGAGGCGGATTCCAGTTTCGAGCAGGCACCCCCCAGAGCACCCGCGCTCCTGGATAGGAATCCCAGGCCAAACTCCGACCAAGACCCCCAACCGCCATCTCCTTGAGCCTAAGCTCTTTTACGTTTTTATTATACATGGCCTCACACCTTTGAGTTGAAGCCAACACAATGGCGTCGGTCCATCGAGCCGCCATGAGACATGAGACGAGACTGTCCATCGCGAGTCTAGGTGTAGGTGGGACTCCGAGACGTAGTTGTCACGAGCGTCCTCAACACAAGGGGGGTTCTGCAATATATATGATCGGCGTGAGCACGTAATTAATCCTGTGAGCCCGTTCCTCCGACTATACAAAATGGGCTTGTGCTTGGGCTTGGACGTGGGATATCGTTGAAGAGTAGTGCAACGCTATTGCCGCCGACTATACAATGGGCTTGGGATATATCGTGGAAGAGCCGCTCACTATAGTATACAAAGAGCCGCTCACTATAGTATACAAAGGGCAGCTTGGATCATCACGCTGCAGTGATGATCCTAGATCTCGTGAATGCCGCCGCCCTCAGTGCAGGCAACGAGCGCGCGCCTTATCTTCAGCTGGATGGCGACGCCCAGCCTTTACCTTGGAGCCGGCAAGCCAGCCTTTAGTTGCGAACACCCTCTGCACACGTGCCTTGTTGAGGAATCCACAATATTTGATTAGGCAGCTTCAGCTTTTGTTGGGGAGGGCATCCTATGATGTCTTATTGAAGATGTAGGAATCCACAATATTTAATAAGGCTTCAGCTGTGCAGAGAGCCTTCGTTGGAGCGCCGTCCCCTCAATCGTGGTAGCAGAAAAAAATGAAAGGTGACGATCGTTTAGCGGACTCTGACGTCGAAAGTTTTTTTTTTGGAAGGTTGGAAATATCCTGAAGCAAAAGTTTACTAAGGTTTTGTTTCTCAAAACTAAATAATAAAACATCTTTTTTCACTCACTTCAAGCCCCTATTCAACCTAAAAAAATCAGAACTACAGTGATGAGGGATTTACCTCCATCAATACTTTTTATTTTCTAATACAAAAAGATTTTGAATCTGCAATCATTTTCTCTCTGCGTATCAATTGTTTTCTCTCTGCCTTGCCTATGCCATCAGACCAATACGTCGCCTACTCCCTTGCCCAGGTTCCATCATTCATTTTAGAGAGAGAGAAAGACAGAGATCAGCAGTGATTAGGGAGATTGATGCCGCAGACGCGGACGGGCAACCCTTGTGTAACGTACAAGACAACATGACCATCTCCATCTCCGACTTCAAATTAGGCAATGACATTTGGAGCCTGCACATTCACGACAATTGACCCTTTGCAATGTTACAAACATGCTCTTTTTGTGCTTGGGCTGGACTAAGAGCATCGTTAACCCCGACGTGTTCATGGTCCCAGGCTTCGAACGAAGTGATCAACGGCTGCAGTGCTTAATTTTTTTTGTTACTCTTAACAAAGGTTATCCCAACTTCCCTTTATTAATTAATCAATTTTGATTTTTCGCTCATTGTAGGGCCCTATTTGACACCATTTAAATTTAATGGCTTATTACATAAATCAAGTGGGAAATTTTTAATCAGGGCTATCAATACTAAAGTGAACATCAGTCAGAGCAACAATTATATAATTATTCTTGAGAAAACACAACAAAAAACACGATGAACAAATTTCAAAGCACTTGTCAATAGTAATATCCCGCATACTCTAATCTAAAAATGTCATTCTCTAAACTCAAAGATTTCTTTAGATACAAATTTTCTCCATATGTTTTAGCTCTCTAGACTGGTTGTATTTCCACCAAACCAACCGAGAGCTAGGGTAGAGGGGTCCATATTTTTGACACATAAAAAAAAGTTTAATGCAAGCCTTCAATGAGTTGTTTTCCCCACAATCGAGGGATACTAATTTTAGCACAAATTCGGGAAAATCAATATTAAAATTTATTAATAATATGGAACCCTAAAATAGTGACACTATGTACACGATTTCATCCAATGCACAAGCACACCTCATCAAATGTGTTGAGCATTTCTCATTTGAACTTTTGCTTTCACACTTCTCCATGTAAACTCAAGTAACTCAAGTTAATGTTGGGGTACGTGTGATCTTCCTTTGGCACCGTCGTGAAAATGGCCCCTCTACCTTAGGATTTTGGAAAAAACAAAGAACCCGAAAATTAAGAGAGAATATCAAAGTTACAAGTTTTTTTTTTTTTCCATATATGAGAAGTCAAACCTATCACAAGTGTTTGATCCCACTTTCAACTACAACAAAGCTCAATTGAAATGTGAGAAGACTAAAAAAGACGATCCAACAAGAACAAAGATTCTTGTCTCTCCAGAAAATCAAAGATTTACCTTGTTCTTTCTTTAGCCACTATAATGATATTAGTTGGAGGGTTCACCTTTCAGTTAGAAACTAATGTGAGAAGATTGTATAGGGGATGACTGGAGGAAAATTGAGGAGCTAATTGAGCCTATGTTAAATGCGTGCTAAAGCACTCCTTTAAAAGCTTCATTTACAAGGTACAAGATTTCCAAGCCCTCTAGTATTAAGATCCCCCCACGTGCGGGCGCGCGCGCGCGCACACACACACACACACACACACACCCCGGCTCCATGTCATGTTCCTCCACGTAGGTCCAGACCTTCGCACAAGGAGAGAAATAAATAAGTTTTTCATTAATGTTTACTAAAGACCCAACGGGTCTGAGACCAAGAAGTGTTACATAGGTTCCGTGTGTAAACTAAAGATCACAAATATGGAGATTAAATACGAAAATAAAAAAACCAGACATGTATAGTGATTGTTGAGGTTGGTACCCTCTCTTTCATCATCCTCCTCTTCAACAGTACACATAGAAACTGTAATCGGGGTGAAGTCACTGTATAGTGCTAGAGAGCCTGGAGCCAGCAAGAAGAGGGTGTGGAACTCAAAGGGTGAGGGAATCTGGATCTCTAGAGGGACTCTGCCCGATTCGAGATAACATGACATGTGTGAGATGCTTGCGGGTCTCTAACGGACGCAAGTTCCACCAGTGGTCTCCCAATCCCCTTGGATGTTGACTGTGCTGACAACCACCTGGTGGTGTCTGAATAAGTCAATGACGGATGACTCAGTGGTATCCTGCTGATCCCAGCGCCCTATCTATTGCCTCGGTAGTAAGACCTCATGGTGATGACGCAATTCTAGTAAATAGAGGCTGGAACGCCATATGTTCCCTGTAATGCACAACCCGTGTGTTGGAGCAAAACCCCTTCCTCGAGATTGAAACTTCCCATGTACCTCACTGTACACCAGGCATTTAAGTAGATAATGCTCCTCCATCTCGACCTCATAGTTTGCAGTTGTGCCTCTCTTGGCATTTGAGTACGTAATGCTCGTCCATCTCTACCTCCTCTGTGCAATTGCCCCTCTTGGTATACCCTTTGCTCTCCTTGTCTCTACCTAAAAAGGGGGGAAGAAAGAAAGAAAGAAAGCTGTATTAACGTCTACTAGAGGCCGAACTCGACCTATGAGACAAATCAATGTACAACTGTCAATGTCTTCTGGATGCCCAGAAAAAAAAAAGGACAAAATGAACATGAAATAAACTATGAACGTACTGAGCTAGTGGGGGGGTGTGATGGATGGAGCACTACTGCTAGAGGCTCAGTATGCAACCTATATGCGCAGGGTATACAAGAATGCAATGCATATCTGTCTAGCTCCAACCAGTACCATAATGGAGTAAGCGCCTTTCTTGTCACCCACTGAGCTGACCTTCCACATGTGGCAACAGATACCCCTTCTTCTTCATGTACAGCCAGGACGAGCCGAGGCATCCACTTACAAGCTGAATAGAGAGGGAGAGAGAGAGAGAGAGAGAGAGAGAGCACGAGCAGGAGAGAGCATGCACCCAAGTCGCATGCTCCCCCAGTTGCATGCACTTGCCACAACTTCAAACTAGCATAAAATGGTGGATTTGTTTCAACTACCTGCTCAAAAGAATCATAATCTTGAACCTTGCAAATGAATTTGAGGCTGACATATTCCTCCTCAAGTAATTGAAATGGACATAACATAACGTAGGGAGGAGCTATATTGAAGCTCAAGCATTGCAAAGAGTCTTATATGCATGCTAAGGAGTCATACTGTCTCTGAGAATGAGGATTACATGAGGTAAACCGATGTGGAAGGTGCTCTTGGTGCCGTGTGCAATTATCCATAACCTGAAGGGCCAAAAGCCTTGTAAAAAGAGCGAGGACACACCTCACTTTTGGTAGCTAATCAAGGTTGAAGAGCACATTTGCATCATCGTAGATAGAACCAAAAAGCATTGAGAAGTATGACACACGGCCTAAAAGATTGTGAGCTGTGCACATTTTGCTGGCCTTATCCAAGAAAAAACCTCTTTGAGAAATAAACACACCATGCCCTCTATGCACAGTTCGCTTACTATCAAGTCCCAAATTATGTGCCACAACGACATGCGCCTCACTTTCTACATCACATGCATACTACAGTTTGGAAAATTTGATCACACAATTATTACCTCAAGAGAAATGGTGAAAATGATGCCAATCGCTCACCATATTTGCTTGAATTTTTTCAACCTATTTGCACATCAGACAGACAAACAAGAAAACCATGAACCATGATTAAAAGTTCCGCAATGCCTTGTTTTAGAAGCCTCACATTATGGTTTGTGAGACTTGTCCAATTATATAAAGTTAGTAATGCCCTAAGCTGTTTGGGCCTCAAAAACCTTTTTGATAGAAAGTAATAATACGTGTACTTTCAAGTTGTTTACTGTGAGGTCTATGTAGTCACCAAATCATTCTTCTTGGGCACGAGATACTACTGTTGCTCTCATCATCATATGATCTTAATCTTCATTACAGGTAATATGATGCTCCTAAGTGGGGAAACCAAACTCGCAGCAATGACCCTGCTCTTGGTCCAACAAAAATAGGTGACTTAGGTCACTCAATTCTCAACTGCAAACTCTATGGTCCAACAAAAATTGCAGCTTAGATTGGGTGTCTTCAGGCTACTCTTAGCTTGCGTGTTCTGGAAATGTTCCCGTAGCTCTAACAATGTTCCCGGCAGATCTGTTACCTTCTCCTCAAGCATGAACATGTGCTTGATGGAGAACATACTTCACTACCTCATAAAAAGAAACGACTATTCCAACAGAAGGGCCTGCTCGTGCAACACGTGGAACCACCCCCATGAACAAACCTTGAAAACCTCCTTCCCTGCAAGACATGCAAACGGAAAGACTCCAGTCATTTCTCTAGCTCCAATGGTTTGAATAAAAGCTTCCACCACCTCGTGGCGTTTCTTTAGGGGAAGGGAAGAGAGAGAAGAAGGGCATGCAGCACGTGGGATGGGGGGGGGGGGGGGGGGGGGTGTGGGGATGACGATGGGTGTGGTTTGGTGTGTGTAATATATTTTCGCAGGCAAAGCTGTTACCTCCATACTTGTGCCAACACCTTCCGTGTACTGGTTCTTAACACCTTTGAGGGGTCCTATACAACAAAGCAGCACCGTGCTTAATAACACCAACTTCCATCCAAACACCAGACTTCATTTGAGGAATCTCCTCAGACTTATACAGATCAAACTTATCACTGTCAAAGCATTAAACTTCTCTCACCTGAATTTGCCGCCGTGTCTTCGCCACGTCCAAAGGACAAGTTGCAGCTGCAGCAACACTCCCAGCAATAACTCCTGCTGTAAAATTTGCACCCAAGACACTTGCTGCACTTGCCTCCGAACCCAGCTTCTGTAAGAACTCCCTTCTCAGCTAAAAGCAGCACAAACATTGAACACACACTTGACAGTCATAATTAAGAGCAGTATAAGGTACAAAAAAGCTTTTGTTCCCTTAAAAAAATCTTAATCACTGATATTTCTTACATAATGCAGTAAGGGTATACATGGCTTGAGCTGCTAGGCTATGGGGGCTGATAAGGAAAATGATTGAAGCTAAAGCATATACTCTTTCAAAAAGATCCCATAGCTGAACAAGGAAAACTTGATCACAAGTATCTATGCAAGTTCAAGAATTATGCAAGTGTCACATGCACCCATGCACTGAGGTGCCATGTGACACACTAGCTCATCATCAGCACTACTTTTGTGCAAAATTTGAACCTTTTAGGATGATTTGTCGTACGCTGTGACCCCATTGTGAGCCCTAGTCCAGGGACATGTCACGCACGAGCTACGTGGGTCTTTCCAAGCCTTAGGTGTTAGAGTCTATCACTTAACCCAGTTGGAGAACACAGCATGTAGGTCATCCTAGCATAGGAGTCAACAGCAAGCATGTAGAAGCATAGGCATTCAAAACCTTTAGGCCAACCCATGGGCCAGCCTAGTTGCCTTGCACATGGCAGCCCAAGGGCCACCAAAAGAAGGCCAATCATGGGCCACCTATTGCTGCCAAGAGGCCAGTATGGCCAACAGCCCTGTCTGCCAGCCATAGAAGCCCAAAAAGGGGCCTGTCGGCCAGCAGCAAACCCACCAGCCACATAAATGAAAAGCGCAGCATTTAATGCCATTTTCAGAAGTCTTGAGCTGTCAAGAGCAGCTTCTAGAAACCGACCAGCATCAGGGTGCTCTTATAAAAGGCGCCTTCTGTCCCTTGCATAAATCATCTCATTCCTTCACAATTCGGCAGCGATCAAGAGCAGAATTATGTGTGCTTGAGTCTCTTGACTTGCGCATGCATGCTTTTCAGCTAAACACTTCATTGTGCTTCAATTCAAGGCATCCCAAAATCTTCTTTAGCATTCAGCCTTCATTCTTGCATCTCCCTCAAAAGATCTAGGTGTGCATAAAGGCTTCCAAAGTGGCTTCATAGTTGTCTTCAGTCCACATGGTGGTCCAGCCAACGTTTGGTCTACCTCATCCTTGCGTTTGGTAATCCTTATTCAACCGCCATTAGTAAGTTTTTTTGCATTGTAAAGAAGTTCTGCAAATCAATAAAGCAATTACTCCTACTCACGGAAGGGGACCCTTAAGTGGGTAGATTGGGACCCAATCTAGTGTCGACTCTACATTCTCTCTCTACAGCTCTTTCTCCTGTATTAAAGATTAAAGTGGATTGCTTCATGCTCACTAACATAAAGGTATAAAGAAGGCCTTGCTGCTACGAGTTGCAAAATTAAACCGGTTGCAATTTACATTGGTATCAGATTTTTTTGTTGTGACCCAACTTGGCTACCTACAATGAGAGCATTCCATAGATGGTAAAACTGAAGTTAGGAAAAGCCACCTAGCCATCCACCATGTTAGGAGAAGAAAAAAGAAACTTCAAAGAAGACACCACCGTGGAAGAAAGTGTCCACAAAGACACCACTGCAAAAGAAAGTGTCCATGAAGACACCAGAAAAGAAGAAACGCTTCTGCAAAGCACTAAAGTTTTCCTTCAAGAGCTGATGGAGCAATACAATCTATGAAAGTTACAACTTCAACAAGTGAAAGAAGCAGAAAAGGCTAAAGAGTAGGGACCCTGAACGCATGCAAAGACACTAGGAACTTGCTGAGCAACAAAAGGCTGAGGACGCCAAACGCAAGGATGATGAAGATGGACGCCAGGTGGAACGCACAGCTTTGGAGCATCAACACAAGCTCGATTGGGAAGGTATGCACATCGAGCATCAGCAGACACTAGCAATCTTATAAGCCAATCAACAACTGGGTAAGTCCGAAGATGAGAAGCTAAAACAATTTCTTGGGGGGTTGGATACAAACAACTGATTTTTGGTACGGAATTTCGAGCCTCAATCATATGACCAAGCTCTGACTCTAGCTCAGAATCAGGAGATGGTGCTGAACAAAGGCAAACCCAAGCAAGTCTAGACAAGCCCCAAACCCAGCAGCAGCATCAATCATCATCTCAGCCGGGGTAAGGTAGCACGGAACAACAAAGACAGTAGAGACAGCCAACAGTAGCCTGAGAGCAACTCAAGCGAGAAGAAAAACACCGAGGCCAAGCCAAGAAAAAAACTGAGGAGAAGGCCAAGGAGGGAATTACTAGAGGTTATCTCTAGCCAAACAAGCAAAAGCAGTACCAAGCAAAGAACTGATGTTTCTTCTGCCACCAAGTGCGCAATGCTGAGGACTACACCAAGTTGCAGGTTGACAAAACCACCAAAGCGTCGTCCTCTACAGTGGCCACTACCAAAGCTACCCTAGCTCTCCACCATCAACTGTGAATGCTATTCACCTATTGCCCGCTTTGAATCTAGTACCTCCAGCGGTATTTGATGAATAGGTAAAAAGGCAAGTCTGTAGGGCAGACGAAAGCTCTAATCCTTGCCAATGGCACAACGAAGGGACAACAATGTTATCCTTCCCTGCCTTCGCCACCTCTTCCTTGGTAAGCGGTGCACACCTTTTCTTGCCTCTAGAGTGCTGCTTGGGATTACGCTGCAACGACTGACCCTCCTCGGATGTTGCAACATGCCCTCGTTTTCTGTCTTTCGAGGAAATTGGCTCTTGCATGAGGTATCACCTCCAAGATCACAACCACCTTTGACTACAAGGGTATCATCAAAATGCTTGGCACAATGGCAGATGTCATCCACTTAGAGAATGTCACGACCCTGTGTTTTTCTCTGGACAGTATGTAGGTGTGCATGGGGACATGGTGGACAATGTGAATGGCATCAGATTGGAGTTAAAAAGGAAACCCATGTGTGGACAACCCCAACTGTGAAGGGGGCAAAGAGATTTTAACTCAAAAGGTTTTAAAAACCTTTAAATACATTATAATGCCCTTTATGAAAATAAATGTGGCCCATATGCTATTATTGGGACCACGTGTGTGCTTTTTGGAAAAAGAGGGGCTGGCGGGCAGAAAAGAGGCGCCTCTCTTTTGATGAAAAGGACCTTTGGCTTGTGGAAAAATCGGGCAGGCTGGTCAGAACAGGGGACAGGGAACAGGGGACTGGGGTGCTTCTTCGTTTTCTCTCTCCCCCCCATGGAGGGCAATCGTGGGCAGGACTTGATGGAGGTGGGCTGAATACAGCAGCAGTCGGGCTGCAAGAAGCGCAGAGCCCTCTCCCTCTCCTGACTACTCGTGGGCTCGGGCTGCAGCTCTTTCTTTCTCTCTCTCTCTCTCTCTCTCTCTCTCTCTTTCTGGTGAGAAGCGGACAAGTCTGCAAGGAGGGCTGGACGGGCAGATGCAGCAGAGATACATGCTTTTCTCCTTGGAGGACTGTAGGGCTGCATGAAGCGCACAGCCGATCTCTCTCTCTTCGCAAGTTTGGGGAAGTTCTGGAGACTGAAGACAGGTCTCTCTCTTTCTCTCTCTTGCTTTTTGGGAGAAAACAGGGGGCTGTCGGGCTGCTTTTGGGCGCTTTTCTATGTGTGCAAAAGCTGAGGGCTGAACAGTAGGAGGAGGGCTGAAGCTGCGGCACATGCTCTTTTCTCTCTCTCTCGCTTGGAGCACTGGAGGGCTGGACTGCAGGCGCTCAGGGCTGCGTGCTCTTCTCTCTGGGTGGCCAGGGGGCTGGTTTCTCTGGACATAAAGGCGGATAGGGGCTGGTTTTTCATGAACATAGACATCATGTCGATGGCGTTCAACTGATGGAACTTTCAGCTTCTCTTTGCTTTGGTTCAGGACTGTTTTGGAAAGGGTTTATGGACTGTTTCGTGGCAGTGCATGTGGCTATGAACATGATCAATTTTGAGACTGTTTATGGGCTGTTTTTGGTTGGCTGCGAATTCAGCTATGTGCTTGGGTTTCCGGCTGCAAGTACGGGTTAATTAAAAGTGTTTCTTGGCATGGGAGTGATGCAAGCTCGCATGGCTGCGTGCTCATGGAGGTTGTAGCAGCCCTGATCATGGGAGAAAGCTTCTGTATGTAGACTCAATGTGAGAGAGGGGACGGGGCATAGTCACAAGGGACGGCCCACGGGGGACGGTGACGGTGACGGGGGACGGGGACGGGGCGGGGGACGGCCATAAGTAGGGAACCGGGACAGGGGAGGGAACGGCACTCAAAAAATACTCTCTAAATTTCTGCCACCCGGGGGATCCAAGGGGGGCCGGCGGCGCCCCCGAAGCTTGAAACGAACTCAAAATCATCTCTCTTACTGTCTCTCTTACTGCTGTCTCCAACAGCCATAAACGGCTAGAAGAGCCAAGGCCCAACAGCCATAAACGGCTAGAAACGGGCAGGCAGGCGCAACAGCCAAAAACGGCAGGAGCAACGGCAGGCGCAACGGCTCTCTGTCGTCCCCGCACAGCGCCGTCCCCGACTGCCATCCCTGTCGCCGTCCCCTGTGAGAAACGTCCCATGGGGAACGTCCGTCCGTCCTCCCCGTCCCTGCGCAGTCCCGATTCGTCGTCCCGGCGTTCCAAGCCTCCGTCCCCTGTGACTATGGGACGGGGAATCCATGACAGAGATGGATAGTATCCTTGGAAGGTAGAGAGGGAGTGTACAGGTGTGTCTACTGTATGGTATGTTGTGCTGTGATGCGAGTTCTCTTATGAGAGACAGTTTGGGAGTCTGTGTGTTGTGATGCAGAAGCACTGGATGTGTCAGGGTGTGATGTTCATAGGGTGAGAGGCTATGGATGATTGTGGCAGCCCTGATCATGGAAGAAAGCTTCTGTATGCAGACTCAATGTGAGAGAGTCTTTCGATGTGAACAATGGCTGGACTTATTTGTGGATGCCGAGTGGACAAGAAGCCATGATGTAGGGTCTTTGCAGGCTTCAGGAGTTCTACTGTGACGGCTGAGTTTTCAGCCTTATTGTAATCAAAGCTCTTATAATCAATTAAAGAAATACCGCAAGGGGCGCCACTGCGTTTTGGGGACAATCGGTGTCCGTGTACTGTTTGCAGGGGCACTCTAGCTCCCCCTGTTTGTTTTCCTTTTCTAGGTCCTTGATGGTGTTGAAGTGTTTTGTGTGCAAGTTTGTTTTTGCACCGCTCTTTGGTTTTGTCTGAAGACCGAGGCCGGTTTACAGAGAATATGGTTCCAGAGAACCTCGTTATCATAATCCGGCGGAAGGCTGAACAAATATAGCATATAAACTAGCACATGAGACTCCTCAAGGGCCCTACAACAGTTCACCAGGTCTTTAAACTCCTGGGAATAAATGTCTAGGCGCTTCTTTCCCATCTCAAATTTAAACAACCGTCTGAAGGTGTCTATCTTATTAATAGAGACAAACTATCTTAAACACATTCTAAAAATCAGCCCACAATGTTGGTTTTCACCCCGAGGTCCTTCCATCACTGTACTTGTACACATCAAAACAAGTAGTCCACTTCCCAAGCTAGCTATCCAAGTAAAGTTCCTCACACTCTTTCTTCTAACAGGGAAAAGGTTCCAGGTGGCATCAGAGGAGAAGGATTACTAGCTACAACTCGGGGAGCTTGGGAGCATAGCTCCAACAATTGTCTCTGTAAATCAAGCACGTTGGAGTACAACGAATCCACAAAAGGAGATGCTACAAGTTGAGGAGCGGGTGATGGCTGTCCAAATGGTAAAGGTGTTGGGAATCAAGGTCTTACCTTTGTGTGAACCCACTCCTAGACTGAGGAAGTATGTGTGTGGGGTATCAAATAATATCTAGATATTTGAAATAATCAAGCAAGTGTCACATCAATTAGGGTTGTGTACTTCACCTCTCTCTAGTATTGAACCCCCATCATCTTCATTGGAACCTCCTCTCTCCCTCCCTTCCGCCTCACCCGAGCATGCCCGTCGCCCACTGACCGCGCTTGACCCAGACAGCAAACAAACTCGGTTCACCGCTTGATCCACAGTTTCTTTGAGCCGGTGGAGATGACCATCGGTGCCTCTCCATACCTCGCTCTCCCTCTAGAGTCACCAGCACCCCCCTCGAGTTCTACAGCAGCCTGTTCACTACACCTTTCAATGCCACCCTTCCAAGGGAGGGGGCATCTTCGAAGCCTGTACATTGCGGCCCAGTTGGCTGCAGCCCGTACAAAGCTTAGCTCCATTGAGAAGCAGAGGGTGGAGTACAAGTACCATGCCAGAGCTTCCTTTTGGACCCAATCGAGAGACACGGTTACCTGAGATTTCTTCAAGATTTCAAGCCCACACAAGCGGAAAGATGGTACCGCAGATTGTGAGGCGAGGATGGATCTATAGTTGCCGAATCCAACCCCCACATGCGAGCCATTGCCATGGATTCCTTCCGTTCCCTGTTTCACAAGTGCCCCCCAGCCTCTCAGGTGATGGATGCACGTGAGTAGGTTTGGCGACATACGAGAGAGGTGGTCCCCCCCGCTCTCCGGACTTTGTTGCAAGGTTGCATCGAAACGTCGTTTGGATTTGATCCAAACGTTTGGAACGATTGAAACGTTCACTAACATTTGGAAACGTTAGTGAACATGGGTCCTGGGATTTTGATTAATGTAGGTTAAAAAAACCGACACACGTCAACATCAAGTTTTTTTCCTTCTGTTTCTTACGTGCGTGCGACTCTCTCTTCGGCGGCGGGCACTCGTGGGCTGGTTGTGCTGGGCTCATTGCCCAAGTCTCTCTCTCTCTCTCTCTCTCTCTCTCTCTCTCTCTCTCTCTCTCTCTCTCCAGTTGGCACTGACCTCATCCATACACTTGGCAGAGGATGGAGGTACTCATTGTTGGTACGCTCAGATGAGATCATGGTTTGACCTACATGGTTTGCGGATAGAGGCACTACCACCCTTTCAGTACAGTCTAGATTGTCTATTTTTGGATCTCACCCGCTCAGAGCAAAACCGCGTGATCAGGATGGATATCATCACAGTGGACACAGAGAGGACATGGGCTAGCCCGAGCACGAAAATGACTCATTACAAGAGCCATTTTCTACACCTCTCACCGGATGATTTTATCGCCCGCCCGGCGTACATGGATGTACACCTATCACATGGGATACGTTGTGCCATTGGACAGATCCGGACCTCATCACACTAGCTGCGGATTGAGACAGGGCGATATGTGCATCAGATCGTGGATGACCGCATTTGTCAGCTATGCTACCATGAGGTAGAGATAAAGGAACACTACATTTGCCGATGTACAGTCTATTATGAGATCCGAGGGAGATATCATTGCCTCTTCCGAGAGGGTTTTGGGCCGTTACGCAAGGTCATGGAGTTTGAGGATCAGAGATGCCTCGGATTGTTTCTACTTGAGCTCAGGAGACATAGAGAGACCCTCTTGGCAGACAGGAGGCCGAGCCATGATGTACCTAGACAGAGGACCCTGACAGATTTCTTCGGCACCAGCACCAGCAACCCAGCCCACACCTCCTGATACCTCCTCCATTGGGCCATCAGAGCACCGACCACGCTCCCAGGGAGTCACCACTGATAGAGCAGTTATCTTATGTCGTGCTCGTCGGCCACGCCCACCAGGATCCTGACCACGGCATCCTCACCATCGCCAAATCAAAGCCATTATTGCTCGGCATCGGAGGCACCTACCTCGCTTCTACGACCTCTCCATTCTAGACAGCCCCATGGCGGAGATACTTGATCTAAGGAGAGGGCAACACTTCAACTAATCAGCATACATGGATCTACCTGATATACATTTTCCAGTATTTTCTACTCAGTATCATCTCGGAGTCTTGCAGTTCTGTTCTTATAACTGTAGGACAATCAGTTTATTGTACTTTTTAGTCTTGTTCTCTTTGATGAGACACCAACTTCAGATGTACTCTCAGTTTTGGTCTCATAGGCCATTATGGCCTCTTAGAGACGTTAATATATCATTTCATCTCTCTCTCTCCCCCCCCCCCCCCCCCCCACAAGGCTCTCTCTGCTACACCTCCCCGGACCCCTACACACAGGCTGAAATTTTATTCGTATTGTGCTTGAATTTTGAAATATATATTATAACTCTCGAGTCGTGACTTGTCTTGACATTTCTCCATTTTCTTGATTGCTTTTTGTGCATATGTCATAGATGCCTCATGTACCGAGTTCCGTATGGGCAAGGTTGAAGGCACACCATCATTCAAGGCACACCCAACACCCCAGGTGTCAGTCACTCCAACACGCGCGTGTGAAGTGCAAATATTGTGGAGGAATATTTACTAGCACATCCACTCGTGTTATTTATCATGTTGGCCAAGGTACGGGAGACGGCATTGGACCATATGCACCACAGGAGGCGGTTGATGAGATTCGGCGAGAGAGCCCACGGATCTTCATCGAATCACAGCTTGGTAGGGATAGTAGAGTCATCATTGAGGATGAGCAGCTAGATAGCATATGGGCCCATCAGCTGTTGGGGAACCAACATATTCATATGTGGGTGGACAGATGTCACAGTCAAGCTGAGTGGAAGGGCCATCCACAGGTTCAGGTGCAGGTCCTAGCCGAAAGACAGCTAGAGTAGATGATGGACAGTCTCATGTGGAGAATATTGCAGGTGATAGTGCAAGACGACACCATCAGACCACTCTACGTGGTACATTGAACCAATCCTCATGGGTGAAGGAGAGGCAACGGAAGGCAGAGATAGAGATAGAGCGCAATAACTCTTTCAATGTCCCTCGCACAAATCAGTGAAGAGAATGATTAAAGCCGTCTCCCATGTAGGTCCATGTGAGAACTGGACTGAATTAGACTACCAGAAGATGCGGAGAACCATGCTAGAGGATGAGAAACCGCGCATAGAGAATGCACTAGAGCCAATAAGATCATCTTGGAAGAAGCATGGGCGTGATTCGACCAGCGAGCCCACTCGATACATCCAACGCAAAGTGTTGGATGAGTCCTTTTGGTTTGATATTGAGGGCTTAGCAAAGCTCTTCAAACCCATGTATATCTTCATCCGATTCAATGACATGGAGGGCTCTACATTGGGGCTCCTCTATCATCATTTTCATCGGATGAGAGAGATGGTCTCATTAGTCACCTCACCGACTATCACTCCTACAAGGTATATCTAATATCTATTATGTAATATGGTTTATGGTACGAGCTGTAATTTTGGTTATATGATATACTTACTATTGCATATCTATTTTGAAATTTGGAATGTCAGACATGGCGAGGTGATGGCCATTGTAGACTTGCGATAGACTTTCATGTGTCGTCCCATTCATGGGATTGCAGCATTACTCCATCTGATGTTCAACAAGGTCGAGCTCCAAACAGACACGCAACTCAATTTGCTCAAGGATGCTTATGTGTCTCAAGTGCTTAGCTACGATGACATGGTGACCTTCGATGAGAAGTTGGTCGTCTACCGCAATCGGGTGGGAGTTGCCTTTGTCAAGTTGAGTGCCTCAGTAGTTCAAGGCCAGGCGAAACCACTTACGTGGTGGGACATCCATAGATATCAGGCCAAAATTGTCCACAAAGTGGCCTTTAGATTGCTATCTTAGGTTTGTAACTTTAAAGTTCTTAGTTTGTATAATGCAGCCAATGTGTAATCTTGTCTTTTAACATTTGCCAGTGCTATGTGGCATGTGCAAAGTTGCTCTGCTGGTGCATGCGAACGGAATTGGAGTGCATACTCTCTTGTGCACACCAAGATCCATAATCGCTTAAGTACTCAGCAATTAGAGAGGTTGGTATTTTGTCGATCCAACCTCCGTCTTTTGCGCACACTCAAGACAGCCACTGGTATGAAGGAGGTAAATTACTTGCCAACTCAAAATGTTTATTATTAAACTTCATATGTGTAACCTCACGAGTCATGAGTATTGAATCTTGAGTCCTAACGAATGCTCAGCATTGAGTATTGACTCTTGATACGTGTTATGTGCCATCACATGTGGCAGGTGGATCCCTTATCTTCGATAGGCTCCTCGCTCATACTAGTATTGCGGAGGCTCAGCTTCAAGAGGACCGCTTGCGAGACGAGCAGGAGGAGATATACCAAGAGCTCCACAGAGAGCTTGAGAGCATAGGTCGCAGGGTTACACGTGCTCGATCATGAACTATGAGTATTGTAGATGTTGATGCTCATGGAGCTTCTACTAGCAATCCAGGTGATCGAGACCGCCATGGTGGGCGAGATCGAGGGTGAGGCCGTGCTCAGATAGCTCAGCAGCACGAGTCTCTTGCACATGATGATAATGATGATGATCCCTTAGATGAGAGGCCCATAGATACGAGTGACGCCATTCCTACAATGCCGATGATCAGAGAGCCTGACTATTGACTCGAATGGCAACATGTTGACGGATGGAGATGTTTCTTCAGTTGCATATTTCTTTTGTCCTTCTTCTTCTTCTTGGGGTCATTTTTTTTGCTTCAAGATCCTGTTAGCTCTGGTAGCTCCTGCTACCACTTGTTCAAAGGTGAGGGAATCCAAGTCATATGAGGCCACTGTTGTCTAGAGCATTTCTCTTAGTCCTCTCATAAACCACTGGCTTAGCATGGCTAGAGCAGGTCAGTTGGGCTGATCCAAGTGCATTAGCCTAGTGATCACCTTCTTGATTTCTCAATGGTTCCTGAATCTATCTTTCCAGTTGGCATGGAATCCCTTTTATGAGTCTTCTTGGACGATGCAATTGTCATTCGTGTTCTATAGCTTTGGCATGTCTGTGTGGTGCTGCATTGCTCTGTTTGTGCTACCTTAATTTTCCATTCATACTCCATTGTATCCAACCGATCAATAGCTAGCTGCTATTATAGTTTATAGTTACTAGTCTTTTTTTGATGACTAGTCTAGACTTTGCTTTGTTTGTCAGGCCCAACCTCTTAGTTTGAGGGGCTCAGGTGCCTAGCCTCTAGGAATCAGAATTGAGATCATATTCATTGTAGTATCTATCATGTATGACATATGTCTACAGTCTTATGATTTATCCATGATCTATCTCACTTTCATTTATGTTCGTTGTTTAATTATTTTATTTGATATTTGCATTTGCCATTGTCACTTGTGACTTGTAAGTTGTGCAAAATTGAAATTAAAGTTTGTATAGTATTAGTAAGTGCTTAATGTTTATTGATGAATCTTCAAACTTCATATTTCAAAAGTTTATAAGTAAACTATAAATTTTGTATACATATATATCAGGGGCAACGTTCACTACCTTTGGAATCTTTTCAGCACATTTTCCAAACGTACTAAACGTATCGTTCACTACGTTTGGAACCACCTTGCTTTGTCGACCCCCTTTACTTCAAAGGAGCTTGCGAAAACTCTTGAGGATCTATCCAGGGAGAAATGCCCTAGAGAGGATGGGCTTCATGTTTTATTATTTCTGTCCTTGGGATATCATGGAAGACGGCTTTAACGCTACTTTCTATGAAATAATGGCCATGGATTCCATGCCATAGAGGCTATCCTAGGGACTGATTCATTTGATTCCTAAGGAGGGTGGGTCCAGATTGGAGATTCGGCAATGGAAGCCCATCACCCTCCTGGGGACCACATACAAAATCTTAGCCAAATCCATCAGCTGAACATACAAAATCTTAGCCAAATCCATCAGCTGGAGACTGTAGCCTTTCCTCCCCGATTTGACGCATGCATGCAAACAGGTTTTGTTCAGGATCGAAGCATTTTGGACATCATCTTCACTTTTTGGGAGGCGACCGCTTCAGCCAAGTTGAGGCAACAGGATTGATAGTTCTCCTCCTTGATTTTGAGAAAGCCTATGACAAGGTAGACTGGGGCTTCCTAGAGGGGATGATGTACCTAATGGGATTTCCAGAGGAATGCGTTCAAGGTGATTCCGAGCTCTACACGGCTTCACACAAACAAGTTCTCACTCACGGAGCCACAAGTGACAGACAAGTTCTCATTCTCTATTCGGTCCGGCAAGGCTGTCCACTAGCACCTTTTCTCTTCTTGTTTATTGGCAAGGCCATGAGCAGTTTTCTCTCCGCACAAGAGACAGGAGGGCTATAGGGTCTGCGTCTCCCCATCTGCTCATACAAGGAGCTGCTTGACTTAGAGTTTGAAGAAGGCACAGCAGCATACTTATCTGGGGATGATAGGAATCTACACATATTTGTTGTTGCCTTTGAGATCTTCTATTGTGCATCCGGTGCTGAAATCAAGTGGCACAAGTCGTGAAGGTTTTGGGCATAGTTGTCAGGTACGAAAAGTTCGATTCGGTACGGTACGTTCAAATACGGTCTCGGAACGCATCGCTGAATTTTAAAAAAAAAATATACGGTGGAGGTACGGTCCATTAAAAAATACTTAAAAATAAAAATACGGTGGAGGTACGGTCCATTAAAAAATACTTAAAAATAAAAATACGGTGGAGGGAGAGGCTTGAGCCTTGAGGGGGAGGCTTGAGCCTTGGCCCTTGAGGAAGAGGGAGAGAGCCTAGAGGGGACTCAAGGGAGAGGATAGATCATAGACTTGAGCACTTGTGAGGGGAGGGTTTAGCAATGAGAACTTGTGAGGATGGGGTTGGGGAGGGCCTATTATATAGAATCTAGATAATAGGGAGAGCCTAGAGCTAAGAGACTCAAGCCTCAAGCAAGGCAAGTTGGCAACCAAAGGGCCAAGTTGCCAACTTGCCAAGCCTCAAGCCTTAAGGGCCAAGGCAAGCAAGCAAGAGCCCCAAAAAACACCCATCAAACGGCTCTCCAAACGGCCATCAAACGGCTCTCCAAACAGCTAGAAAACGGGCGGAATCAGCGAAAAAAAACGGCCAGAAAAAGAAAACGGTAAACTCTGAACCGAATTGAACGAACCGGATCGAACTGAATCGAACCAAACTATACGAATCGAATTTATGTGGCGGTTCGCAAACCGGAGGCAACTATGGTTTTGGGTTGGCTCATCGCTTGCCCCAACTTGGAGACTAGTTGAGGCTTTTAAGTGGAGCCCGAGCGGCGCTCCTGTTCGCTATCTTGGATGCCAAGTTGGTATCGATATCTCCCTGAGGCAATAGCTAGCCCTTCTTATGAGCATTCGGAAGAAGTTGCTATATTGGAGTTCAATCGGGCCTTTTCTCGGGCTTGCATTGGTCAGATTTGACGGTTGATCCGCAAATTTCTTTGGGTTGCTAGCGATGGGAAGCCTGCGTAGGCCAAGGTGGTCTAGACTCTAGAGAGTGATCATCCACCCTCGACACGGGGGACCCGGGCATCCTCAACCCCTCTATCTAGAGCCGTGCCCTTCTAGGCAAGTTGATAGTTTGTGGACTACTTCCGGGGGCGAGCTCTGGAAGGACTTTTTCCTAGCCCGGATCTATCACATGCGGAAGCTCTGGGAGTCTTCTTTCAGCCCTAAACACCTTCCTAGAACATGCGGATGCAAAACGCAAGCAGAACACGGAGAGAAGAGAGAGAGAGAGAGCTGAGTTTTCCGTATATTCTATATAATGCAAAAAGGTACAATTCCTGGCAAGCCATAGGCTGCCCTTGAAAAGGTTGAAAACCCTAGTCTAATCCCACCCTATGACTCAATCCCAAGAAGGGAACTGAACGAGCAACTAGATCTTGGCGTAGCCTATTTATAGGCTTTACACATGCAAGAGATCTAGCCGACCTACTGTCGACCAACAGATAAATCCACATGACCTGCTGTCATGATCTCTGTCGACCAACTACAGTAGCTAGAGGCCAACAGCCTTCTAGCCTTTCCGAGGTTCTCTGCACACTCTTGAGCCTAGATCATGCCCTAAACTTCCATTTATTCTTAAGCCCTTTAGGGATTAGCTAAGAGATAAGCATGAGCATGTCATGCACATGATATCCCCTTCTACTAAACTTGATGATGGGATTCCAACTTCTCACCCTAGATGACCATGGTCATCCCATTGTCTCCTCATGGACTCCCAAACATGTCATCCTTCCCTTCGTGACAACCTTTTCACTGAAAACCCTGCACTGTTCTCCAATTGCACTCCAAATTTGATGAAGTTCCGTGCATCTATTCCACTTTGTCCCCTTGCCTTCTTGCCTTGTCCCTGAACACTTTCTTTGGTCTTCTATTCCTGATTATTGAGTTTGGCACTCTCACTCCACCCCTTGGAGGATCATCCTCCGTTGGAACCGTTTTCTTGAAAGCTCTTCCTGGTATGCCCCAAGTGGCATCCGACTCACAGGGCTGCCATTCCCCTTGGGTCTTGAGGAAAACCACCAACCAACCTCCTGGGAACTTCTACCATGTCCTGTGTTACTCTCCTTGGACTGTGCACCTTCATCTGGGACACCATCAGTGTTTAGCCTCACTGAGCCTGATGGTCTGATACCAATGTCACATGCGGAAGCTTGATGAATAGAATCGGTTCTTCAATGGATAGAATTCAGCAATCTTTCGTTACGAAGATAACGCACAAGATAGAGAGATATGTGCAGAAAGAGAGAGAGAGAGAGAGAGAGAGAGAGAGGGAGTTATATCACGTCCTCAAAAGATCCAGTGGATCTATGAGACCAAAAGTGATACAATAGTGTCCATGTAATCTCATCGTGGTACAAAAGAAAACAAAGACTAGAGCTATGAGCTGAGAATGTCAAATCTGAGCCATATGATACAAAGTGGGACCATCATCATACAACCTATGGAGCTAACCCCCCGGTGTGTGTGTGTGTGTGGGGGGGGGGGGGGGGGCGCGGGTCGTCAAGGGTATTGAGCATGGGGTTAGCCTGTAGAGGGCTCTGCAGATCCGTCGAGTGTGGGAAGGTGGCTCTGTACCTCTCCACGATCTCCTCACGCGGGGCTGATATCTATGTTGCTCACGAGGTCCATGGAGTTTGGGCTGTCGAGCTCGCTGTAGTGCCATGTCCCGGTCTAGAGTCATGCTAAAATGGGGTCTAGCGGGGGGTCACGCACTCAAGAATGTGTGGCTCGATGAGGTTGTGGGTATGTCATCCATAGCTGGTGGGGCATCTTCTCGTGGTCAGAAGAACTGAGTTATGGTCACACGGGGCCAAGGTCCTAGGGTATCAACTCCCTAATCAGTAAGTCTCTATGATGGTGAAGCTCTAGTACCATTGATCTGGGTAATCCATGATCGTAGATAAGGGTCCAAACCCCTTGCTTAAGAGACAGTGGAACCTCCCTCGAATCTCATAGTATACGGTGCATCTACATATGAAGTACTCGACCTCCTGTTGGACATAGTGCATATCCTCTCCTCACGAGGTATCTGCATGGCTCTCCATGTCTATCCTCAGGCGGTGCGATGACACCTGCAACTGGCCCACTGCAATCCGTATGGCATGTGACATGTATATGTCAAGATACCTGGCCCTCAGTATGAAACCATCCTCTATAAGCCTCATGAAAGTATCCATGTAGTATTGCCGTTTGTGTGAGACTAGCTCATGTGTTGTGATCCAGGGATCCTGTATGTATAGTCCCAATAAATCATATCTAATCACCCGGTTCCTGTCATCCTGAGAAAGCCTGATGAATGGGGAGTCCAAGTCGTACTGGAGTGGGAGAGGCGATCCATCCTGAGTCCCTGCCTCGTGAACCACGTGCATACTCGGCTATACCATGACTCGTGCCCATCTGCTGCTAGCTGCTAGGACTATAGGGCGAGCCTTGGGAGTCTCCAGGGAGGCATGGCACAGATCGTGTGAATGTACGTGACTGTCTGGAAGAGTGCCTCTACTACCATGGGTGCTGCAGCAAACTCAGCCAGGATAATATCACGTGGGACCGATGGTTTGCTGCGTATCATACGGGAGAGCATCATGACATGAGGCCTCTCTAACTGTAAGATCAGGTGCCCAGAAGGGTGCTCCATACATCAATGCCGGAGTGACCAAGGTGTCAAATAGCCACATCTTGGTCCTTGGCTCTTGGAAGTGGACCTGGAAGCATTGTCTCTCCATGAGAGTAAGAGAAGCATACCCTCGCATCGAGAAGACCAGTCCTGTAAAAGTGACTTCCAAGTACATATATGACTATGCAATCTCCACTGGGCTGGGCCAAGAGGGGTGCTAGAGCCTCCCCCGCATGGGAGATGTGCTCTGCCAAGAGGCCCTCGTGGTCCTCTGATCTACCATTTTTAAGTCTCCGGATGATTCGGGCTACCATGTCGGATGTTGTGAAGGTGGATGTGATGGGACGTGGATGTGATGGTGGTGGGATGGGGGGGCTGACCTGGTACTTCGTATAGGGATCGTGCATATGTGTGCCATATGAATGGAGATGTGATGGGTGTGGGTGGGAGTTTCTCCCGGATTTTCTTCTAGCCCTCAGTACAGTTCACACCTTTGAGAGATTGGTATAAGTCCTTGTATTGGCCCTTAACATGTGCTCATTTCTTACGTCTGGTTGTGTATCGGTTAATCCTTTGAGCATCTTGCTCTCGGATTTGGCCAGTTTGCAACCTCACGTAAGAGACGCTCACGTGTTGTGCGGCATTCCTCGTCATACCAATCGTTTTGGGGCATGGTGCCGGTGGGGGGTTTGGCAGTGGATCGGTTGGTGGATGGGAAAGCGGTAATAGCAAAGGTGTGTAAGATTGTGGTGAGCTGAGAGGTGAGGTCGGCTAGTGGGAGATTGGGGTCTACATATGTTAGATGTCGGTAAGATGTTCGGAGTAAGTGGAGTCCCCATCATGGTGGAAGTGAATCTGGGTGTAGTGGGAGATGGGCGGTGGTGGCGAGGATGGTCGGGAAAAGCTGAGGTCAAAGGAAAGATAGGCATGGTGGGCTCCAAGTGGGCGGGTGGGAATGGTGAAGGTATGTATGAATGTGGCTAAAGCCGGAGATCCCATCAAGTAATCCGTTGTACTCGAGACTCCACCATGTGTGAAGCATGTGAGAGCTCCAGAAGAAGGCCAACGGGACATCCCGTTGAAGATGGCTAAGCCATGTGTGGTCCCCAGCATGAGGAACTGTCTCCCTGATGCTGTGATGTCCCCTCTGTCCTGTAATGCTCGCTGAATGCCAATCTCCTCCGAGTCTCTCGCCTGCATGGTCGGCTCCTCCTGGTCATATATAGATGCCTGCTCGCTCCGAGTCCTAGCATTGAAGTCCCCTAAAAGGAGAACTTCGCCCAAGCGTGAGAACTGAATGATGTCTGCATGGAGGGGATAAAATAGCTCCCCCTCCTCCAGAATAGCATATGAGGACTTCCTAGGTGGAAAGTAACATACCGCAATGTGTATACATCTCTTGAGTGTGACCTGTAACCTCACCCACATAAAGTGTGCCTTTGCGTCCTTGCGGACTATGGTGATCATGGGCTGTAGATATGTCCTGAATAGTACTGCCACTCCGCCAAACCCGCGTACCCGGTAGGTGGATGCCCACTCATAGCCTGAAATGCATGGTAGCCTTCTCTCCAGGCTGTGAACAAGATAATGTCCCTCTGTGTAAGAACTTCCCCAATGTCCGACCAGAGTGTCCCAATGCAGTTCCAAGCTGCCAACTCCACGTGTATGGTTCCACAGACCCTGCGTCCCTATTTTAAGATGCTCTGTGATGATGACTCGCCGTCCCTGTATACTGCCCACTTCTCCGCCTTGCGGTCCTCGTGCACCTTGGGCATGTTTGCCCGTCTATGCTCTACCTGGGTTTGGGTGAGATCGTCCCCTAGGTATATCTTCTCCCCTCGGAGTCCATGTTTCCATGAAGGCATCTCGGCTAGCAAGGTCCGAGAATTGCAAGATGAGGGGGCACTCCCATGAGGTGTCTCGTCCCACATGCCATGTGTCCACATAAGGGGTCCCTTCCACTTTGCATCTCTTGCATAGGGTTAGAGCATCAACCTTGAGAGATTCCCCCTCCTTTAGGCTTGTCACCCTCACATGAAGAGTGCGGACCTTCCTCCTCTTCTAGCGTATCATGTATGATGGGCGTGGGTGTGGGGTGTTTTCTCACCACTTCTGTCCATTCTTTCTCTACTTCTTGCTTAACCAGTGCCACCCACCCTTTCTCCTTTGTGGCTACTAAACATTCCTGCAGTTTGTTTTTTAGGCTTTCAACCAACAAGGCAAGGAAGGGATTGATTTCCCCTTCTTCTTTCATCCGTTCTTTGCATACATGTAGCTCCTCCTTGAGGTCTTCAGCCTGTGCCTTCCACTTTTCCACTTCGGCCGCATGGGCTTCCTTGAACTTTTTAATTCCCTATCCTCTGTATCTTCCTGGCATATCAGGATGTCATTGATAACTTTGAGCCCTTCTTTTGCCCATCAGCCTAAGGGGTGCTTCTCTGGCTTCTCCAAGCTTGTGAGCACATGTTTCTCCATCCGGTCAATGATTGCACTCAGTTCTGAATGCAGCGCCTCCCATTTCTGCGCTCTTCATCTTGGTGCAAGCGAAAGAGAGAGAGAGAGAGAGAGAGAAGATTATGTTGCTTTTGTTGCTGCCTCCTGCTTGGCAGAGGGGGCGCAGGCAGGCAGAGAGAGAGAGAGAGAGAGAGAGAGAGACTACCAGCGCGCAACTTCACGCCATGGGGGGGGGCCTGCGCAACTTCACACTATGGGGGGAGGAGAGAGAAAGAGAGAGAGAGAGAAATGAAATGAAATGTTATATTAACGTCTTCAAAAGGCCATAATGACCTATGAGACCAAAAAGTTACATCATGGCTGATACAATGTCTGGATAAAAAACCAGAAAATGAAAAATAAAGATGATACTACTGGCACCTAGAAAATGAAACTGGAACTGGAAGGTAAACAGAAACCCTTATAGGGTGTGAATATAGTGAGAGGGGGGGGGGGGGGGGGGGGGTACGCTATGGAGGTGAGTGGAGTACAGTGAGGGGATACAATATCATGTGGGACGGGGGGATACACTATGGAGGTGCCTCCATCTCATAATATGTGCCGCACCGGACGCTGGCGGATCTCCTCAATATCCTCTGTGGTCAGCACCCTGACTAGGTGTCCCGCATGTCTCGCAAGAATAATTCGAATCCGCCGCTGCAACCTCCGTCTATGCTGGCTAATACACAACTTGGGCACACTACCAGGAGATGAATAATGCTAACACATAAGCCTCTATGTCTCTTCTCATGCCTAGCCAAAAGAAATACCTCTTTGAGTGGTAGGCAAAATTCCTCAATGTAATGCATAAGGAGGAGCATGTCATTTGTCCAAAACTTTTTGTCGCATGTTTGAAACTACACATACAATAATCTTTCATAAGATATCCATCTTTCACTACATACAAGGCGTGTGCATGACCAGCCATCAAATCAGCTCATATATCTTTAAATTCAGCATCCAAATGATATATGTCTTGCATCCCAGATAAGTCCCAATGTGAGGCAATTGAAATTGTAGCCACGTGGTTTTCTTGATAGAGCATCTGCAACCACGTTCTTCTTTCCACGGGTGTGCAAAATCTGAAAATGAAACATGGAGAGAAAATTGACCATCCTCATATGCTTCTTTAAAAGCTTGGTTTGCGCCAAAAATACTGCAAACTTTGGTGATCAATCTTGACTGTAAATTCAGCTCCCAATAAGTAGTGTTTCCATGCTGTAAGAGCATGAATTACAGCCAATAGCTCTTCCTCATAGATGCCAAGAGAAAGCTCCGCATCATGCAACTTTCTACTCTTATATGCAACGCCATGTCCTTGATTTAGGACAACTCCCATGCAACTGCCACATTCAACACTACATGACTTTTGTATATTAGGAATCACCAAACTAGTCCTGATGTAATGGCACCCTTGAGCTTAAGAAAAGCATCAATTTTAAATTTTGACCATTTAAACAAGGCCCTTTTCTTGGTAAGTTCATGGAATGGCGAGGCAATCATTTAAAATGAGATATGAACCTCCTCCAGTATAAGCATAAACCAAGGAAACTAGGCAGAGGCCGGTCCAGAGAACAAGCAGCCTAGGGTTTGCTTTTTTTTTGGGGGGGGAACTATAAGTAATACAAAAGGAAGAATTCACGCTTTTTTTCATTAATCATAAGCTTATGTTTCCTCAATTCATCGAAGACCACTTTCAAGTGCATCTTTGAAATGTCATCAAAAAAGGCACCTGTAAATACTCTATGATTTCTAAAAATTATGTCCATCATTCGATTAAAGGTAGGATGAGCATTTGTGAGACCGAATGGTATAACCAAATACTCATAGAGACCAAAAGATGTACGAAAGGTTTTCTTGCGTACATCTCGAGGCATCACTCTCACTTGATGGTAACCACTCTTGAGATCAATGCGACTAATAAAACATGAGAAACCATCCAATTTGTCCAAGATATCATCAATCTTCAGAATAGGAAACCAATTCTTGATGGTTATCTTATTAAGTGGCCGGTAAACCACGCACATATTGAATGAAGCATCCTACTTCTCTGCACAAGAAGAACGTGTGAACAAAATGGCAAAGACATTGGTCACACTAAACCCTTCTCTAAGAGTTCACCAGCCTCCTTCATAATCTCCTCTTATTGGCAAGCACTAACAAAATATAGCACCAAATCAATACGCTGATCCTCTGGCCGTGAGGGAGGCATTTCCCTCGGCAATGTATCGGGAAAACAATCTCTATACTCACTCCCAAAATTCAGCCTATCACAAGTAAGAGAATGCACATTACTATGTTCCACATCATCACGTACAAACATCACTTACAAAATTCAGCCTATCAAAAGTAAGAGAATCTACATGCACACTACTATGTTCCACATCATCCCATACAAAAATCAAGTACGAAGAAACACTCTTTTTCGTTGTTTTATTGACTTGCACATGAAATAACAGGGATAGTATCACCCGATTCGCTTGCATCTATAGATGCTTTCAGCCTTTGTACATAAAAGAGAGTTTGTTTGTCTTGTAGTCCTTACGGTGTTCAAGGCGAGCATGCAATGATTTGCCACGCAATATATCACCTCCATGGAGAGGTGCAACAAGGAAGTTCTCATGGTGGAGGTAACCCTGCATGTGAATTCCCAGCTTTCCAATGAGAGGAGCTAAACATGCATATATTTCGCATCCCATGTCTCCCACTTCAATCCCCAAGGCGGCAGCCATTTGGGTGGAGATGAAGTTGTCAGTAGAAAAGTCATGAAAGATGAATAAGGCGGGCTAATCTTTAAGTTTCCCCCACACTTTGCATACTACTCTATCCTTGCTTGCATGGCCCGTATTGCCTTGTACATCATGCACCATACTCACATGCACTTTAGGTTCATCCGCTTTCTTATCTTTGCTTGTACAATGTTTCGACATGTGATCTTTACTACCACATTTAAAGCATTCGCCCTCTCACATGTATTGTCCCCTTTACCACTGAGACAACCCTTATGTGCTCCTCTTGTTCCATGACTTCTTCTCTTATACATTTTAAGCTTTCAGAGCACCTTTGGTATCTTAGAAATCCCTTTTTGGTGGTTGTCCATCTTTTCGCATGCTAAAACCATCTTTGTCCTTCCCTTTTCCCATGCTTAGGTCAATCTTTGACTCCGCCGATTTGACATTCAATTTCTTGGAGGCTAAAGCTGAATTTATGAGTTGTTGTAGAGTTTGATTGTTGGGCTAGATTTCGATTTCAAGTGCATTATGGAAGATGGGTTGAAGCCCCAACTCAAACTTTCTCTTCTTTTCCTCTCTTCATCTGTCAAAACTTTGATACGTAAGAAGTGATATCTTCATAAAGGGAATCACTTCCAAAAGTTTGAGACGAATTCTGGCCTAGCCAATCCCACTTTTTGCGTATGTTCTTTGAAAATTGGAAGGCAAAAACTAAGCATGAAATTTGCTTTTGAATCTAGCCCATGTAGCAATGATGTTGCCAGAAAGCTTCTCTGCCAACCACATCCATACACAAGCATGTGTGTGCCGAGCCAAGACATAGAAGACCTTAATGGTTAAGGACGCTAATGTAGAGTAGGTAAAGAGAACTTGATGCAGCTCTTTTTTTTTCAACTGGCCTTTGGCACAAGATACTCCCATAGTTACTAATTTTCACCATCCGTAGGCGCTTATTTATCCACTCGTAGGCGATGCTACCGAGGAAGCACCAAGGGGGGTTTTGAACCGAGGACAGCAAGCCAATGATGGTTTGTTACTCTACTCGTAAAGCAAAGCCCTCCCACTCCCTTTGGAAAAAATGCCTACAATCATCCTAGATTATCTGCAACATTAATGAGTTTTCTTGAAAGTGTTCCGTTAACTTGCATTCGCACCTCTTATAGGAGGCATGGATGAAACAGGCAATACTGTATCAATGTGAAAATGGCATAGGGAAGGCATAGGGAGTCGGAGATACATAGAGTATCAAGAAGAGAGGGACTTATGGAATGTCAAATAGTTTATTGTTTAGGTATAGCTAGTTTGTTTGTCCATGGGCAAGACATCATGAGATAAGCTTCTTCACACTGTATGGACAGCCAATAGCTCAAAGCCTTCACCTCGATCTTGATAGAGGATGCCTACGGTCATAGTTACAATTATACTTATCATACTTCAAAAGTTTAGAAGTATGGTAAGTATGAAAACATTTGAAATGTTATGGTCCACCAATCATACATATGTGCTTCCATTTTCTTACCAAAATGTACTCCCTAAACACACTTTTAAATCCTCATCAAGTTAAATTTTTAGGGAGGAGAAGATTGGTGAATTGACTTTTGGGAATCTAAAAGAAGACATGTTATGAACAAAGGGTCTTAGTAATGAGTAGGCATGACAATTTGACTTGGTTCATGTGATAATTGATACTACATAACTCTTCATGTGTATGGATCATGCTCAAGGTTGTAAACATGTTTCTTTCAAATGCTTCAAAAGCCCAATATAAGAGCACATAACATACGTGAGTATCATACATGTTTTTTTCAAACGTTTACAAACATTTGGGTGAACAATCATAAGATTATGATTGCAACTATGTCTACGTGTTAATTTTGGAACCAAATTTAGAGTTATGCTATGCTCTCAAACTGGTTCTTGGGTTACATTGTGGCACACCAAAAGGTTGCGATTTCTACAACCCTAAGGTTGTTATGACCAAGGAAGTGATTTTGCACAAGGAGCCCCCCAACTGTACATGCAGACTCTCAAAGAGGCAACATCTTTTTTGACAAACATGGCTTAACATTGTCTAACATTCCACATTCCACAAGGATACAAGAACTTTTCCTTGATAAAGGAGGTGATGAAGGTTTGGAAGCTGAAGAGGTGTATGGGTATGTAAACTGGATTGAGGCAATACAACAAGAACCACCCTGGTCATGTCAAAGAAATGCTATATGGATTGTAAGGTAGGGGTAAAGATGATTTTACAACGAGACTAACAAAGCTCATGGTCTCCACTTTCATCACCCCATAGCAGAATTGGCAAACCTAGCATGAAAATCACAGCGCAACCGTAGGACATAATAATGATCCTAAGAGAATATTCTGCCCAAATTTCAGCGCGCTCTCAGCCGTTCTTTTAATACCAATATATAACATGCAAATCGCAACAGTATTCTACCATGCTTAAAAATACTTGATATGAAAGGTACATATGAATGCATTTTCTTCTGAACTTCCCTCAAGTATTTGTGCAGCCCTCTAAGAAAAGTAAAACCGTCACAAACCGGTTCCAGTGTTGCCCAACAGATTGCTGAAAAGGGAACATCCCGTGCAAGCTGTGCTCCAACTCCTGTCCACAGGGCCCTAACTCCTTTCACTTCGTCCATAAAGAGATCCACCAAACAGACAATGACAAAAATCAAACTTTCAAATTGCAAGCCAAAATCATTTAAAATAAAATTAAAGTTTTTTATGTCAACAAAATATTACATACAAGGCTTCACTTTGTGCAGCAAGATACAGCATCGCACACTATTGTCTTTCTTAGCTAAGAGATGTATTAGGAAAAAACAGGGAAGAAATACAAATCTTTGACATTCATTTCAACCTTAGACAAATTCTATGCCACACAAGGATGGCTACCATAAGCGTGCATCCAGTCTAAAACAAATGAAGGACAGACCAATCACAAAATTCAAGTGTGCAAGCCTCAAAAAGATGCACCAGAATAGGGCCATTATAAGAGCTCTTAAACCTGTAAAAGGCAAGGGCCCTAAACCTCAAGAAGCTGTAAAATGTGATGACAAAAGTTGAGACTCAATCCCATGTGGCCTTTGGAATTGTTAAGGTGTCTGAAGATACCCCAGTGTGATTAAGTCACCTTTTCTCCCTTCTAACTCAAACAACCCTTCACCCTCAGCAAGAAGGAAATGCAAAGAAAAGAAGTAGAATATTGCAAATGCCATTGTTTGCCTTACACATGCACACTTTACATATAGGAAAAGTAATAATCCATAGTGAGCACAAAGAAGAAGTCACTTTTATATAAACAAAAAACAAATGGTTGAAAAACCCTCAAATAAGAAAATCTCAATGGCTTACAAGGTTCTCCCGATGCAATGCTCACACTTGACAACACTCCGAACAGTGTCTTCCACATCCCAGGAGGCTTTACGCCTACTCGAACTTCCCTTTGTGCCTGCAGGGAACAAGCAGCATAGCATCAAACCTAGGGCTACCATTTTTCGAGCGAAAACCTCTGAGCACCAAGCCGGTTGAACTTCTAAGTTCTATTCGAAGAAACTTTATCCACATAAACTCTATTATGAAAGACACTCTTTCTCCAAAAAATGGTGCTTCCAAATACTTGTAAGTTGTAACATATCACAAGATTGACCCCTTTCTTGGCAATAATAGCAGCACAATTTCTTTTTACAACAAGCCTTTCAAACGTAGAAAAGAGAAGGAAAATTCATTATTGATAATTCAATTTAGAAAGAGCTTGGCAAATCCTTTATTTGCTTAACTAGATGACAATGATTACAAGCTTATAACTAGTTACGAACAATTACAAATTCTCGCATTCCAACAGCTCAAAACAGATTCATCAGAAAACTAAAGAGTAGATGCCAAACAAACTCAAAATGTCCCAAGGGCAATGTAAAGTCTATAAAACCTAAAGATAAAATGTGGCTAACCTATCTTTCAAAGAGCTTGGTGGAGCTCTTTCTATATTAGTGCCGCTTAGTGGATTAGCTTGTGATGTTCGAAACTAAGGCCCAGTTGTTTTATGCAAATGTAGTACAAGTGCTTACACGCTTTATTTTTAAGCTTTTTAGGCATAATTAGCCTGTAGCCATTATTTATTAGCTCATGGTCAATCCATACCTCATCCTACTAGCGCCCTTAACTTGTGTGTGAACCCTCCTTGCTCCCACGCCTACCTTAAGCCCCAACCCTAACATTGGGTTAGTACACGGCCCTATAGCCTGAGCCTAACCCTAGACTAGTTAGGACGCAACAGTATCTCCCCCTTCTATTAGATTCATGGCCTCGTAAATCCATAAGGAGACACACCACTATAGTCTATAAGTGAATCCTCGAATCTTGACAATCACCATAGGATCTTTTTCCTGAGGCATAGCATCTTTTTCCCCCCTCACGAAAAAGATCCTTCTATTAGTTACCGAGAGAAACAACCATAATGGCTAAGTGCAAACTCCCCTCCACGTGGGGAGCGAGAGTCAAGAAACATAAAAGGGGAGGATGCTCTTCTCCTCCAGCTGGCCACACTAGGGGAAGGCTATCTCATACAATGGGGGAAGGGGGAAACAACCACACAAGTGGCCTATAGTACCAAAGTGGGCTCACCACCATTGTCAGTGCGAAAGGGATTGTGACACCAAATACTCAGGAAGGCCTTCCGGCACTACCGCATGCTGTCTGAGCCACCCTGACGCATCCCCCACTGTCCACGGAAGGTATGAATGATATCGAGCCAAATGATCCAAACGGACTCCGCTAGTGGGGTGAGGGTGCCTTCGATGGCTTCGTTGCATCAAGCTCTTCAGATGTGCCACGCAAAAATATTGCTGCAAATCTCCCATCTCTAGCTAGAACCTGGAGTCCAGTGACCAATAGATGGAGCTGGGACTGGTCCCCCACCCTCCTCCTCCTCCTTTGATGGGTTTTGCAGGTGGTAAGTATTTAGTTTAAAACCTTACTTCATATTGAATGGTTGCCGGTTTGCACAACACTAAATTTTTGGGCGAACGGAGACTTTGTCCGGGCAAACACCAAATGTCCACCCTCCTACGCGGACAAAACTTAAAAGCCCCAAAATTTGGGCTTTGGGCATAGGAATACACCTTATGACTCACAGGGCCAACTCAGGGAACACATGACACTACTTCCCATACCACATCACCCCATGTTGTTGGGATATTTCGGAGCTCACGGCACTGCTGCCAAATAATGGACTAATTTCAAAACTCAGCAATTTTTGCCTCCTAACTTCGAGAAGCAAGTTCGTAAAGAATAGAACTTGCTTGTCCAATTAGAACATGTTAATGCATATGTGCACAAATTCACTCGAGTAATGCTTAAAGTTACTCCCTTCTTGAAGATTATAGAAGAGGAAAAGATGCGGAAGTCTAGTTTGCATCCTGTCATTCAAAAGAGCCTTACTGTAACTTGATTGAACACAATACTAATCAATACACTTAAATATACCAAGATTTGATGGACACTTGCTCAAATACAAGAAGTAATTTGCTGAATTGACAAGAGACACACAATGAGCCAGAACGGCTGACCCCTCCCTCAAATAAAGTATATTAATCTTGGGAGAATCAAATACAGTGTCATGGGCATTTCTGACCAGATTTCCATACCAATGCATATGACTACAGTATTGCAAACAAGTGGTTGTCGATGTAGACTTGCAATCCACACTACCCTCTCAAGTGTCCATGTTCCCTACCATCTTCTCTCTATTGTTCCACCAACACATGGTAGCAACAATCTGCAAGAGAGCACGTAGGACAAGAGAACACTACACAAGGTATGTGACCTTGTAATCTGGTTCCTCCCTCCTGCTACTTGCTTTCATATTTAAGCATTAAAGCTTACCAATTGCAAGTAGAGTCGATGACAGCGGAAGCCTTCGTGATGGAAGTCCTTGGAGTGAAGAGATCTTCGATTTGTCTCATTTCTTCGCAACAAAAGTCTTCAAGAGGATGAAGGGAACCTTGGGAAAGCTTCCCCTATGGTTCAACTTGAGAAAGCAGGGCTGAAATTAGGGTTTTCAACAAAAAGACCAGAAATTACAGCAATAAAGAGAGCTGTTTTGCTGAATTTCAGTCATTGGGAGAGTGTAGGAGAGTGATTGGCATCCAGAAACACTCTTGGAAGCTTGAGAAACACCTTAGCAAGCTTGGAAATGGAGTTGGGAAGGAGAAAGTGCAGAAAATGCAGCCCAACAGCCCTCATGAAGGAGGCACCAAACTCTAGAGAGAGGAGTGAGATGGTGATTTGTCCAGTGTAGGTGGCAGGCAGGTGCTTTGTGGAGCAAGCTAGAGTGGACACATGGCTGGTTACTCCCTTTGTACAAAGGGGATAAGGTCTGGGCAGCAGTGGACATTGGATTATGTCCACCTCGAGACATCAATGTGTGTGAACACCGGGCTGGTCATAATTTATAAGTGAGTTTTGGTCGCCCAAAACTTAATGAAGTGTGTACACACTCACTTATAAATTAATGCTAACTCCTAAAGCTAGGTTTATGACAAATACTTACCACCTGTCACATGCCACATAACTATGTCAGCAGACAGTTTCACACGCAGAGTTCGCGGACGGGCGTCCCCTTACCCGGAACTACACATTGGTCAAGCAAGCATGAAAATAGCATGCAATTTCAATTGCAAGCAAGCACATAAAGATACTATGCAATGCAGCATTGGTATGGGCAATCCCCGTTCATGAGCCTATACCAACATAGATGTGCTCCAGGCAAGTACACGAGGTACCAGACCCAATGGAACACCAATCCACCAAGCATTTCCGGGCATGTACACGGAGGCACAAGTCCCAACGGAAAGCCAAGTCCACAGTATCACATGAGTGGCATCAATCCCCGGCATATACAACTGCCATGGACACCAGTTCAATGTACATACATGATAAGAAACCACGGGTAGACCAATTGGGTGGCCAAATGGTGACACTTACCCTCTATCCAAGCAATACTCTTAGGCACATGATACACTCAGCCATCATTGCTGAGGAGTTACATGAAAGAGACCCCTCGTGAACAAGAATTCAGCCAATACATTGCAAAACAAAGAGAAAATCAAGACCTGTCCAAGGTTGTATAGCAAGAACAGCAAACAAAGGATAGAGATAGAAAGGATAGATATGGCTCACAAAAGAAGCCGTGCAGTAAGAATAATGTCCCACAGCTGTCCAAACAACAAGTAAAAGAGTTCAAAGAGCAGGGCAAATGTTTCCAATGTGCCCAAAAAAGGACACATGAAGAAGAATTGCCCACCATTGCAAAAAGAGGGTGCCCTAGAAGCACCAAAGCCGGCTGCAAATGCTATTCCCAATGTGCATCGACACACAATGGAAGATCCTAAGAGTAGAGAGTTGCTCAAAACATCGAGAAAGGTCAACAATCATGATGCACTGTTTCTTTTTGATGATGCATATACATATAATTTATGTGTGGCACAACCCACTGCTCTATCTCTGTTTAGGAGTTTCTTCTCTAGCTCTCTTAACTGACCATACCCCAACCGCCCATCTGAGGGGTTAAGACCTCAGAACTGGGGGAGCCTGCTACAGCTAACTGCCCGCCTGCTCAGCGCACTTGTTCAAACTCCACTTCCCCCTAGCCAGCCAATTGAGCCATTTGTTAAGTCCTTGATATTCAATCGAGCCACCCAACTAGCTTATCAATCTAGGTCTTCAAAGGGCGCACCTGCCCCCAGCTCTGCAGCAGCCACATTGGCTCCTGTTCCACAGAAGAGGCCACACCAGCAATTACACAAAGCAGCTCGCATCAACGTTACTTGCCAGATTTGGCCTTGTCTCGATGTGCAGTAGACCTCGACTCCAGCTGGACCATTTTGACTACCCCAACCCTCCACCAGCTCGACCTCAGTTACTCACCACACAAAGTTTGGTATGCACAGACCGGCACATTGGATGACGTGTCATGGACTGTCTACGGATGCGCTCTCACCTTTCCAATACACACAATAAAGGCAGCCATATTGACCAAACAGGAGCTAAATAGACTCATTAGAACGAATGACTTTTGGCAGCTCTACTTCCATAGGACACCCCCATCCAAAACACACAATAAAGGCAGCCATATTGACCAAACAAGAGTAAAATAGACTCATTAGACATGGATGACCTTTGGCAGCTCTACATCCATAGGACACCCCCATCCAAAATGAGTCTATATAAAGGCCACTTTCTCACACTGGAAGAGAAGGGGTTTATAAGGATGCTTGAGGGTTCACTTATCACATGCATTGAGGATGTCTATGGGTCACCTCCATGTTTCATCGCATAGGTTGCATGTTAAGACAAGACGAGATCCACATTTACACCATTGCTCAACATACTATAAGATTTGCAGGGCTCCTCACTGTCAGCATGGAGAGAGATTTGGTTACCCACATCAGGTTACCACGTATGATGACTGGAAATGTGTGGCTCTCTACCTCGATAATGTTTGTAGGCATAGAAAGCGACTCTTCAAAAAGCACACTTGCGGGCAGGAAGTCACCAACCGAACACTCCTTTCTTTCCAGGAATCGATCAACATCGATTGAGTGAACAGATGACACCAGCCCACAAGAGCTCAGATTGAGGCACTCTCACAGGGGACGCTCACAGGGGACAACATCTCCAAGACTTGGCAGCATCCTGTACACCCATGATTTATGGAGCCACATCCACAACCAAGAGGAGATCACAGAGATTCCATAGGAAGCCCCAACCACACACAGATGAGGATCTTGGATGTGTTCAGTGGACACGTGAAGGGTTCACTCGAAAGGTGATAGTCTTCACCAGCTCCGTAACCGTATTCCTTGGACACATGCTGAGCTTGCAGACTTAGCAAAGGAGGTTATGTACCCATAAGAGATGAGAGGGAAGGAACATCACAACAAAAACTCATTTTACCTGCATCCGCACCCTTGCTAGCTCAATCGGGGAACATATAATGCAAGCCAGTGATCTGGCAACAGAGCCGGCTATCAAAGGTGCATATGGAGTTAATTGTGGCCAACTATTAGCTGAATACCGCTCAAGAGAATCACGAAACACATCATAGCATGGCAGATAGATCCCGACCTGTACACCAAAAAACATGCACAACACCCATTCATGTCATACACTGCAGTTGACTAGACTAACTATTTGCAAATCAATGAATCTAAGACTGTAGCAGAACATGTTGGTAGCTTTACTGTTGGCACTGCAAGTGCAAGACCAGCATTGGTGCCCCTCCACAGTCTGCGAATACCCTCCTGGATGTCATTCAGTAAAAACGGTCATAAGCAGCTCTTTTATGAGTAAAAGCATACTCTTTAGATATTTTTAGTGGCAATCAGACTAGCTTATCAAATGCACCTGCCGGATAATCTTGTAAAAAACATCGAATGTGCCATTGTATCGAAAACAAGTAGGAGGGCATAAAGGTGCAACCCCAGAAACTCCACCACGTGGGCAAACGGGCGGGCACTTTCCATCATTCAAACAAAAAATGTCAGATTTCTTGCACATCAAATGGAAAGCCAAGATGAACAAATATGATAGCACAGAGAAGTACAATAAACATTATGCTAATTAACAAAGATTGCAAGATGTTGGAGATATATAAACAACAAATACCATGCTACATACTGACAAAGATCATAGACCAAAATCAAAGGTAAACTTGACAGGTAAATATTTGTCTTCATTGAGTGAATCGTTGAAAATGAGAATAAGTTGACATTTACCACGAACTCTGCACTTAGTGAACCCATATGTCTTCTTACATGCCGGTAAGGCTCGCCTGCTGCCTGTGCCTGAAGTCTGGTCTGGAAGAAAGTTAATCAAAAAACACCAGAATCTGCTATTAAACTCCAGCTTCAAAGCACAAAAAACAAGCAAGCAGATATACATGTCTTGAACGTTAAAGCGTAGTGTTAAAACTCACAAGACCCAAGTATGGCTAAAGACTTCTCAAAACCCCCAACAATTTGGTACTCATAAGAACTGACTGTTGAAATGATTAACAATTGCTAGCATAGGTCTCTTGTTTATTAGATTGATGCTGTAAATTATTTTTGGGCAGGTAATAACAGCTGAAGCTCCCCCCTCCCCAATGGCATGATGTGCTCCCTTCCGCCCCTAGCACTATGCACCACCACTCTAGCTCTTCCTCTCCCACACTGCGTGGGCACATCTCATTTTTTTGCACTCTAACATGCTGCCCCCTTTTTTGCTCATGCTGCTCCTTGCCAGCAGTTCCATACCCTCACCTTCCTCCACAATGCCCTATTGTGCCCACACTTGCACACCCTATGTCACATCCATTAGCTCCACATCACACATGCATCCAACATGCTATGCTATTCATGATGGTTAGACTCAGGGATAAAGTTAGGGTTTAGCAAAAGAATCCACCCATTTTGTGAGCCTTAATCTATAAAGGCATTAAATAAGCCGAGAGTGAATGCAATTAACGCAAAAAGTAAGTTAACTAGCCTAACGCAATTTAATCCATAGTTGGCAGACTAATTGGACAACTAAATTAACTAACTATAAATAGGACCCCTCTCTCCCCATTCTACGCATCTTCTAGAAGTCTTTTGGAAGGAGAAAACCAACAAGAAGTAGCAGATCCAATCAAAGGTTTTGGGGATGTTTCACATGGAAGCTTAGAGGAACTGAATTTGCAAGAAATAGAGATGGAGACGAGAGAGAAAGAAAGAAAGAAAAAAAGAAAGATATATAAAACATCTACTAAAGACCCAATGGGCCTATGAGACCAAAGTGATACAATAATGTCCATGGCATATCCCATCATTGAAGTTTTGAACACAGAGAAAGAAGAGAGGGCACGATATTGGGTCCCGTTAACCCTCAGAAGACGCCCCACCCATAGGTGTATTTGCTTGTATTGCCGCATGTGAATGTAAATACTGACCTTAAGGGCAGTAAAATTGTCACGACCCTGTGTTTTTCTCTGGACAATATGCAGGTGTGCACGGGGACATGGTGGACAGTGTGAATGGCATCAGGTTGGAGTCAAAAAGGGAGCCCATATGTGGACAACCCCAAGTGTGAAGGGGGGGCAAAGAAATTTTAACTTAAAAGGTTTTAAAAAAACCTTTAAAGTAATTTTTAATGCCATTTATGAAGAAAACGTGGCCCATAAGCTATTTTGGGGCCACGTGTGCTTTTTGGGAAAGAGGAGGGGCTGGCAGGCAAGTAGGCGCCTAACTCTTGAGGAAACGTGTGCTTTTTGGAAGAGGTGGGCTGCAAGGAAGCATGGGGATGAACAGCACGTTGGCTTTTCTCTCTCTCTTGCTAAGAGTCGACTGCAGCATGCACATGTGTTTTTCTCTTGGAAAGGGTGGGCGGCTGGACTGCAACTTCACGCAGGAGATTTAGTTCATGGGAAAGCTGGCGACTGGTTGGGCTGCACGCTGAAGCTATTCCCTCTTTGCCACAGGCTTGTGTACTGGTCGGGCAGCACTCAGTTTCTCTCTCTTTTGATTTAGGAAGGCTGGCGGGCTGGGCTATTAAGGCACAGAAGCTACAGGCGCAGACTCAACCTCTCTTTCTCTCGTGGCTTTTGGAAGGAGGTTGTCTGGCTGCTGCGCAACAGTACACACAGGCGCCTATTGAATCCCTCTTTCCCCTTTGCTTTTGGCATGAAGTTGGCTGGCTGCGCTGCTGTCCGTACAGGCAGAGTTGGACACAAAGGCGTGGACTGCAGGACAAGAAGGCAGGACACAACGAGGCTTTTCCTCGTGTCTTTTTCTCTCTTGTGGAAAGCGACATAAAGACTGTAAGTCTCTTTTTCTTTGTGAGCAAGTGGGACTGCAGGTGATGTCTTTCGGAGTCTCTCTTTTCACTGGCTCAAGACTGTTACAGAGTGGTTCTCTCTAGCCCTTTGTGAGAGGAAGGGTTTGACAGTTCAGAGGGTGGAAACAGGACAATTTATGGGCTGTTTTTGTTTGGCTGCAAATTCAGCTATGTGCTTGGGTTTTTGACTGCAAGTACAGGTCTTGTGGTTATGTTTCTTGGCATGGGAGTGATGCAAGCTCGCATGGCAGCGTGCTCATGGAGCAGATTGTTTTCTTCCTGCTAGAAAGGAACAGTGGGACCTACAGTATGGGAATCTCTATGTTGCCAGATGTTTCATGTGGGAACAGGTAACTAGATGTATGGAAACAGGACATAAGTTTCAAAGGGAAACAGGCCTAATGGTTTCATGTGGAAACAGGTCGTAGGTTTCTCGATGAGGAAACATGTTTTTGGGTTTCTCCAGGAGACAGGTCACATGCAGGCAGAAGGTACAGGAGTGGACACATGTTTGGTACAGCCTTGCTACCGATAGGACAAGGGACAGGGAATCCATGACAGAGATGGATAGTACCCTTGGAAGGTAGAGAGGGTTTGTACAGGTGTGTCAACTGTATGGTATGCTGTACTGTGATGCGAGTTCTCTTGAGAGACAGTTTGGGAGTTTGTGTTGTGATGCAGAAGCACTGGATGTGTTAGGGTGTGATGCTGTTCATAGTGTGAGAGGCTATGGATGGTTGTGGCAGCCTTGATCATGGGAGAAAGCTTCTGTATGCAGACTCAATGTGGGAGAGTCTTTCGATATGAACAATGGCTGGATTTGTTTGTGGATGCCATGTGGACAAGAAGCCAGATGCAGATTCTTTGCAGGCTTCAGGAGTTCTACTGGGACGGCTGAATTACCAGCCTTATATTGTAATCAAAGCTCTTATATTCAATTAAAGAAATACCGTAAGGGGCGCCACTGCGATTTGGGGCCAATCGGTGTCCGTGTACTTTTTGCAGGAGCACTGTAGCTCCCCCTGTTTGTTTTCCTTTTCTAGGTCCTCAATGGTGTTGAAGTGTTTTATGTGCGAGTGTTTGTTTCACCGCCCGTTAGGCCGGTTTCAAAAACCATGTTTGTACTGACCATAAGACTTGCAAAATGCTGGAGTGGTGGGCTGAATGCTAGCCGCCTTGTATAGCATCTGTTGGACAGCTCTATAACTTGCATGTAGGCTTCCACAAGCTGATTAGACCTGTGTTTTGCTTCAACATTTATGCAAAAACACAACGATGAACACAGAGAAGAGAGAGAGATAGAGAGAGACGTTGCTGTAACAAAGTTTTCTGTATACGTGTATCAATGTGTACATATATCCCAGCCAACATGGCCTCCAAAAGGTAACATCTATGTCTATGACCTGTCCCACAAAGCCTAGGATCAGATGACTACACAATGATCTGCTCTAGCCTACTTATAGGCTCGTGGAACTGCCACCTGTACCCGACTGCTGTTGGCCAGATCCTTAGACAACAAAACACCCAAAAATCCTAGCTAAAATAGCTAAGCTTGATGACAGAATTCAACTGACCTTGGATGATTGACACCATCCCTTTACTACATACTCTTGACCACTTGGATCTTGTCTTGAAAACCTTGTTGGCATCAAGGTCTTGCCTATGTGTTTGTTTGTGTGTGTGTCACAAAGGGAGGAGATCATGAATCAAGTGAATGAGTTGCTATAGAAGGTCATGATCCGACCTCGTCACCCTCCTTATTGCTCGCTAGTTTTGGCTCGTCAGTTATGCTAGTGCAAAAGAAGGATGGTTCTTTCCACGTGTGTGGATTATCGAGCCTTGAATAAGGTTACCATAAAGAATAGATACGCTATTCCAAGAATTGACGATATCTTGGACACACTAAGTGGAGCTTCAGTTTTCAGCCGGATTGATTTGAAGAGTGGGTAACATCAAGTTCGAATTGTACCAGAGGATATCTCCAAGATAGCATTCCGTACCACTTTTGGCCTCTATGAATTCTTGGTAATGCCCTTTGGTCTGACCAATGCACCAGCCACCTTCAACCGAACGATGAATCAAAATTTTTGCCAACATAGAAGATTTTGTGGAACTTTCTTTGATTTATTGTCTTTTCACAAAATGAAGAGGAACATAAGAAGCATTTAATTGTTGTATTTCAAGATCTAAGAAAACATAGATTGTACATAAATCCAAAGAAGAGTGAGTTCTTTTTGCACGAAATCAAGTACTTGGGACATCATCCGAGTAGGTGTACAGATGATGGATCCAACCAAAGTCAAGGCCATTGTGGAGTGGCCAACTCCGAAAGATGTCCATGAAGTGAGAAGCTTTCTTGGACTTTGCTCATACTATTGGTAGTATGTGCACTATTTTGCACATTGCTACACCTTTGCATGACGTGTGCAAGAAGAGAGCTGTTTTTAGCTAGACTCGAAGAGAGGAGGCAGCCTTCAAAAGGCTGAAAGAAGAAGCCATCAAACATATTGTTTTGCATCTACCAGATTTTAAAAAAGATTTTGTGGTACATTGTGATGCTCCAGATGTAGGCATAGGTGTTGTTTTGATGCAGGAAGGAAGAATAGTTGCCTATGAAAGCCGGAAGTTACATGAAGGTGAGAAGAACTACTCCACCTATCAAAAGGAATTTCTTGTAGTGGTTCATGCCTTGACCATCTCCAGGAATAGACACCCTTAGTTCAAGCACCTGCATTAAACCTCATCGTCAACAACCCTCTACTCTCTAGTTATATCTCTGGATGGGGAGGATTGAGAAGAATGTGGGGGATTGGATGACCTTGAGTTGTTGTTGCAAGAAAACACACACACAAGAGTAGACAAGCACACGAGAGATGGATGGCTAAATTTTATTCTAGAGAGTACAAGCACACAAGAGAGATAGATGGCTAAATTTTATTCTAAAGAGTGATCACCAAAGTTTGAAGTACTTTCTTACCCACAGAAGAAGAAGTCACCTATGCAGATGAGATGGGCAAACTTCTTGTCCATATTTCACTTCACAATGGAGAGCATGAAGGGCAAAGACAACTTGATGGCTGATGCTTTGCCTAGAAGACCTGAAGTTGGTGCCATCACTATCAGATACCACACCGACTTCACGGTAATGCATGATTTATATGCTAAAGATGCAGATTTTACCTAGGTATGGCACTATTTACAGCAAGGAAACATTAAAATGCCTTTCTCAATAGGGGAAGGTTTCTTAATGATGAAGAATTAGCTTTTCATAGTGAAGGAATTAAGTCAAAGGGTCATGGAGGAATGCCATGCACCTCCTTTTACTGGACATAGGGGTATTCTTCCTACCACACAGATGTTCAAAAGATATTTCTGTTAGCCTTCTACGAGGAAGGACATTGAGGCATTTATTTGTGAATGCATTACATGCCAAAATGTGAAGTTTGATTGAGGTAGGCCACAAGGCTTATTATACCCTTTGCCTATTCCAAAAAAACCATGGGAAAGCACTTGGGAACATGAAGCACATCCCAAGCCATAGAAGGCTGGCCTAGGGAAGAGTTAAGTCGCACATTACCAACCGCAGAGGCCTCCAAGTTGGAAGAATCACCAATGGACACCGTCGAAGAGCTGGGACGAATGTCATGAAGAATGGTCTTGTCAGGGGTCATGTGAGTAGTACACCCACTGTCATGACCCTGTGAAAATGGAACAAAACAAGTGTGGGCATGGTGGTTGGTGAGCAAGACAAATATTAAATGATTCATATTTGGGGTGCCCGGACAAATGTTATGATGTGTGGACATCTTCAAGTGTGAAGGGGGACCAAGAACATTAATATTTTTAATGTTCTAACCATGGGTGGCCCCTAGGCATAAGTGGCCCTTAGAAACTTTAATAAACATTAAAGAAAGGGGCCTAGGATATTTTTGGAGAAAGAGGCAATTCCACTTTTGGTACACGCCTCTCTCATCTCTCTCTCTCTCTTGCCTTTGGGGAAGTGTGCAAGCAACCTGCGTGGAGGAGAAGAGAATTCCTAGTCGACTGGCTGGCTACTGGTTTCCGTACACAACAGGCCGTACAGACCCTGGCCGTACAGTCCACGTGGCTGCAGGCCGTACAGCGCTGGAGGTTGTTGCCCGTACAGAGCAGGCGCATCTTCTGCAGGAACAGGCTGCTGCGCACAGGCTGGTTCAAGCGACGCTGGCAGGTACGGACAGCAAGTACAGTCCGTACTGTTGGCTGCTGTACGACTGCAGGTCCTGGTTGCTGCGCACAGGCTGGTTGCTGGCGATGCTGGCGACAAAGTACTGACAGCAAGCAGGTAGGTTCAGGCGACTGCAAGTACAACCCATACAATCCTGTACGGACAGGTACAATCAGGTGCTGCATACCTGTACGGACAGGTACAGGCGGCTACAGACCTGTTCCGTCCTGAACAATGGTAGGCGGTGTTTTATCATAGCATAGTTGGTGCATCAGTCAAGTGGTTGCAGGGAGGAAGTACAGACAGTCTTTGGCAAGTACAAACTGGTACGATCGGTCCCACTGGTGCAGATCCACGCATTGAATTGGTAAGCTTTGAACTTGTCCATCTTTCTTTCTTTCCACTGGCTTATGTCTGCAGAGTTGTGTCATCTAGCCCTTTGTGAGAGGAGGGGTATGGCAGTTTGAAGGGTGGAAACAGAGACTGGACAGTGGATGTATATTTGAACTGAGTTGTGGAGTCATGTTCATGGAATATGCCAGATGTGTGCTCAAGGCTGCCCTGTTGAATGGTCTTGGTTGATCAGAGGGAAGCACGGTGTGTTGCTTTTGTGGGACACAGATCTGTGTGTGAATCCTCTGTGCTAAGAGGTCTTGAGGGCTGCCAGATTGGACATACACGTTTATTCTCCTGGCTGGCTTTGTTGTACTCAATTTTACATCTCATTGAATTTGAATAAAGAAATACCGAAAGGGGGGCCAAGCTTTGGGGCCAACAGGTGTCGATTTCATTTCAATTTTGGGGCATTCTAGCTCCAGTTAATTTTGTTATTTATTGGACTACAACTGGAAGGGTGACTGCTAATCTACCGCACTTTGGTTTCTACCAGAGGCCCACTATCAACCACCCAATCCGTAAGACGTGAGGTGGAAGGAACATTCTCCTTGGTGGAAGAGGATTTTTGAGTTTAGTTGGTGGATGAAGAGGTTTGATTGGTGGGTTTCTTAACAAAACCACCGTCCCTCTTCTTCTGGCGACAGACTGGCTAAATATGACCTTTGAGACCACAAGAATGACAAATAAGCTTCTTATGAGCGGGATTGATGGTAGGTTTGTAGTTACCTTTGTTGCTTATGGAAACCTTGGACTGCCATTTGCTTTCGCCCTTAGCCTAAAGAAGGGTCTCGCAAGTACCTTGGCTGGTCTTCTTTCTCATGGCTCTATCCTGAAGCATGTCAACAATGGTATGTAGATCAGGAGGAGAAGCAAGAAGTGATACAATATCCAAAAAAGCATAGAAAGTCTCCAGCAATTTGGCGAGGAGCCGATTGACAAAGTCCTCATCGGTAGCTTTACTCCCATAAGAGACCAACTGCTTCTGAATGGTTACGAACTCCGTAACAAAATCCATGATGTTAGAAGTATTGGCAATCTTCAGGTTGGAGAGCTGATTTTCCAAATCTACCTTCTGAGCAAAGTTCTCACGGTGATACCTCCTTTGGATGGTATCCCACAATTCTTCTACAGTTTCCTCATGATTGTCATCAAATTGACGAGCAATAGAGGGTTCTATGTTGAAGAAGATAAAGGCATGAGCCCTTGCATCTTTGTCAGCCGAGGTATTAATCTCAGCCCGGGGAGAAGTAGAGCACTGGGAGAGGCATCAGTACCAGAAACAATACTATGATACCGAAGGAGAGTCTTCATTTGTAGTGCCCAATCAAGATAATTGGTTCCATCTACGATGGATTCCTTGGGAAGCTGAGGAGTGGAGATGCTAGGTGAGGTGAAAGAAAGATGTAGAACTGTACTCCTGCCGGAGATCAAGGCACATGGGTGAAGACGGGAGCCGACCCGATGCGTGATGAAGTATGGAAGGGAGAGGCTAATGGAGCAAGTGCACAGTGCTACCACTGGTATGCGGTAGCGACGGAATACAAACAGCCTCGAATTAGTGCTAGAAAAACGCTGATTTGTGCTCGAAGTAGATCTCCAAAACGCAGCCACCAAGGGAGCAAAGGAGAAAAAAAAACACAGGCTGATAACTCTTCTTGCTGATCTGTGGAAGCACAAGATCTTTGATACCATGTGAGAATATGTGAATATGAAGCGGAAGCAAGTAGAGATTAAACAAGAGAAAGTAGACAGACAGCCAAGATCTGAAATGTATTGATTGATTTATGAATGAATACTTATATACATATCTGTAGAGCCAGTTGGCTTGTAGGGCTGGAGGACAAATGCCCACGACTGATAAAACTGCCTAAAATAGGTGAAAAATATGGGGAAAATCCCTAATTACATCAGATAAATATCCATATAAAAGTGGAAATAAAATGGGATAAAATGGAGATTAAATGCTGGAGATGACATGTCCAACAAAAAATGGGGGAGAATATGCGGAATGCCAGAGCATGAAAATGGCAAATGGAACTTCTCATTGCCTTCTTAATTTGTACATGACCCACAAGAGAACTGGAGTTTCCTTGAACTCCTACTTCTAATACAATATTCTTTCCTTTATGAGTGATCTTGAGTTTGCCTTCATCTTGGCCGTAGAGAGCTACAGCTTTGACCTTGTGACGAAGACAAGGTCATTGGCACGCTCTACCCCAAGTCGGTTCCTCTTCCTAGAGGCAATGTGGCTGTAGGTACTCCAAAGTTGCTCCAAGCAAGAGGAGCTGACGGCCTAACTAAGTATGCGGATGGCAAGCTGCTGCAGCTCCGGTCCATCTGAACCAAAGTCCTCCCACCATAGAGCAGCACCAACTTTGGAGCAGTTAACCTGTGCATCATGACAGCCATAGGAGCCATGAAATGACCTGTACATCGAAAGCTGGTCCCTGATCTTGCGCCTAACCGATGCATCAGGCACAAGACGATCCAAGATGATCCTCCATCCAGCGCTCACCTCCTGGTCGCTCTCCTGCTTGTTGCCTTGGAATTCTGGGTCCACCACATAAGCTGCTGCATGCAATGGAGAGTAGTAGGAATTCCACCTTCCTAGACACAAGGCATGGATCTCCTCGTATCATGCGATCCATGGCCTCGTAGACCTTGCCTATGCATGGTTGCATAGCGTCTACAATCCTCAATAGGTGGACTACGGGCCTCACCATAGCATCTGTGGTCTTCACACGCTCCCACCAAGAGGCGTCATCCGCCCGTAGCCTACACTCTTGGCCAGTGTTTGTATGGGACTCTTGCATGGCGACAAACTCGTCGCTAAGGAAAAGCCCCCTCAAAGCACCGCTACAATCCTTCAACCGGCCCAACATGAGAAAGTTGTAGGCAAACCGGGTGTCGGAATATTTGAGGAGAGAGAGACAGGACCTCTTGTTGAACTCATGCCGAAGTCTTTGGTGGTTGAGTGTGACATGGGAGGGGTTACGACCGTAGTAATCACAACCTTAGTCTACACTTAACTGCACTTAATGATGTTTAAGAGACAAACAGATATGTGTCAATGCAATGCAGCTATATTAGATGAATGAATGATGTTACAATGATGATCCAAAAGGATCTGTAATGCTGAATATGCTGCCTATATGCTGTAAATGCGGGCTGAACTGCTGTCCACTCTTTCCCTTGTCTCCTGGGAAGGAAACGCTAAAGGGAGCTTTAGGAACAGATGCTGAATGCTGGTGATATGCTGAAACGCTGACCTGTTGGGCTGAACTGGCTGCGTTTTGCTCATGATGATGGCTGAACTGATGATGCGTTAACTGACTATGCTGATGGAGATGCGTTAACTTATCTGATGCTGATGATGAGGGCTGATGCTGATATGCTGAAACGCCAGATGATCCTGAGGAGGATGCGCTTCACTGATGAGCCCCCTTGATGACTGAATGGATGAGGTGCCTTACTGAATGGAGAGGCGCCTGTATTTATATGGGTGAGAGGCTGCTGGTCGGCCAGGTGGACTGCAGTCGGCCAGTGCATAACTCCCATAAAATACCATAAAATACCATAAATGGTAGTCGGCTGCCCCAAAAATGCATAAAAATGCCTGAATAAATGCTGGTAAAATGCCTGATGAATCTGATGATGCTAATGATGCCATGTCACTATACACCTGACTGGTGTGCACGTGACATTCCCCGCTGCTAAACTGTTGCTGGGTGTATACCTGGCAACCTTCGACTCTTCTGCGATCCTTCTCCTCCGAACCACTGCCCCCTTCTGTCTTCTGCTGGGACTGAGGCCGTCTGCAGGAGTTAAATCCCTGAGCCAAGACGCTATGTAGTGCGGGAACTGAATGGCAACTACCTGAGTCACCCCTGACCTGCCTGTGGAAACCTTTCACCTACCATCTCCGTCGTACCTGAAGCTCTGAACCTCCTGAGGCGATGTTGGAGCAAACTTCCGTCTTCTGTGGAAGAGAAACCCCCTGCTGCTGCCAGTTGAAGCCAAAACTTATGTGCTCCTTTGATGATGGATGTCCTTCTTCCCTGAGAGTTCATGGGTAACATGTATGCAGGACTGACTGCTAAGATGACTACTAAGATGACTGCTATGATGACTGCTATGCAAGCCATGTGCAACCCTAAATGCTGTGCAAGAATGCAGATGGATGGGTTACTGATGCAGACCTAAGGGAAAATCCCTAAGGGTGGCTTGCAAAATTTTGAGAACTGGGTTTAACTGTGCGGAAGCGATAAAACTGATGACTGACTGAATGACTGCTGGAATGAACATGCTCTAAGGCTGGTTACCCTGTAACGCTCTGATACCAATGTGACATGGGAGGGGTTAAGACCGTAGTAATCACAACCTTAGTCTACACTTAACTGCACTTAATGATGTTTAAGAGACAAACAGATATGTGTCAATGCAATGCAGCTATATTAGATGAATGAATGATGTTACAATGATGATCCAAAAGGATCTGTAATGCTGAATATGCTGCCTATATGCTGTAAATGCGGGCTGAACTGCTGTCCACTCTTTCCCTTGTCTCCTGGGAAGGAAACGCTGAAGGGAGCTTTAGGAACAGATGCTGAATGCTGGTGATATGCTGAAACGCTGACCTGTTGGGCTGAACTGGCTGCGTTTTGCTGATGATGATGGCTGAACTGATGATGCGTTAACTGACTATGCTGATGGAGATGCGTTAACTTATCTGATGCTGATGATGAGGGCTGATGCTGATATGTTGAAACGCCAGATGATCCTGACGAGGATGCGCTTCACTGATGAGCCCCCTTGATGACTGAATGGATGAGGTGCCTTACTGAATGGAGAGGCGCCTGTATTTATATGGGTGAGAGACTGCTGGTCGGCCAGGTGGACTGCAGTCGGCCAGTGCATAACTCCCATAAAATACCATAAAATACCATAAATGGTAGTCGGCTGCCCCAAAAATGCATAAAAATGCCTGAATAAATGCTGGTAAAATGCCTGATGAATCTGATGATGCTAATGATGCCATGTCACTGTACACCTGACTGGTGTGCACGGGACATTGAGGACAAAGGAGACCATGGTGTTGGCCTCCTCAATGAGCGGGCTGATCCATGGTAATGCCCCGATGTCCTTGAGGAGGTTGTTTAGGCAATGAGCCATACAAAAGGACACCGTGACATGTCCATACATACTTTGGAGAATAGCTCCCGCCGCCCTATTGGAAGGCTCCCCATCCGCAACAAAGCCCACTACATGCTCGGGACCAACGATCTCCATGGTGGTAGCCCACTCCGCCGCAAGCACATCCACGCTCTTCCCAGTGCTGCCGGACGCATCATGAGATGAGATGAAGTACATCTCTCCACGGGAATATGCAACCATGCCGTGAATACTCCTCTTGTGGGTGTCACTCCATCCATCCACAATGAGGGAGACTCCGTTCCTCTCCCATTGCCACTTTGTGTTGTCGGCCGCTTGCTCTACAATGCACTTCTCCTTGTCGAGCAATGTAGTGCGCAAGCTCTCGGATGAGGGGGACGTATAGGTTGAGCCATACTCCCCAATCTTCTTAACCATGACCTTGAAGTATTCCGACCTATTCAAGAAAGTAATTTACTAATGAGAAGAGGACTAGGATGATGAAAACATGAATGATGAATTGGCAATGATCGATTGCACTTACCTAGCCGCTTGAAAGGCAATGTGGTCGTGGAAGAAGAAGCGGGCCACCGCCATATCCACCTCCTCCTTCAACTTGGGGTTCCAATTCTCCCCAAGTGTCCACCACATGACTCCATTGTAGAGGCTTGAGTTCCTCTCCCCATCGTCGCGGGATCCACGGCCGCTCGTGGTGTCCTACTTGTCGCTTCGACCGCTTCGTAGACGCTAAGCTTGTCAAGAAGTTCCCGTCTCTTCTCGGGCGTGACATTCGTGCAAAACCTCACCTCATGCCCACTCTCATGCAAGAGGTGGGCTCACACTTTGTCGGCGCCACCCGTTCGCCGGTACGGGCAAAGCTTGCATACCCATGGCCGAGAACCGCCTCCATGAACGGATGTGGTGTAGTTAACCTCCTCCCACCATGTCCATCCCGTTGTCCTTCTACGAGAAGCCCCGGCACGTGAGGAGGATGCCATGGTTGAAGATGGCTTGACTCTTGAGCCTTGAGGAATGAGAGACAGAGAGAGAGAGAGAGAGAGAGAGAGAGAGAGAGCCTTGAGGAATGAGAGAGAGAGAGAGAGAGAGAGCCTAGAGGCTTGGAAGTTGGAAGACTCCAAGAGTCAAGACTCAAGAGGCTTGAGGGAGCGGTGAGAGCCTAGGCCCTAGAGCTTGGAACTTAGAAGTTGGAAGAGAGAAGATTCAAGAAGCTTGAGCAATGAGCCTTGAAAGCTTGAGCAATGAGCCTTGAGAGTTGTGAACTTGTGTGTGCTTGTAGCCTTGTAGAGGCTTGTTCTTATATAGATAGGCAAGAGAGAGAGAGAGGAAAGCCTCAAGGGCAAGAGAGAGAGAGAGGGCCAAGCCTCAAAGAGCCAAGGCCCAACAGCCATAAACAGCTAGAAGAGCCAAGGCCCAACAGCCATAAACGGCTCGAAAGGAGCAGGCAGGCGGCAGGCAGGCGCAACGGTCAAAAACGCAGCAACGGCAGGCGCAACGGCTCTCTGTCGTCCCCGCACAGCGCCGTCCCCGACAGGCGTCCCCGTCCCTGCACCGTCCCCGTCACCATCCCCTTTGAGAAACGTCCGTCGGGGGACATCCGTCCGTCCCCGTCCCTGCGCCATCCCGTTTCGCGATCTCGACGTTCCAATGCTCCGTCCCCTCCGTCCCCTGTGACTATGGTTGCAGATCTATTCACAAAGGCTTTACCTCGAGAAAAGTTTGAAGCTTTCCGCAAAGCTTTGGGCTTACTCTCATACAGAGAGTGATCTGCTACCTTGTACAGGTTCACACTTCCACTAAAGGGGGGATTTGTAGGCATATGCTCACTTATGGTAGTGCTATGTGTGAACAGGGCTTAACCAAGGGCACTTTTTCCCATGTGGTTTTTCCGCTTGGACATCAAGTGTGAAAGGACACTCTAACATATAATATTTTGTACTTCTATATTATATGAATGTGGCACACATGCAAGGGTTGACTTGCATTTTGTGGATACCGCACTTTTGGCTCTCTCTCTCTCTCTCTCTCATTTCTGTGTGTGAGCTATTCTACCCTGCACCTAACCCTAATGTGCAGGTTTGTGTGTGTGAGTGTGTGAGTCCAACACCCAACACTAGGCTAGTTCTAACCTTTCAAGCTAAACTCACAAAGGTGTCCAAGTGTATAGTGTAAATGTATCCCATTGGTCAACAATATACCTTGCTTACACAACAAAACCACCTGAGCGCATAGTTAGGCTTTGATACCAACCATGGAACTCTTGGGCCTATGTGCTAGGGTTTTGAGAGTGGAGAGAGGAGAAAGCAACAAAATTCAAACGCACAGCACACACAATAGCCCTAAAACTCCTGATTTGTATTATGTAAAAGAAAAAGGTGTTACAACTGAGATGATTGTGAATGTTGACCACAATACACAGCCCAACATTGTCACGTGCACGCCCGTGCCATGGCTAATCTTGTGCAGGAACCGTCTTAATCCCTGACTAATCATCAGTTAAGTCAGTCATCAGTGTAGCAACCTTAACTACAGCATCTACAACATCAGCATCAACATCATAATCATTAGCATCATCAATATCACCATCATCCAAAGCATCAAAGGGGCTTGATGACCTCGAGTTGATGACCGCCTGCAGCAGTCAGCTGGCAGCCAGCAAGAAGTTAAGGCAACAAGCGGCTATGTCTCAGTATGCATGGCATCAGGTGTGGGCAAAGCAATCACCAAAACGCAACATTTAAAGGAGAAAAGCATGAATTTTTGTCCACAAAGCAAGCCGACAACAATTGGCATTCGCTGATCAACTTTCCCAACATATATATAAGCATGAAGTTAATAACTCATTCATTCATCAAGTATATTCAGTAGTTCATCATTAGCATCAATACAAGTACATAGCGGCCAAAACGTCAATCCCTTGGGGTTGACCATGTCAGAATATGCAGCGGAAATGATAACCAAACTTAGGTAAACAAGAGCAAGTAGACTGCAGAAAATAAACAGCACAAGAAACACAGAGAGATAGGTGTGTAAACTCTTCTCCATACACAAGATCCCGTGAAAACTGAATGAGAAAGTGGTGGGGGCAAGGGGCCTTTATATACATCCCTGGGAGGGCAGTCGGCCAGCAGATGAAGTGCCCACGACTGATGAAAAAGGTCCCACGACTGCATAAATGCAGTCGGCCAGCAGATGAATGCCCACGACTGAGGAAATCCAGTCGGCCAGCAGCCCAGTAGCCCACGACTGATGAACATACAGTCGGCCAGCACTGGAGTGCTCCTGGCATCCTCTGGCAACCCTCCCACCACTAGAAAAAATGGGAGAAAATAGGGAAAAATACGGGGAGTGTGGAAAAATGATAAAACACCTTATACAGAGCGGGCACACCCACAACAAAGGCCCTGGTGTATGAATATAGACAGGAGATGACTTCTAACAGACCAAGGCCCACACACATAGAAGCTTTCATGCAACCTTTTTGTACCATATGAATAAAAGAAAACCTTGCCACCCAATCTCTCTCTTCTTCTCTCTCCTCTATCTTAATCATGTTTAAATCAATATCATGTTCTTAATCAAGCTTAGGGCTATGGATCACTATAGCAAGGATTCCGCATATGCAACATTAGTATCAAAGCATTCAGGCTCAACCACTAAGCATAGTCTCCAAGGAGGTGCACAGTTCCAGTAGAAGAAAGCAACAAGGTAGCAAATGGAGTGGTCTGCAACAATAGGTGAAGCTAGAGGAACCATTCCCTGAGAGTATGTACTCAAAACCAATGCATCATTACGCTCTCAGATTAGTTCCAAAGGCCTAGCAACACGCATGATCAATTATGGCAAGTGACCCACCACTATGTTAAGGGAAAGGGAAGGCAGTCATGGGGACACCAGTTGAACAAATGCTCAGTTCTTCACAGCAAGACTTGGAAGTGGAGATCAAGAGTGAAGGTGTTCAGACAAAAATATCAATTAAGGTCAAAAGTCAGTTAAAGTAGAAGGTCAAGTCAATAGCATTTCAAAGTCAGTATTAGTCCAGGGAGGAACGATGACAAAGTGTCCACCCTGTCATCAAGTTTAGCAGAAGGGAATGTCACATGCACGCCTGTGCCATCACTAATCCTATGCAAGAACTGTCTTAATCCCTGACTAATCGTCGGTTAAGTCAATTTTTGTCCACAAAGCAGGCCGACAACAGTTGGCACTGGTCGACTAGCTTCCCCAATATATATATAAGCATGGAGTTAATCATTCATTCATTCATGCATTCATTAAGTATATTCAATAGTTCATCATTAGCATCAGCAGAAGTATGTAGAAAGGGACCAAAAGGTCAACCCCTTGGAGCTGACCAAGGCCCACACATGTACAAGCTTTCATGCAACCTCTTTGTACCATATGAATAAAAGAAAACCCTAACACCCAAAGGTGTACGATTAGAGCCAAATAGGCCTCGCTTGGGTCTTGTCCCCCCTCAAAGGGATAATCACTTATGACCCCTTAACTCACTTATATAGACCTTGGGATCCAATAATAGAGTTAAAGCTCACTTACTAATAACTATTGCTTTCACACCAACCCATGCCCATAAATCACTTATAACCTATGCATCCCTACACTACAACCGCCCTAGGCATACACCTAGCCTCTCAAGTATACACCCATAAAGCCATAACACATCTCCTCCTGCTTGGCTTGCTAACAAAAGTCACACTGCTTCGAATTGACATATCCTTAAAATTGCTATATGAAAATCAAGGCACATTTGTGTCATGTGTATCAAACCTGCACTTTCTACATCAAAACTGCATCATCTACTTCTTTTATACCAACAATATTTGGGATCCAAACTAATGACAACTTGCTTCCCAATGTGTCCCAATAACCCACTAAAGGGCCCCTACCTTTCGGTCTAATGAAGCCGAAATGAGCACATTACATATCTGAATCCTTGACCTTAGAATGTCTACTTCCTTGCTTAGATGAACTCTGAACTTGATACCTAGACTGAACAATAGCTAGCCTTGCTGCTCCAAACAAGTCCTGCCTATTGGACCTCTGTACGATACCCAGTTCTTCAATTGTCTGTAGCAGAACACTTGCCTTTCTCCTTGCCAATATGGAATGCTAATGTCAGGGACATGTCTGGGACCCTAAGTCTTCAATGTTTCTATATCATAACCAATTTTGTTGTACTTCGTCTAAAGCTAAAAACTTTTTTCCCCCAGGGGATCCCCCTCCTTTCTTTTTAAGAGTAAGACAAAACAAATACCTTGACGACGTCCAGGGGATTGACAATGACGGCGGAGAGGAAGGCGGCTCCTGCGGCGGAGACAGCCCTCTCGATGAAGTCTACGTTGCTGCCTTTGTCCTTCTCTGCGGCATTGCTCGGGATAAAGAACCGCGATCGGCCAGGTGAGCTTTCCTCGCTAGTAGAGGCGGCCGTGGCGGCGGAGGGATAGAGAAGGACTCTGTAGAAGGAGGGCGAGGGCGAGGGCGAGGGCGAGGACGAGGACGAGCTCCTGCTGCTGCTGTCGGCGGTGGGGTGAGGAGGGCTGGGCTGTTCCTGGCCGATCATCGCCTTCAACGACAAACCCACTTTTTTCTTTGCCGTAAGGACATGTTAACCTAGCGGGAGAACAAGTGGCATCATATGTCCTGATTTTTTTCAGCTACAAGGAATATAAAAACGAATATATATGTGAGCTTAGAAAACAGTGACACCTAGTCTTTTACTTGGATAGCAAGCACATAAATCCACGTGTTTTTCACGGAAAGAAACATAACTTTTTGATCGCTCAACTTAAAATAGTAGGGAAAGGGATGCAATTGTGTGCGTGAGTTATCCCATATCCACACGGTATGAAAGTTTCTCCAAGTCATAGATTCATTCATTCGATTGCAATAGGATTGCAATAGGGTCTTCGGACTTATTCATTCATTAGGGCATGTACTAGGGTCTTTAGAGTTATTCATTCATTCGATTGCAACACAACTCTAATCATTAATTAGTAGGCAACCACAATTCATTGTTTTATTTATGATTCATTAATTAGTAGGCAACCACAATTGTTACAAATGTAGAAGGTTTTTTTTTTGGCACACCCAATGGATGGGGAGAATTCCATCTTCCCCCCTCACCCCACACCTCCCCTTTTTCATCTTTCTCGCCCCCACTTCACTTGCCCTCTACCATGCTCTGCCTTTCTCCATAGCCTCCCCCACGCTTCTCAATAATCGTCCTACCTAGCATCATCATGAGCAACATCGAGCTACACAACGTGCTATGGGAGTGGGGTGCCGTTAATTGCAAGCGGAAGTGGTGCTCCATGCCTCTACTTGGCACCATGCTCGCCCCAATCAGTTTGCATTATCATGCTCAAACGTTACTCGTAGTGTTTGTTTATCACCATAACCCTTGCCTTGTCCTCTTGCTTTCTTGATATGGTGAATATGATAGCCACACCGTCACCATCACCACTCGGCTCGGAGGTGGTATAGTGGTGTGCAGAGCATGTTGTGGGGATGCAACACATGGAGTGGTGGTGGCATCCATCAAGGGGAGTGGTGTCGTGTCCATCAAGTGGAGTCATCTCTGCCCAGTGCTATGTCGCACGCTTTTTGCCCCACTCTACTACTTCACACTATGTTCAGCGCATCAACACACCGTCGCCCTTTATTAGTTGCTCAACGATATGGGCGTGCCTTCGCTCCTTCCAAGGATGCCCTTCAAAGTTGCCCCCACTTTCTCTCTCATCACCCTTCTCTTTCCCTCTATTTTTAATTTTCTCTCTCATCGTCACTCCTTCCAGCAGAAGCAGAGCAGAGGAGCAAGCTTTGCCCTTCAAAGCTACCCCCACCTTCTCTCTCATCACCCTCTCCTTCATCACCCTTCTCGTTCTCTCTATTTTTAATTTTCTCTCTCATAATTCCTTCTCCTACTTCCTTCTCTTTCTTTTTTTCTTCTGTCTTATCCTTCGCTCTCATCACTTCATTCCCTCTCTCATCCTCCCTCTTCCAATTCCTCTCTCTCAATGCCTCTTTCCACTTCTCTCTCATTGTTTTTTAATAGCTTTCTCTCTTATCACCTCCTTTCCTTTCGTCCTCTTATTTCCTCTCCCCACCTTCTCTCCAGTTGCTTCTCCTTCTATCTCATTGCCCCCCATCCACACGGCGCCTCTTACCACATCATATGCCACATAATGTGGCTCCCCCCCCCCAACTCACCTCTGTCAACACTCTCCACTCACCTGTGTGTGAGGATGCCTCTCAAACGAGACCCCCTATGTTGCCACACTTTGCCATGTTTGCCCTCTTATTGAGCTCGTCACATCACCCCTCTTAAGCTTACTCCTCAGCTCCTACTACTATAGATACCTCGCCTCATGACCTCTTGCACATCTCCTTTAGCTCCTTGTGAAAGCTTGCCTCCTCCTTCCACTACTCAACCCCCTCCCCATCATCACCTATTCCTTCATGTACGCTCAACTGCTTGCCCCCCATCCCCATCATCGCCTCTTCCTTTACATGCTCAACTATTTGTCCCCCATCTCCGTAATTGCCTCCAACACACTGTGTTTGCCTCTACTTAGACTTTTGCCAGGTCTCCCCCTAAATGCTTACCTCTCCTCAATCCTCTTCACTCGCTTCTCTACTTGGACACCCGCCCCTTCTCATATTGCTTACCCCCTTCACTCCCTTTAATCCGCCCTTTTCTCCTTCTCTCTCTTCACCCCAATCATACATGTCCTTCACATCTTTCCCTCCCTTCTCTACCTACCGCCTTCCTCTCCATAACAAAGCTCACTCCGTACCTAGTTGGGCTACCCCATCAATCGTATGGGTCCCAAATGCATGTCCACTGGATCCGTAGCTCTTACAAACGTTCAAGGCACGCACCATCACGGCCGCTCATAGCTTGTGGTGGTTCATGCTCTCTTTGCATGGAAGGGTAGCCTTTCTTACAACAACACAGCAACCTCAACAAACCCTTAATATTGTGGCTAGCCTAGCAAGAGCATTGGCACGTCCATGAAGAGAGGAGTTCCAACATCTTTCAACAAATAGCCAATGCTCTTGGCTTACCAAGAGCATTGGCACATCCATGAAGAGAGGAGTTCAAACATCTCTCAATAAAAGGGGCAACGCCTTTATGAAGCGAGCAGACTGCTCTATGTGCATGGAAGGGAAACCTTTCCTCTGCTTATAGAGCAATCACCACACACTTAAGCATGGCGGCCTCGACAAACCCCTAGTACTATGGCAAGCATTGGCACATCCATGAAGAGAGGAGTTCGAACATCTTTCAAACAAACATCTTTCAACAAAAGGGGTAGCACCTTAATGAAGCGAGTAGACTAAATCAATACATGGGACCCATGTTCCTCTTTGTGACTTACTTTGTCATCAACATCATGATCATATTACTTCATATTGTGAGACCCCTACCCTAATTACCCTAATTGGGAAACAGAGGGTGTAGAGTGACTCACTCAGGGCCTTGCTTACAATCTTCACAACAATGAATAGATATCCCAATGGCTCCCCGAGACTCAAATGAGAAAAGTCCCTTGCCGAGAAATGTATTGATCAAATAACTTCTAACACTATTTATCTCTCAGTCAAACTATTTATCTCCCAAAGTTGTTTCTTTTACACACACACACACACACACACACACACACACACACACACACAGCTTAAATCCATGGATTGAGCCTAACCCTATCCAACCCATGGGTTAACCTACTCCCCGAACACTCAATATGTGGATTCGGTGTTCAAGTACCCACCCATCACTTTGCTTTCACTCACACACCACTCGAAAAATAGGTATGAAGACAATTTAACAAGCATCTTAATATATTCATGAATTCAAATTTAATTCAAATTTATATACAAAAATTCACCATTTAACTTCATAGCCCAGGAATTAAACATCCATGTCACCCAAGAATTACGCATCTAGGCACTCTAGCGAGCCTATCCACTCATGTGCCCACTTGGAGCTACTTTGTCTAGTCGTTCGTAGCCTCTCCACTAGGGAGCTTTTCCACTCCTTAGTCACTTTGAAGCTGCTTCGTCTAGTTTGGGCCAGTGCTAGGGGGCTTGTCCACTCTAAGATCGTTTCAATGTTCCTTACCCAAGCATGCTAAGAGTTCACCCACATTTGACCAAGATGGGTCAAGGTCTCGAGTGATCGCCATCATGTGTGACGCACCCTGTGGATGACATCCACATGATAAACAACCAATATGTGTGGTTCCTTCACATGCCACTTTGCTACAATAGCACTTTTCACAAAAACATTTCATTAAACATTGAAATATGCTTCAAGAAAATGTATCAAGCAGCAGTTAACGATAGCAAATAAACCACTACAAGCTGGACAAGACAACTTAGTCTTCCCAGATGAATATATACCATGATTCACAAGATCCATTTCCAAAACTGCATCTCTTCCAAAAGGATGGTTTCTTTACTTTGTTCCAAGTTCATCGCCCAAGATACCCTATTTCTCATAAGTAGCATTTGATTCATTTATTATGGAAATAGATCCTAGTTTGGAATTTCGCCACACTAGTAATTCCATTAAATAGAGGATCCTTCTAAGATTTTATCCAAGGTCATTGGGTTCTATTTTGGTCCTTCCTAATCTTACTAAAACCCATATAACTATCAAGAGAACTTTTTGCTAAAGCTCCAAGTTATGGTTTGATCAACATCCTAATGATGTTTGGATTCATGGTGGTAAGTACCTCATACTATGCCATGGCAGTATCTCTCCCATTTAGGTAAAGGGTAAACATGTAAGCCATATGAAAGAAACTTTTAAACCAAGTGTCAGGGTGCTAAAACTTAAGGTCTCTTGAGGTTCTCACCTTCTTAAGAGGATTAAACCAAAATGAGATACTTCTCTTATTAACTTATTTCTACTAGGAAGGGAGAGTACCACAAATTCAATGTGAACATCAAGGTCTTAGATTATGAAAGGATCCTTCTATAAGATGAATGGAAATTCTTTTATATTTTATAATATTTTTAGTAGAAGACCTAAACTACGTTGTGACTAAAGGTCATCATTAAGAGTTAGGGGAAATAACCTAAGGGAAACCACCTTCTTGGCTATTCCCACTTATTTCAATGCATCCATTTCTTAGGGTCAATAGTGCTCTCTTACATCAACAAGGATCTCTTGGTTCTCCTTTAAGTCCCTAAATCCACATTTATTAAAAGCATTAACTTAAACTCCTAATCAATCTTAATTAGCTTCTAAATGCAGCTTACAATCTCTATGAAAAGGCGCGTGCACACTTTTATTCATTAAGGGTAAAGAACACTAGGTTATTGTGCTCATCTTTCATGATATTGGCCCATAAAAATCCTCAATATTCAAAGACAAGTGGCTACGATCTTGGGTTATAAACTGATCTTAAACCTACCCTTAGTCATGCTAATTAATGTGCTCATTAATATCTATCATCAATTAAAAGATATGGAGTTTCATAAAAATGTAACACAAGTAAGCTAGTCTAATTAGCTCATTAATACCTATCACCAATAAAAAATGGAATTTCATAAAAATGGAACACAAGTAAGCTAATCTAACTATTGTTAATGATTCGGGCATGCTTTCCAACTAACCTTCCTGAGATTTTTGTCACCCCAATTCTAAAAAAAAAAATCTTGATTAATCTAGCTTAAATATGTGTCTTTCATCATTAAAAAGAATCCAATAAAATGTACTACATTTGTAAGAAATAGCTTCTACAATTCCTAGTTGAACAAAAATATGAGCAACATCGTTTCTATGGGGACATGAGAGGAGAGAAGCATTAGAAGGGGTGTTGGAACCCTGCTTCTCCTCCTATAAGGGGGAGAAGTGTTCACCCATTACTTTAACACATATGAGAAGGTATGAGGGACAAGGGTTTAGGCTTGGACTTAACTCGATCTAGGTGTGGAGTTTTGGGGAAAATTGGCCTTGAATTGTGTGCACACACCTTCCTCCTCTTCCCTTGGTGGTGAGTGAGCTATGCACAACTTACCCATGCCACTTATTTAGTTAATTGATTGTAGCTCTAGTTAACTAGCCTCTAACTCTAGTTTAAACTCTAAAATAATATTTAGAGTTCAAATAATTTCATTAATTCAACCATTTAATTTGGCTAAGTCCTAAGATCTACACACACATTAAATAATGCATTTTCTTACCCCAAGGCTTCTACCCCCTTCACATTTGCCTCATCTTACTTAACCCAATAAAACTTTTTCCCAAGGTCTAGCCAAGTTCGGAGGCTTAGATTTCAGTTCTGTGCTTTTTGCTGTTCTCTATATATTCGATAAATAAAATCCAAGAGATTACGTGACCATAATATGAATCTAGACACCTAATTCCTGATCTTATCCCAGATCTGGTCTCGCTTATGGTTTTTGTAAAATCCATAGCTTTAAATTTAACGGAGTCTAAATAAAAAATCGAGCATATACTTAAGTTTTTTGTGTAAAAAGGAAATTTTCTAATTGAAAATTTCACCTTAGTTAGACTCTCTCTCTCTCTTTCTCTCTCTCTCTCTAAGGTCATTTTCTCTCTATGTATAATTTAACTGAAAAGGATGATAAAGAATAACACGTACTCTTACATAGTTAAGATTTCCTTGGGGAGGGATCTTCCATTCTCCCCACTTGAAGACTCAAGCGCTCATGGTGCAAAGGATGAGATGATCCTTCAGTAGTTTCTCCCAAGTTGCATCCTCAACTAGGTAGAATTTTCACTTCACTATATACTCTCTCAAGGAGAGGCTTTTCCCAAACATCCAAGATGGTTTTTGGTTCTAGTTTTATATGTCCTTAAGTAGGAATGGAAACATGTCATGTGAACCTACCACGTATTTCTTGAGTAAGCTGACACGAAACACATTGTGGACCTATAGATATGGAGGAACCAGAAGCTCATAAGCCTCATGTAATCACATAGGGCCCACAATATGTTGGTGACAACTTCTTGTTTTTTCCTAGGGATATAGAACTTCTCTTGGGTTGTACTCAAAGAAACACCATGTCACCTTCTTTAAATTCCTATTTAGTACTCTTCGAATTGGTATATTGCTTCTATCTACCTGAATAGTCTTGATATCTTTCCTAATGGATCACACTTGATAATTTTATACAATATCTGCATAGATATCTCAACTTGGTATATTGCTTCTATCTACCTGAATAGTCTTGATATCTTTCCTAATGGATCACACTTGATAATTTTATACAATATCTGCATAGATATCTCAACTCTAGTCATCAAACCTAACCGATTCAGTGGTGTGTGAGGCAATCATGTCCATAAAAGTGTCTTAAAAGTACTCATTCCAATGCTACGGTGAAAGGAAGCATTATAGGGGAGCTCAACTAAATGCAAGTAGTTCATCCATATACAAGGTTCTTGGACACAATTTGATCAAAGAATATCCTCATTTATTGATTGACCCTTTCATCTGTCTCGGGATGCTAAGCGATACTAAGGTTCAAAGAAGTACCAATTGTGTCAAAAAATGCGGTCCAAAATCTTGATGTAAACTTGGCATCTCTATCACTCACAATCCTCTTAGGTAAGCCATGCAGCCTAAATATTTATTTCATAAAAAATTTGGCAACATTAAGGGTGGTATAGATTTTCTTCACTAGCATCAAATGAACCTTGGTTAGCTAGTCCACCACTACCAAGATCAAATCATACCCTATACAAACTAAATGCAATACAGTGATGAAATCCATGCTTATGTACTCCCATTTCATCTAACATGCCAGGTATTGACTACATGATGTAATGTATCATGTTAATCTATACTTATGCATTCCCATCTCATTTGAGGAATATATAGGGGATTAAATTTCCCTAGCATTTTAACCCTCTTAGCTTTAACCTTTTGACATGTCAGGCTTGACTAACATGATGTAATACATCCCACTTGAGTCTTGGCTAAAGAGACTTTTCTTAATTGCCATATAGGTTTTTATGTAGCCAGGATATCCAACTATAGGGTTGTTGTGAGCTTCATTCAAATCCTTCTTTCTATCCCATCTTTATTTGGAGTACATAGCCAGGATGTCCTGCCCCGATGGTGCATCATGGCACTCAAAGAGGATCATAAGTTTAATTTCCGGCATATCCGGCACGTAAACCTTGTCATTTCGAAATAAGAGACCATTTCGAATAAAAAATTGGTTGGCTCTTTCTTGATTCACCAGGCTTTGATCTACCTCAAGTTGGATCCTGATTCTGCCAAATTCTAATATGAAAAACCCGAGCTTCCTGAATAGCATCCTCAGCCGTTTAGACTTTGCATTTCTTTACCTCATCCTGCGCATCGAAAAATGGATGAAAGGCAAAGTGTGTAGTCCACTTATTGAGCCAGGCATCTACACATCCTTGAGTCTTCTCCTTTTTCTTACCGCCGTACACCTTTGGTGCAAAACAATGGAGCAACTGCTTTGGTAGGAGCAAAAGGCGCCGCCAAAAGAGCCTTTTGCAGAGTCAGGATTTGCATCTTCAGCAGTGACTCCATCTCGTCATGGGGGCAATCGGTAATAGTTACTTCCAGATGCTCTGTCACTTCCACAAATTTACTCTTTCCAATAGCCTCCTCTTCGTCAACTTGGAATTTAAGATCTTCCCTTCTTGAGTCGGGTTAATCACACATCTCATCGACATTATCATTGATCAAGAAATCAATGTGAGCCATGGTAATAAGGTTCTCCAAAAATCACGATTCACTTGAATCAATTTCACTTGACTACCCTTGACCATCTTGCAAATTAATTCATTAGAACTGACTGCACATAAGAAAAAATGCTTTAATTAGCATTTGGTGACTAAACAACGTTAAAAAATCATGAAAACACCGTTTAGAATTAATCCAAACGAAAATAACTACTAATCCAAACACCGTTTAGAATTAATCCAAACGAAAATAACTACTAATACGAGGCACACTCGCATTAATTATATGCAAACAACCTACAGCTATCTAATGTCAGCACGTGAAAACGTACTTCAACACTAAACAATCCCTGAAAATATTAAATTCTCGAGAAAAAAGAATTATCATGATTTTTCTCTATTTTTTTCTATTTTTCTAAGGGCTTGAAAATTTACTAATTTTGAACTCCACCAAATCCTATCTTATTGCACTCCAAATCTAAATTTTCCAAAAGACTTTAGCAATAAAATTCACCAAATTACAATTGGTATACAAAAAATACTAATTTTTAAGATTTCTAAAATAAATTTTAGAGATTTTCCTAAGTTTGGTAATTATAAAAAAAAAACCTCGAGAATCCCATCGATTATGAAGTTTTTTAATTCCGCCCGACAATCCTCAAATCTAATTAAAATCTCTAATTTTAATGAGATTTTTTAAATTTTTGGGCAAAAAATAGATTTTTACAAGAAATTGAACGGTCATGGGCATCCGAATGGACATGCCACCTGTTGGATGACAAACCCGAATATTCTAAAAATTGTAAAAACCTTTGTCTAAATTTCCACGAATTTTTGAAAACTTTTCAAAAATTTAATTATACCCCCCGAACGCATGAGAATACTAAAATAGACAAAAATTTTGGAACTTGAACAGTCACCCCGGGATGATGCGGACAGCCAAGGGTTGTGGAAAATGAAAAGACAAGTAACTCCCGAAATTTCAAAGGTAAAAAAAAGGATCCCAAATGCCAAAGGGCTCAAGATGATTTTTAAAAAAGAAAAATCATGAAAATGAAAATTTTAAACTTTTTTAAAGCTTTTAATTAAAAGCTTTTGTAAAGCTCTTTTCTTTTTGGAAGAAATGTGGGGGGTGCAGGCTGCTTCTGCCAGCCATAAAAAAATCCCCCCCCGGGTTGTGCACGTGAATGAAAGAGGGAGGGGGGAGAAGTAAAAGCTTCTCTTTCTTCCCCCCTCCCCACCTCCTCATCCTCTTCTCCAAGGTTCTCATCTCCTTTTTCTCCTACTCTATTAAATAGAGTGCTTAGTCAATAATTACGTTATTAATAATTTATCCATTTGATTAAATCCCATCTCATGGAGGGCTTTCACACGCGAGAGAAGGAAGAAGGGAAAAAATCTGAAAAAGAGCGAAGAAGCCATCGCCACGCACACGGCAGAGAATCTGATGCTCACATGCCCGTGGTGCGGGAAACCCACAAGAATACATTAAAAATGCCCATTTTACCATAAAAATGGTCAAAATATCCTAAAAATTTAGGATAAATTCCTAAAAATTTATAGAGATGTAGGGAATAATTTCTACCAAAAAAATACCTGCAATAGCATCTGCGGTATTTTGGTAAAAAAATCCATAAATACTTGTTTTAACCATAAAAATAGCATTTTCACTCACGAAATTTCCTTGCATTGTCGATATATCCTTCCAAGTTGAGAAGCATTGCGTTTCGACCGCCATATTGACATTCAAAATGCATAAGACACCAAAACAAACAAAAAAATAATCATTTTTTGTTAGTAAATATTAAAATTTACTTTAAAAATGATAAAATTTTGGTATAATGAGATAATTAAGAGGAGAAAAAACATTAAAAATTAACTAGAGACCACTCTGATACTACTGTTAAAACACCCTAGCACCAACCCAAGGTTAGGTCTAACCCTTATCCCACTAAAGCATGTTCCCATGCTCACATGCCTAGGGTGGGTTAGCTTCCTAGTATATGCTCATAATATAATGTGCACATAACATACTTGCCCTCTCTCAAAACATTTCACTCTTGCAATGAAAAGAAGGAAACCTGCAGCACTAAACGTTCTCAACTAACTCCCAAGTCGAATCCTCGATTTCCTTATCTTTTCACTTAATTTTAACCTTAGGGATTAAGCGATTACGAAGTTTCCTTTCCCTGAATTCAAGTACCTTTTCAGCGTTATGTGGAACATAGGATAAATCCTCGACCTCAATGAGTTCTTAAGGAGTAACTCTGTTATCCTCACCTCCCAGCTTCTCTTTCAGTCTGCTGACATGAAAGACTGGATGAACTCTAAAATGTGGAGGTAGTTTTAGCTCATACGTAACCATGCCAATCTGACGTATAACTTGGAATGGACCATAATATCTAGGAGATAATTTTGAGCACTTTCCTGTTGACAAAGTCTGAGAATCTTTAGGAACTTTCAAATAAACTAATGCTCTTGGCTCAAAAGACTGAGGTGAGGGTCCCCTATCATCATAAAACCGTAGTCTATCTTGAGCACTCTTGATAGAATCCTGAGCTTGGGTCATCATTTCCTGCATACCACGCAAGGAATCCCTTGATGCATCAAGCTCAATGTGCTTAAGAACGGCATCAATAGGTGCCCTAGGTTGATATCCATATATAAGCATGAATGGACTATAACCAGTAGCCATATGCTCAAAACTATTATAGGCAAATTCCATCATTGGAAGATACTTTTCCCAACTCGATGGTTTTCTAGAGATATACGCACGAAGCATATCCTTGGAAATCTGATTCACACGCTCTGTTTGCCCATCAGACTACAGGTGATCAGAGAAACTCATACTCAAAGTAGTTTCTAATTTTTTGGAAACTTGTTGTAAACCATTCGGACTAAAGTAGGAAGACATGGCATTATAACGGCAGGAACCAGGGATCCATCGGCAGGCCGATGTACCCACATCTATACAGGGAATTATTGGTGTCCCGAGTTACCCATATCAACATAGGGAGTCATCAACATCTCGATGAGTCACATATGCACATCTATAAACCATTAGGTGTACTGTATAAATCACTTAAAGCACGGAACTAGAGAAAGAAATGCCAACAAAGAAAGAATCCAAAATTCCTTAATCCGAACACAACAAGATAAACTCGTTGAACTCTAAAGAAAGACATCTCAATAAGTGAAAATGCCGATGAGATTACACCCATTAAAACATGCAGGCTATCAATAAAAGAAGTTTATCTAGAGAATGCCTACACTACAACTTCAAGTGAAGTCAGAAAATGAGATAGAGGATTGTCTTTGAATGTTGGGGTCAACATGCCAAGTGATCTAAGTAGGGCAAAAATCCTAAGCCCAAATTATCCGATAAGATAATATATGCGAGGGATCGCAGCATCCCATACCATCATGATACCACCCATACATACCTTACCAATTTGGAACTTCCTAGTATGCCATCTAGGAAATCTGAACAAAATCTTGCATAAAAGGAATGCGATGGCCTTATCCCAAACTTTCACATACTAAAGCCTATCTCTATATAACTGCGACCACATTAAGGATAACTCTTTGAACAAGGAGCCATATATGCATGTGATCGAGTTAGTGGCATCTCCTATCTTTGGTGGATGCCGTGGGTGGCAGCGTAGCCTTGGTGGAATCTCCTATCTCTAGAGATGCGGTGGAGTGTCAGTCAGTGCCGTCAGTACAAGTCAGTGCCATTGGAGCCTTTAATGCACCTCCTTGTGTCTGTTGTGGTGGTGCATCTTCACTTGATGATCCAATGCATGGCGCCTCCGTTGACTCACCGCCGCCACATAGTCACATTACGGTGGATGGTCCATTTTTCTACGGTGGACAACCCACCATGTGGGCACCCTTGGTGGCTACAAGTTGCCCATCACTAGAGTGTTCACCGTCCTTAGTGAGGAAGATAAAATTAAGTGGCCTTGAGGGTTACATATGGAAAGTATGCATGAGATGGTTATTACCTAAGGGAAAGGGGGGGTGGGGGGGTTATGGTGAGGGAGGCAAGCGGGAGAGAGAGAGAGAGAGAGAGAGAGAGAGAGAGAGAGAGAGAGAGTACAACGTAGGAGGGGGGGTGAGAGACCCGTGGTGGTGAGGATATCCGTGGAAGACGATGGTGAAGAGGATGTCCACCAGGAAGGTGAGGTGGCAAAGATGTCCGTGGTTGAGGACGTCCCATGTGAGGATGTCCTAAGGGAGAGGACGTCCACCAACCAGTGAGGATGTACCAAGAAAGAGGTTCCACCAAGATGTCCAATGTCGAGGATGTCCCGAGGTTGAGGATATTCTGAGGTTGAGGACGCCCCAAGTTGACGATGTCCCAAGGGAGAGGACATCCACTAGTGAGGCTGTCTCGGGCTGAGGATGTTGTGTGGTGGCTAGGTGATGGCCTCTACTACACCACTTGTACGCACACAAGAAGAAGACATAGTGGGATCAGAATTGGGGGACACTGAAATCATAGCTCTAAGGGCATCAATTAGGCCTGCACCTCAACCCTCCGATTGACTGAATTGGACACTTCAAAACACTTCAAAACCCTCCCAACTTCCCTTTCTAGCCCAGGTGCCTCCTCCAATTGTCCTCTTAGGTCAGCTCTGATCTCCAACACCTCTGAACATACACCTATAAGCCTCTCCTGACCTCAGCTGACCAAATTCACTCCTAGCTAGATGCAGTACTGTCTGATTCTACCTTCGAAGTCCTCCACTTATACTTAGATAGAAAACTATCGTCGAGGATCCTCTGTTGTCCTCCAGCATCATTTGACCCTACTGTCACATCCCTAGGACCTCCATGGACCCTTGCCAACCCTCACCTGACAGGTTGCTGCTGATCACCTGTCAGAATCAAGTCATCCACATAGATGGCAACCACAACAATCCCAGGATCTGTCTTCTTCACATATAGTGAAGAATCTGCCAATAGAAACCTAAAAACCAATAAAGATAAGATGTAAGGTCTCCCCCTTCCGAAATAGGGGAGACCTTTAAGATAGTCTACTAAGTCTAACTTGAGATACAAGGATATGATTAGTAGGTAAGACCTAGTTCTATCCCGCAGGGAGAGCGTGGTCTTTCTAAAGGATTCCTAAAATCAAACCACTCATAGAGTGATTGACCTTAACTTGGGCAACCTCTATTCTTGATTTCTAGAAGCAACGTTTTTTTCCTCATCAATGCAAGGCACAGTCACTGACCTAGTCCTCTAGAGTAGGGTTACCCAGGGACTTATTTATCTAATGTAGAGCTTTAATTAATTTATTGGAAAGCTACCCGACTAATCGGATCCACCCGTCCATAGGATGTTGTCAAGGCATTCCATCCTCCCACTTTTCACCCAACTCACCCGTCAATTTATTTTCTAATTAATCCTACCACATTGTTTGACATAAATAAACATGTTCCTTAATTAAAGTCCTTACACATTATTCGTTTAAACAGTCTTTATCAATGATACACAATGCTTACAAACAAAGGATTTAAAAAAAAAAGATACAATGTTCAAAATTATTCATAGCCCAATCCAAGCTCTTTACTTTATTCTGCCCCGATGATCTAGAATTTGGCCTTCCAGCCTCTATAGATTGGGCAATCTCTACGTGACCATACACCTTATCATTGAATGGTATGAGGGATACCTTGGGTCGACTCTGGGCCTCACTAACGCTATCGCGCACCGACTACACAAGCACAAAAATGGGGTTAGCAAGCCCATCAAACACCACATCTTGTAAAATGAGCACTTTTTGGATTGTAACATTTGTATGCTTTGCGATACTGTGTATACCCAACAAAGATGCACTTTTCTTCCTTTAGATCAAGTTTCTTCCTTTTCTCATATGGCACATGCACATAAGCAATGATACCAACACTTTTAGAGGCCCAATGTCTGGCCTATCGAGTAAGACGCATCTCTGGAGTACTTTCATGTATGGAAATTGTAGGTGTCTTGTTAAGCAAATACACCGCTATGGCGCATCCTTCTGCCCAATAAAAGTTTGGCATATTTTTCTCGTTTAGCATTGCCCTAGCCACATCACTAATGACCCTTTTTTTCCTCTCCGAACTATTTTGCTAAGGTGTGTACCTGCATCAAAGCGGCCTTCTAATGCCATTCTTCCGCAAGAAGTCCTCAAATGCATGTGAGGTGTATTCACCACCTCCATCTGTCCTTAAGCATTTGATCCAACAACCATATTTTTTTTCTGCAAATGCTTTAAAATCCATGAACTTTGCTAGCACTTCTCTCTTCTCTTTGAGGAAATAGATCCAAGTCATCTTGCTATAATCAATGAGGTTACATAGTACCTGCTCTCGCTAATGGATGGGCTTTGTGTAGGCCCCCATACATCACTATGAACAATATCAAGTGGCATGCTACTCAATAGTGCAACACTCTGACGACCCTCTCTATCCAATTCCGATGTGCTGTAAGCTGATTAGGTGTTGCATTCATTTGGGGAACCCTTGGCTCTGTCTCCTCGCCTGTCACCAAGTTCCATAGTCCTTTGCCTTTGAGGAAATTTGTCATACGATACTTCTAGATGCGAAAGTTGTGTCTATCAAGCTTTTCACTAACAATTTTATTGGGATGGTCACTCATTTTGCTTAGCATAATGTTCACTGAGGATTTCCAACAATCAACTTGAGCGCCAATGTTGTCCATACACCCCACAATTTTTACATGGCGATAACTTCTTGGAGTCAAAAACACTATTTGCAAAAGTTGAAAACAATTGGCATCGCTCACAAAATTTGAGAAATGCATCCGAAAGAGTCCTCCACTTTCCAAAACCCTTTAATTTACTCATATTATGCATACAAGATCACCCACTATGTACGAATAGTCCACTATGTCCTTTTGTGAAGAGTTTTGCCGATCCTTCTAATCCTCCAAATCATTGCAAAATGATCAAATCAAGTGTGGACCATATACATTGACATCCATACATCCTCCATGTTGCACATAAACATCATTCGAGATCATTACATGCCAAATACTTGCCAAATGTTGTACTTTGTTTTTATAAAAACCTATAAACAATGATTTTCAGTCACTAATCCCATTCTTATCACTTCAAATGAGATCCAAAATCAGGGCCCAAGAATTCATTAGCTCTGTATGATGTTTCTCCACCTCCGTGTAAGAGTAATTGCTCTAATTTTGAGTAGTGAAAGAGTAATTGATGATTTAATGAGCTCTGTTTTGTTAATTACAAGCCTAATCCTCTACTAATCTGCTCCAAATCAGCTCCTTATTGCTCAATGCACTTAACCAAGTGTTGCAAGGGCTCTCCACATTAATGTTCTCCTATTTTCTAAACTCCATGTGTATCCAACCACCTCATATAGCTCAAGGAGGTATCAAACAAGTGCAAAATGGTAAAATTTTACTCCAATGGCCTGTTTTTCTAGTGCCACCTGCTCCTAGGAGGATTTGGAGACTTGATAATCACCAATGAGTGCATATGTGTCTTAGAAATGCACCTATGGATACTCCCAACACATTAATGCTTCCAATTTGTGCACAAGACACCTCCAATGGCATCAACTTTGAGCATATACTTTCTGGTTTGTGAAGCTTCCAAAAACAATGATTTTTCCTCTTTTGCAATGCATTAAATGGCTTCAAATCAATGCTTGTGCTTGCTCCCGAGTTGCTATTACATCACACAATGCCACATACATGTGTCCTTCACCTATTACATGCATTTTCCTCTTCCAATCAAGCTCTCGAGCTTTCCATTAAAGCTTGCAAAAAATTAGAATTTCCCCTTTCTTTGGGCAACTCAAATCTTGCTTTGCTTGTGTCAAATCATGTGCAATCCACTCAAGGGTGTTTAGCTTTGCTTACCTGTGGTGGTCCTTAGCTTTCACATCTGTTGAGTAGGTGTGTGCTCCAAGCTCCAATGGATAGCTCCAAAACAGAAAAGTTTCCTCTTCTTCACTCACTCATAATACCCTAATAGAGAGCACCAGGCTGTGATACCATGATAAAAGACATAATGAAAGAGAGCACACACATGAGAGAAAACCCTAATAGATTAATGTAACCCTAACCATAAAGGGAAGCCATATCCACTCTCACACAATGCATAATAGAAGAACACTACACACCACACACTACATGTGCTGTGTTCACATACCAAATAACCCTATCTAATGTCCACACACTGTGGCTAGTTGCACGCGACCATTTACTGTCATAAACATACTACTGTCTACCATGCCAGCACATATTATGCCTAGCTCTAGTTGTCATCAAGCTTGTAATCTCAACACATAATGAGCTTCAAACATGCATGCTCAGTATTTGCATGCATATTCAAGGGTGCTCATAGGTTTCTATTTAGCAACCGTAGGTGTAGTTAATCATGCAAGCTATCATTGGCTTCCACACAGCTTGCTCATCTTCCACATGAGAAACTCAACAACACTACCCTCTTTTCGGCATGCTAAAGATGGGTTGTATTCATTAGCCCTCAACTTAATACTTGCTTGGATAAGCTTACATCTCTTCATGTTCTTTACCAAATTGTAGAAAACCATGGGATTTTAATATCTTAAAATAACAACCTTTTTCCGAAATTTCATGAGGCAAAACTCATAAAACCAACCTTCATTGCTTAATCTTTTTGTTGATGATATAGACTCCAAAGGTCTTCAAATTGCAGAAATCTCCATTTTCAGCTTTGCACTCAGCTTTATGATCTCTCCAAATCACCAACAACATAATCTCTCCAAATGCAATATTGATGATAATGAGTGTGATTAATTTTTTCATAATGAAAGAAGAAAAAATCATATAATATACTTAATCAAATGAACTCTCATAAAAACTACTATACAGAGATATCCACCATAATCAAGAGCCCATCCTAGTTCTGATACCATGTTAAAAATCCTAGTATGGTATTGATCATGGTGTGGCGCAACATAGATTAAGCATAAACTATGGAGGGTTATACCACACCAAGAAAGCCATTGTGTGTGTGTGTGTGTGTGTGTGTGTGTGTGTGTGTGTGTGAGAGAGAGAGAGAGAGAGAGAGAGAGAGAGAGAGAGAGAGAGAGTAGCACACTCAATAATACTCTATTACATATGTTAAATGAACCATAAAAATGAAAGGCTTCTAATATAGGTAGACATTGACCCAATCTGCTTTACACATCATCATGCCATTTGGAAATCTCTATCCCACATCTTCTTGTGCAACTCTCATAAATCGCATCCCACATAATATCTCATCTCAGCCTTAAGGTGTGTTCCCACACAAACATAAACTCACGCATCAAAACCCATTGCAATTTTACATTGCACATTTCAACAGGGATGGTTCGTCCCGTGCTTGGATGTTCTTTTCTTTCACTGATGCTATCAAGGATCAACACCGTATAACTACACGCTGTGTTGACCGAAGGGTTAGATCTAGCAAGTGATTGTGTATAGGATGGTTCAGAGTCATCAAGCAAGGGGCATAAGTGCATGAATGTTGAGTAATAGTGTAGAGTCACACTCTTGGATAGAGAAATATTTTTCCCTCTGGGAGCTTAGGAATGGCCATTCGTTCACACAAAGGAATGGGCTTGATGTTGGTACGGGTGTGCCTTAATCAAAGCTACAATTGTTTGTGGTTGTAAATAGGAATGGGGGTTTCCTTGTTGAGGAACGAGCGTTCGCACGTCAGAAAGGTACGATCGAGGAATGGGGGTTTAGTTAAAAAAGGTATAGATGTGTCTTATGTCAACAAAAATACTTTCCCCAACAAGGGGGGAAACATGCATTCACTCGTGAAGGAACGAATGTACATTTGTGAAGATATGGATGCATGCTCATAGACTGACCGCCGGTAGGTATCTTAACTACATCGAAACAACGTATCTTCTGACAGTCATCACGTTCATTCTCCTGATAGTTCAATTGTACCACATTTATGCTCTTTAAATACACATTTATACCCTTTTTAATGCACATTACTCTCATTTATGGGCATTCTCATGTTGATGGAGAGTCTAGTGGCTCAGATATGAGCCTTGATAAGGAGCTTGGGATCCCAGCTATGAGAACACCTGGTGTAAAGAAGGCTATGGAAGCCATGAATGAAAAGCTGCGAAGATCTGGGAGAGTGAAAAATCCTATGCAGAGATTTACCTATGATGGTTATGTGGCACATCACTATGCATATATGGCAAAGGTTGTGTAGGTTGTTGAGCCCACATGCATTGATGAGGTTGTTGGAAATGTGTGTTGGGAGAAAGCTATGGATGAGGAGATGAATGCACTATATGGAAATGAAACTCGGGACTTAGTGCAATTGCCTGAAGGCCAGAAAGCCATTGGATGCAAGTGGGTGTACAAAGTAAAACATAACAGTGATGGAAGCATAAACAGGTACAAGGCTAGATTGGTAGCCAAAGGATATGCGCAGACATATGTCATTGATTATGAGGAAACTTTCAGCCCACTTGCCAAGATGGCAACAGTGAGAGTTGTGATAGCAGTGGCTGCGTCAAAGCAATGGTCTTTACATCAGATGGATGTAAAGAATGCATTCTTGCATGGGGATTTGCAAGAAGAGGTGTATATGTTACAGCCACCTGGTTATGAGGATGTGGGTCACCTCGAGCATGTTTGCAAGTTGAAGAAAGCCTTGTATGGCTTAAAACAAGGACCAAGAGCATGGTCTGATAAGATTTCTGAATATCTTATCACTATTGGCTTTCATGTAGCCAATGCAGATTTCTCACTGTATGTGAGACATGGTGATAGAGGGGTTGTGCTTGTTGTCATCTATGTAGATGACTTGATCATTACGGGGGACCATGATGCAGAGATCTTTGATGCAAAGATCTTGCTTAGACAGAAGTTTGAGATGAAGGATCTGGGGGAGCTTAGATATTTCTTGGGCATTGAGGTGATTAGGTTACCACATGGTATTGGATAACTGCAGAGACAGTATGGCTTGGACATGTTGTCCAAGTATGGTATGACAGGCTGTAAGCCTATTTCTGTGCCATTAGATCAGAATGGAAAGTTGAGTGCACATTCAGGAGAGATTTTGGAGGATCCTACTATGTATAGACGCATAGTAGGAAGCTTGATCTATATGACAATCACCAGACCAGATTTGAGCTATGCTGTTGGGTTGGTGAGTCAGTTTATGCAGGTTCCACGGAAACCGCATTTGGATGCATTGAGACGCATACTGAGGTATGTGAAGTCTACTTTGCATTGTGGACTATTCTATGAGACTGGGACAGAGATATGTGTACATGGGTACATAGATGCTGATTGGGCAGGTAGTATCTCAGATAGAAGATCTGAGATAGAAGATGCTGATTGGGCTGGTAGTATCTCAGATAGAAGATCTACCAGTGGATTCATGTTTTCTTTGGGGAGTGCTGCTGTGACTTGGAGCAGCAAGAAGCATCCTACGGTTGCTCTATCCAGTACAGAGGCCGAGTACAGAGGAGCTGCTATGGCAGCATGTGAGGTAGCTTGGTTGAGAAAGCTACTTGCAGATTTGGGTCTATCAGTGGATAGACAAGTTGTCATTTTCTGTGACAACATTAGCAGTATACAGTTGGCCAGGAACCCAGTTTTTCATGCTCACACGAAGCATATAGAGGTCCACTACCATTTTGTCAGAGAGAAGGTCTTGGGGCAGGAGACCTTGACCTTGTTTATGTCAGCACAGAGGATCAGGTAGCTGACATCTTCGCCAAAGCATTGGGTACAGAGAAGCTTCGCAGATTCAGGGCTTCGCTTAGTGTACATGAGATGGAGTTGAGCTCGAGGGGGAGTGTTGAGATATCGAGCTCGTCTAGTGAGGCGGTGGACACTGATGACCCGCCTGGCATGATTGGTGAGATCTTGGGTGATATGCGGCCAGTGGGATGACAGGCTATGTGACAGCCATTCTAGAGACTGGCATAGTTATAGCGCCAGCTCATTTAGTTGGGTTCACACTATAGAGAACCCTCGTATGTATTGGTTAAGTACCTTTCATATTATGAGTACTCTTATCTTGTATATGGTGTGTTGAGTGTTGAGTGAAGAGAAGAAGATTTTCAGTCTCTCACCTTATGTGTTCTCTATTAGGGTTTTGTGAGTGTGTGTGTGCTTGCAAGAGCTCAAGCTCTCTTCCCCCTTGCATCTTTTCATAAAGAAGATACGAGCGTACCTTTGTGAAGTGATTGATCATTCACTTCTCAGAGATGCAATCCTGTGCTAGTTTTTTCCTCGTTTTTCCCTTGTTTCTCCCCCTTAGTTTTTTTCTCGTCTTTCCCTGATTTCTCCCCCTTAATGATGATGATGTTTTTGGGTTTTCTTTTTATGGATGGCTTAGGCTAGTCCCAAGATACCTAATGATGAAAGGAATGCCCAGTTAATCCTAATATGTATGATTTATGATGGAATTAAGCTAGTATGCCTTTTTAACTACTTAAAGAAAAAACCAAAATTAATGGAATCAAGAGAAAAATTAGGGTACTTACTTGTAGCTTCCACTTTTGGTGTAGCCTTTGAACCTCCTGATGCTCCCAATGCTCCATTGCACTCAATTGTATGAAGAAAAGCAAAATGACACAAATCAAACAAACATCTCATAACCAACTCCTACCGGTGGATTTGCATTCCATTCGGGCTAATGAAGACACTAGCTTAGGAAAAGATTGTGGATGACCCTAAGCTAAGTGCTATCCGTGGAGATGCAAGGGTTGGTTTGAGAACATGCACTTAGCCAACCCTTATCACGATTAACTCCTTGACGCTAGGGTCTCACTCCACCAACACTTGTGTTACTCAAGTGTAGCTTTCCTTAAGCAATGAGAGAAGGAGCTATGGAGAGCTGAAATCCTATCTGAAGGAGAAGAGGTAAGAAAGGAAGCATCACCTCTACAAGCACACATATACAATCAATCAAGCAAGCAAGCATGCATACACACAAGCTCACCACCATAGTAGCCACAAGAGACCAAGAGGGAGAGAGAAGAAGACTCAATTGTGATAAGGTATTGTATATCCTTTTCATATAAGTCACTTATATACATGATCTCTCTTTTTACAATGGCCAGCCACCCATTTAATAGTTGGGGGCCCAAAATTGGTTCTCTAGCTCTACGTACACCTAGGCTTGTTGCTCATGGGGCCAGCGTTAAGCTCGGTCATCCCATATCTTTTACATGAAGCATAACCAGAATTAAAATAATGTTAACCATTGTGGTTAAACATACTGGTGGTTAGTATTAAAAGGGAGTGAAAAGTAGCTTTTTTTGTAACAAGTGTTTATTTAACTAGTGCTTTTTGGTGCTTTAAAGCATAAAGTGACATAATACCACATGTTGGATGGTGCTTTTGAAGCACTAACCAATATGTAGTATTACTAGTTAGCCAATTCTTTTAGAGGTAGAAAGCATTGGTTGTTGAATAATATAATACTTGCTGTGGTCCAGTACTAAAAAGCAGTGAAAAACAACTTTCAACTAGTGTTGTTTTTGGTGCTTTAAAGCATTGGCTAACAAGAACTTGAAGGAAGCATTCTCCAACCAATACACGTATGTGTACAAGTAACCAATCCTTGGTAGTGCTAACAAGCACTGGGTGACATTTCTACCTCGAGTCTTGCTACCACATGCATGTGAGTTTTGTGTTACAGTTTACTTAATGCTGATACCATAAGCTATTGGTTTGTCAATGGACACCTAGGTATCATCTAGGCTTTTGGGTACTTCTCAAACCCATTTACGTTTATTTTACATGCATATCTAGGGCTATGGATTCCAACTCTTGTGTACAATAACTTTTGTGGTATAGATGTTTATGAAGCCTGCTCTCTTAGGTAGACCCACTAGCCTCTTGTAAATTAAGAACTTTGCAAACCCCAAAGGGAAAGAAGTGGCTAGTATTTTAAAGGGAAAAGGAACTGGGAAGGTTGTGTTATCAAAGAAATGATTCAAGAGTACACTGATTTTAGTGGCTAGGCTAAGGAGGGTTGTGACTCTACACTTACAATAATAGATGTTCTAACGAAGTCAAGTTGGGTGATGATGTAGTGGGAAACCCTAGTGGCAATGTTATCCTTGGCTCATTGACGTTGAAAATAGGTGGGAAGGAGCACAAGGCAACCCATCAACTCCAAGATGTCGAGATTGGTAATAAGAAACAATGTTATTTGAAATGTCCATTATGTATTTTGAAGTAGACATGTCCTTATTGGTGTTTGAAAAATCTTTGTAGGCTTGTAGGAAAAAGAAAGATAAGGGTCTAAAACTTGGAGAGAAGGATCTAAACCTATTTGGTTGCTGATGAAAAGGCATCTACGGAAGAGAAGGCTCTAACCCCCACTATTGTCGAGAAGAGGACTCTGGAAGAGAAGGCTCTCAATAGTCACGCACAAGAAATGAAAAGGTATGGCCCATTTGTTGCCCTCCTAAAACACTAAGCTGCATGCAAGAAGTTGTAAACCCCAATGTATGCATGCATGCAAGAAGTTGAATACCCCAATGTATAGGCTCTATTTGTATTATGTTATAGAAGTAATCTTATCTTGCTCCTAATGGTTGTTGCCATACTCTAGAAGTTGGTTGATTGTAAGAGGGATACTTACTCTCCTTTTACCATTATAGTACTTTTTTAATAAATATTTATTCTATATCATCTTTCAATGACCATAGGACCATAGGTCTTTTTGTTGTTCTATATTCTTAAACATTTTCTTCTTCTTTGTTTACTCTTGCGTTTGCAATGTCTTCAAATATGTAATCATTTATGAAGGTGTGTCTATTATGCCAGAGTGTTGCAGTGATGTTAATCCACTAGCATTGTGGATGTGTATATGTTGGAATCGAAACGATGTTAAATTTGCAATTGAAGTGCAAATATCAAGAGCCTTATAAGCCTAAAAAAGCTTGATTTATGAAGGATGAAACAAAGTGCAATGTCATGTGCCCAAGCGAGAATCTAATTATGCTCCCAAGCTATGAATGGCCATTATTGCTCTATAGCCTATCGCCTTAACCCAAAATAATTTGTTGAGATCAAAGCAAGAAGATCTACAAGCCTTGTTACTTGATATGAGTGGCCTAGTGATGTAGTTGTTTGATGTAAAGAAAAATCAATCCATCACCAATTGGGACAAGGATAACTTCAGGCATGTTGATGAGGATAGCAATGTCATCCACTTGTCCGCAACAATGCTGAGGCGTTTCTCTTTTAGGTGCAATACCAGTTTCATATCATTATACATCATATGGAGTTGTGCTGAATATGTGAACATGATATGATGCTTCCAGCTTTGTTTGAGGGATTTAGAGTGTGTTAATTTAAGGTTCATAGGCCAAGATTGGTGTGATACAGTTGATGTCACAATGCCCGGGGAACCCTATATTTTATAAACATTTGGAAAACTTTTGGCAATAATTTCATGCCTTTAATGAAACACTCTTCTTTTAGATGATGTCTTGCATAAGTTTATTTATAAGCACACCAAGGACCTAAGTCATCTTGCCAAAGTTTGCAAACACATCCACTCCTAGATGTAGTGACCATTTATGCTTCATCACGTGGCACAATTTCTATGAAAGTGGTTGGCATCAGACTCTCGAATGGAATTGGCCAAGCAATGATGTATTTGGGGTTTAAGGAGATGAAGAATCAATGACATTGATGAAATACTGAGTGGAAAGGGTGATCCGTCTCACTACCACAAATGCCAAGGGGAGGGAGGGGCCCAATAGTGGAAAGTGGATGGTCGGGAGGGGATAGTTGAGGCTATAGATTCCATTGTGACTATAAAACCAGTAATATATTACATTTTTAATTATATATGTTCACAATTTCTATGAGTTTTAAACTTTCAATTTTCAACAAGATATTATGTCTTATCTGTATTGCTAGAGTGAGAATAAAGAATAAAGTTTAAAATGTCTTATCATATTTGTTTGGAAGTAGAGGTTGGTTTAGGGTGCTTTCTAGCTTTGTTTCATAGTGCTTCTACCTGTATAGAGCACTGTGAAAAAACATGCTAAAAAGCACTATAACATAGTGCTAAAAAGCTATGAACTAGAACTTTTATATGAAATAGTGCTAGAAAGCACTATGGAATAACTAGTCTTAGAGAGAACTACCCCAAAACACTTAAAACCTTATCCTCCACTTCTAGAAAGCTATGTAAAGTAGTGCTAGAAATGTAATGTTAACAAGAATTGGGTTTAAATACTAATGCATTGACTACTTCTAGAAAGTTATGTAAAGTATTGCTAGAAATGTAATGTTAGCAAGCATTGGGTTTGAATACTAATGCATTGATTGGATTTCATTTTTTTCTTGGAATGAGTAATTCTCAACAAACTCAACCAAAGACACCACTACATCATTAGGAGACCTTAGCACACACTCCTTTAATTGTTCATCTTGCCATCCACTATAAATGAAGTTGTGCACTTGATGAACTTTAGAATGTGTGTTTCAAACATTTGAAGAAAATCCTTGGAGTTAGAAGTTCTTTTCTTTTTTTCTTCCCTTTTTCACATGAGTCTCCACTTTTTCATGAGTTCTTTTCTTTTATTTTTCTTCCCATATTCATGAGTGCCCACTTTCACATCCTCAAAAGACTTCAAAGGAACCTACAGTTTCTCTTTAGCCACCTCCTATGGGCATAAAGACAATCTTTTCATGTTGTAATCCTCACATTTTTCCATTACACATTTATGCATGTGGGGGCTACAAAAAATGTAAAAATGTCATTTTAAGTAAATGTTTTCTACCAATTTTTATTGCTTAGTTTACTTGCATTTGTCTAACTATCCATGCTACTTTATTACAAAATCCTGGTCATAGTTGTTAAAAAAAAGAATGTAATGACTTTCCATGATAGAAATCAAATTTTTTTAAAACCTATCTTTTGCTAGAGAAAATTGTTTTGATTTTATAAGATATGGTTTTGGCACTTTCATATTTCAAGGCATATGAGCATTTACCAGACAAACCACAAAGAATCTTGTCTCTTACCATAAAAGCAAGCTTCTTAATCAAAAGAGACCTACTTTTATACACAGTGAAGAGTTAATGTCAATAACTCCAAGTATCTTAAATTCAAAAAAGCTAAATCCCTTTAATAGCATAGCCAACCTGGCTAGCATAGAGGAGTTTCATAATAGTGTCATACATAAAATATTGGATTTCCCATGCACTATGCATGGACTCTTCTACCACATAGTTCTTAGTAGAGCTCAATCTTAGTCAACACCACTTGATGTATACATTCATGTATGTTTTTTCTAAGGCCGAGCACCTTTACGAAAACAAAGTAGATGTGTTTATAGAGTATATCCATAATTATTTTATTTAAGTATAATATTAATATAAATAATTATTAAAAAGTATTAAGAAACTAATTAACCCCTATTATATATTATGATACTTCTTGATTACTGAGATGTGTGTGCTGTGCTTGAAGTGCCAAGGTTTTTGTTAGCTTATCATAGTTTCAATTTGTGTTATTTAAAGTTTACTATTGGGATGTAAATGAAGATCGTTGTTTTACATTTTGTTTAATTTGAAGATAAATTCAATGTTGAAGGAAGTCTCTTTATTAGTCCTACTCTAAGCAGGGTATAGTGAGGATGGGGGAAAATTTTAGATTTTGAGTGTTTGTTCAACTTGACCAAATCCCATTCATTGAATTTATTTGAGTTTATTGGAATCCAATGGTTCTGATAAATTAGTTGTTTGATATTTATTTTTATTTAGATCTTCTTGTCTTGTTATATAGTTTCTCTTGCAAGTGGGTTCTTATAAGTTATAGCTTCCCTTACAAGTTATAACTAGAATTACCATAGTGCACACCTTGCCATTGCAATTATAGAATCCTAAAAATGGCAAGGTGTACACTATGGTAATTCTATTACCACAAATATTGAAAACACCATGTACTATAACTTCATCATCATTTTGCTCAAAGCTATAACTATGATAGCAACATTAAGATAGGTAGCTTTTAACATCAATATTTTTTTCAACAATTTTAATGTTTACGAGCTTCTTTAAGGAAAGTTTGAATGATTTGAAAGTATATATATGCATAGATCACAATATAATACATCATCACATCATTTTGTCACACAAAAAAGTGAAAATGGCCACAAAAAAATGATTACAACCAAAATCCCAAAAGAAATCCAAGGACAAGCTTTGTAAACAAAGAGGGCTACAAGAGGTTCCCCAAAGGTTCTTCTTTAAGCAAAGGTTCTAATCCGACTCAGGGTTGTATATAGGTCAGTACTAGAGTGACATGGCTAGTGGACAAACATATTCTCGTTCATTCTGTAACATAAAGTAGTTAAACATGGCTACAAAAAATGATTTCCAAATGTACCTTGCACTAACTAGCAAGCATGAGGAAGTATTAATCTTTTCTAAGATGTTCTCAAGGTCTGGATGATACGCCAAGGATAAGCTTTGTAAACAAAGATGGTTGCAAGAGGATCCCCAAAGTTTCTACTTTAAGGAAAGGTTCTAATCTGACTTAGGGCTATTTCTAGGTTAGTACTAGAGAGACATGGCTGGTGGACAAACATATTCTCATCTTGGGATAATCCCAGAACAAGCAGAAAGATGTAATAAATATGCTTGCAAACAAGCAAGATATGACTTGTTTCCGCTCTCCCTCTTTTGAAAATTTGGACAAATGCACTTGGGTTGGCTAGTCAAATGGACCTCATATGTCATCTCAGAGCTACTTGTGGTCACATGGAAGATTGAATGATTCAAAGGAACAATGATTTGCTCTTTAATGTTCATTTAATGGGATGTCTCTATTCTCTTGTTTGCAGGCATCTTTTGAAATGAACAGTCACCACTTTTGCTTTCTTATAGTATTTGTTGTACACTATTCTTGTACTTCTTCACCTTGGTTTGGGGCTACATGCCTCTCATGCATCAGAGTAACTATTTTCTACTGTTGAAACAGAAGGCAGTGGGGGCATATGATTTATATGGGTAATATTTGTTCCAATTTGTATAGGCCAAACAGAAGGCAATGGGGGCATATGATTTATATTGTGATATGGATGCCAAGTGTGGGTAACATCATCATTGCAGAACCACATAAATTGTGCCTTTGCACCACCCCACCCAGGATATTGTCTCTCAGAATAAAATGAAGGAGCCACTACTCCAGATGATTTCTGAATATAACAATTGCATTTGAACTTATGTGTTGTCCATCCAAGAAATTTCAACCTAGAATTGGGTTGGTTCGATGTATGGCCCAGAATGTACGGTTGACCTCTTGTTCAAAAATACAAATCCTCTTTGGAACTTCATTTTGAGAGTTATTTATAGGTGCTTCCATTGCATTGTAATGGGAGAAATCTCTCGAAGACCCCTTGCTTTGTCCATGGTCTGGAGTAGAGAAGTCAAGATTCTTGCGACCCCTTTGTTTTTTATCTCGATTTTCCATCACAAACCCTGGTTGATGGCAATCATTATCTTCTACATCAATCACTCCACTTTGATGTCATTTTTGTTGCATTGTTTCTCTATATCCATGCAATGGGCGAGCTTTCTCATACATTGGAGTGCCAGCAACATTAGTTTGAATAACATGTGCCACTTGAGCAGCCGATGGTAATTTTCTAGCCGGCAGCCTTGTTGAGCAATGTTTCCAAGTTAGTCCCATCACCCACATGTCTTGTAATCATGTATGCATATTGTTTTTCATTTTGCATCAGTGCATTGGCCATGTCTAACACACAAGCATCGTATAGGGTTATTTTGTGCTTATAGCCTTCACCGCCTAACTAGCTCCCATGCATGCTTTCAGCTAGGTTTGTTCGTGGTGTGTTTGCCTCTTATTTGGACTCTTATGGACCTGAAGGTACAAAATTTATTCCAGAATTCAATATTTATTAACTAATAATAGAAAACCAACAATTACATTTCCAAATCCAAGTCAAATTACACTGTGTGTCATACCACAGTCATTACATTTCTCCAATGTGTAATGCGAACCTCCCACCAAGACATGCAAATATTGGCAAGGATTTGAGAATCCTTGACCGCTCCTTCTCGCCACCAGTTTCTTATCAACTAGCTTTGTCCTAGAGCCTCTTCTTTATTTCTACAATTCTGCCACTTCTCACACATGGCTATTTGCTCTTGTTTGCAAGTCTTTTTACTTTTTAGTTTGTTGTTGGAGGCATTGCTTCCAATGCAATAGACAGGAGCGTTCTCGGTCTTCCATTTTATTATTTGGCCACCATTGTAGACTATTCGTACCATCGTCCAATTCGCCCCTGCCTCATCTGCCCATGAAGCCATGGAAATCAGCACACTCATAGCCACATTCCTCCATGGTTCTATTTAACAACTCCCAAAATAGAATTTGACTTGTTATATCCTCTTCTTTCATCTCACAAGTTGCTACAATCATGAGCTCTTGCACACTGTATACATAAAACAATATCAAAACATCTTTCTCCATGGTTATTTAGTATAAATGACACGGTTTACCCTTTTTTAACTTACTACCTTGGGTCATAGACGTGAGCTGCCTTGGTACACCAATTTATCACTCTATGTGTGTGATCAAATTGCACCCAAGATGACTTCAAATCGCTGTCACCATTACGTCTCATGCGATTTACTAAATCCACACTAACTAGATGCGGGTCCCTTGGTGGACATTTTAAAGTAAAAACATTTGTCATCTGAGTGACCTTGGCATGGGAACTGACTTCCATGGAAAAAAGAGTACATGCATTGCTTCTTCAAAAGTAACAACCTATCAAATCCTTCACCACCAGCATGCATCTTTCCTACTTTCTCTTGTGAAACTAGTCTTTGGAATCTAACAAAAGTGCATTTAACACAATCAAAATTTAAGCCAAAAATGCACTTTACACAATAAAACCACGATCCAAAAAACATACTTGTGGTTTTCAACCATTGGTATTAATTCCTCCAGAAAATTTGTGAGTTTCACATCTCCAAGCTAGCCTAATTGTTTTGTATTATCTTCCTCAAAGTCCTTCATCAAAGAAGTCATGATTAACTCCTTGGCTACAGTCATTTGAATCTTCCTTAGATGGGCACTCTTATCTATGCTCAAGACATTTGCAACCAGCTCTCTTATCTATCTTAGTCCTTGAAGTCCTTGGTTGCACTGAATGTTTGTGATAGCTGATGTGTATCATCAACCTTGTTAAAGATACATCATGGGGCATAACATAATAAACATAGAAATTGTATGTACCCACATAATATGCTGGCTTTTTACAATAATAACAAGTAATGTGGTTATTCTCTCTTTGCACTCCCAATGCTGGCTTCCTTTGGATTGATCCTCTAAAATGAGTGGTGTTGTATTGTTTGTTATTGATAAAACAAGGGCATGTTATTTGATGGCATTGAAGCATTCCAATACAATAACTTATTCTCACTGTGCAGTTGATGGCCATGTTTGATATTGAAGGCCTAGTCCATAGGTGCCCATCATACTTTTGCTCCATACCAACTGTAGATTTAACCTTTCCATCTGTAGGTGGAAACTAAAATCCTAGATTCCCATTATACTGTCGTGGAAACTCTGTTACATTGAGGTGCTTGTCTATGTTGGACAAATGTGCTTTAAGAATAATAGTTCCACTGTGATTTAATATTTTGGATATTGCACTTCTATTTTGTGGAACTTCCATGTCTTTATTCAATGTCATGGGCACTGCACTCCTATTTTGTGGAACTTCCTTGCCCTTTTTATCATTCCCCATAGAGTGGAGTGATTCAATATCTTTAAGGATGCAGTCATCACTTTCCTTATCAAGATTGATAATAGCATCACCACAACATATGAGAAATGTGGTCGATTCGATGGGCTTTCCAAATACACAACATACGAGGTGCTACTGTTTGTGTCGACTTATGGAAAGTTTCTTGGACAACATATGTCTTGGATAAGCTTGCATCCAAAACATAGTGAGTATTTCTTTCTATGTCTATTTGACTCTACATATTGGAACAAGCATAGATGTTCCATCTTCCCCGCATTGAAACTTGACATGTGAGCACCAGTTGGAAGAGGATTAGCTAAATATTTTTGCCCTACAATGAGTTTGCCATTGTCTAAGCTAAATGTCCTTGAGAGAATTAGCTTATCAGTTCACCACTCAATCAAGGCTCCTTCCATTGTAAGAAGAGAATGACTTACTATGAATTTTACACAGTGAGCTTGGAAAGGGAGGAAACACAGAACAAAGAATGCGAGGACGAATCCAAAATCAACTTGATAGTTTGTTTGATGAATTCTACCAAATCCTATGCATTAAAATCACTTTATCACTAGCTACATCTAATAATAACGCTAGGCACTCAGTGGGGGTACACGTTTATTTATATTTAAAATGTGTGTGTGTGTGTGTTTACAATGCGTAATGTATATAATGTATAATGTGTGTGAGTGCCTACCCTTCTCCCCCTGAAAACTCCTAAACATATTAAAATAATCATATTTTCTATTATCCCTTAAATTTTCCTCTCTCTTGGGAGCTTGGAGCTCTCTCTCTCTCTACAACAACTCTTGGAGTTGCTCTCTCCTCTTGGTGGACCAATTGATTTGTCGGGGGCTTCATTGCTAATAGAGAATCAAGCCAAACTTGGAGGTAAAATCAAATTTTATGGTTTTTCTTTATCTTAATGACTTTCTTCTTCTAAACCCCTCTCAAGCTTGAGAAGCTTTCTAAATAATTATTTTAATTCAAATCAAGCTTTCCCTTAAAGTCTTAATGCTTAATTAAGAGAAAGTTAATCTTTATGCTTATTTGTAATGCTTTCTTTAAGTAAATCTCTCTCTCTAAAAGAATAGCCATCTTTATGGCTAAATCCTTTGAAAAAGGATATTTCTCAATGATAGTCTCTTAATTCAAAGCTAAACTCTAGGCTTGATAAGCTAGAGATTAAGAAAATGGTATTTTTATGATTTTGTGCTAACAAAATAATGGTTATTTCTTTTAGATTATAAAAACTACTTTGATTGATTCTAAATGAGAAATAGATTATCCGATCAATTTGGGAAAAGAGAAATAATGGAATTAGCTTAATTTAGTTAGATAATCATAATTAAGTTTATGATTATGGTTAAATTTATGATTTAAATTCATAATTTGATTTTAAGCATAAAAGAGGAACTACTATCATATTTCCATTACAAGTTTTTATTCTTTAGAAAAATTTAAGAATTATCAGTAATAGCAACAAAGCTATGGTAAAATTTTAAGAAAATAATACATATCTTATTTTTATGCATAATGCTAAAAGAGGACTTCCTACCATATTCTAGGATTGGATATCCTATGCAAAAAGAATGATTTTCATCATATTCATGAGAAATGATTTTTTTGTAATTATGCATAATTAATTGATTATGAGAAATGAGTAATTTTTTTATAAATTTATTTTATGCAAAAAGACGAATTCCCATGATAATTGAGATCCAAGTAATTAAATGGTAAAAGATGAATTTTTGATAAATTTATTTTTATGCAAAAAGAGGAATTCCCATGATATTTGAGAATCAAGTATTTAAATGGTAAAAGAGGAATTTTTGGTAAATTTATTTTTATGCAAAAAGAGGAATTCCCATGATATTTGAGATCCAAGTAATTAAATGGAAAAAGAGGAATTTTTGGTAAATTTATTTTATGCAAAAAGAGGAATTCCCATGATAATTGAGATCCAAGAAATTAAATGGTAAAAGAAGAATTTTTGGCATAATTCGAATTATGAGTATTTATCAAAAGTAGAATTTTGAGCATTATTAATTTTATTGGGAAATATGGGTAGAATTGATTTTTGTAAATCCCATGAATCTTTTACTTAAACGAAGAATATTGAATATATTTCACTTGAGAAATTTGAGAAAGAATATGAAAATATCCATCGAGAAAAAGTACTTTTAACTAGGCCAAGCAATTGGCAGAAACTTAGAAAAGTCCCATCGATATCGAAAGTAGGAAACAGTACTAAAAGTGGATGTGATAAGATGTGATGTAGAGCCAAATGAATGTAAATAAATGTGACAGGATGTAAATGGATGCGATGTGATTAGATGAGATATGAATATGATAAGATGAGATGTAAACGTAATGTGATAAGATGTGAATGCAAGATGTGAATGCGATGTGATAAGATGTGAATGTGATGTGAGGAGATGTGAGTGGATGTGATGAGAAGTGGATGAGATGTGATGTGATGTAAATGGATGTGGATGTGAATGTGATAAGATGTGAATGTGATGTGAGTGGATGTGATGAGATGTGATGTGATGTAAATGGATGTGGATGTGAATGTGATAAGATGTGAGGAGATGTGAGTGGATGTGAGTGGATGTGATGAGATGTGGATGAGATGTGATGTGATGTAAATGGATGTGGATGTGAATGTGATGAGATGTGAATGGGGGTGTACTTACGGGTTCGGTCAGATCAGTTTGGTTAGTTAAGGCTCTTGACTATGTTAGAATAAAAATATCTTGGAGGAATCGCATATGTCTGCTAGGCGAGGGAAGTTTTTTCGGGTTCGGTTTTGGAAGAACCGAGAGATTAGTCTCTTGTCCGGATATCCATGGGGGCGAGGCCCTGAGCGAAGGTTCTGCCCTATGCAAGAAGTGCTACTTACGCTGCTAGCACCCTCGAAATTCATTGCACTGAGGGGGCAGGGATCTTTCAGAAAGCTAGTACATCACATGGCGGCCATGTGGCCATTTGTAAAGTAATTTTTGGTAATATATCTTCTATTGTGAAAGAGAGAGAGGGAGAGAGATAGAGAAAGAGAGAGATTGAGATTGAGACTGAGAGAGATAGTGAGAGAGAGAGCGACAGAGACAGAGAGAGACAATGAGAGAGAGAGACAGACAGAGAGGACTTACTTCATCTCTCTCTCTCTCTCTCTCTCTCTCACTCTCTCTCGTAGAGGGAGGGAATGACCATCTCTCTCTCTCTTGATTGAGAGAGAGAGAGAGAGGGAATAACCTACTTCATCTCTCTCTCTCTCTCTCTCTCTCTCTCTCTCTATCATAGAGAGAGGGGTTGATTGACTCTCTCTCTCTCTCTCTCTCTTAGAGGGAGGGAATGAGCATCTCTCTCTCTCTCTTGACTGAGAAAGAGAGAGAGAGAGAGAGAGAGAGAGAGAGAGAGAGAGAGAGGAGAAGAAGGCTCTCGATCATAATCAAAAAGTCTCTTTCTCAAATCCCCACCATATAAGCTCTCTTGGTAGAGGAAGAAAAAGAATTTTGTGTGTGTGTGTGTGTGTATGTGGTGTGTGTGTGTGTGTGAGAGAGAGAGAGAGAGAGAGAGAGAGAGAGAGAGAGAGAGAGATTGGAGTGGAGTTTTGGGAGGGAAAAAGGAAGAGAGAGAGAGAGAGAGAGAGAGACAGAGAGATTGGAGTGGCATTTTGGGAGGGAAAAAATTAGTATATTTCCTTTTTCCTTTTCCAAAACTCCCACTCTATTCTCTCTCTCTCTCTCTCTCTCTCTCTCTCTCTCTCTCTCTCTCTCCATGTACTAACTAAGGAAAAGAGAAAAGCATGCTTAAGTTATAATTAAGTTTTGTAGAAGCTAGGCATGCAGCATTCAAAACATGCTTAAAGACAAAAACAGGAATGCATGCTTCTTTGCATGCTTAAAGACAGAAACAGGAATGCATGCTTCTTTGCATGCTTGCTTGCTCTCGGAATGTTGTTGGCCAAATGCATTATGCATGCCTAGCCATGCCTCCCATGCTACCATGCAATTCATGCATTCACATAATTTACAATTTCCATGGTTGCTTGTTAACATGCTAGCGTAGAGTCTATGGGGGCTTTTGGGCCCCCCTTTTTCTGCCATTGCTGCATGATGAGGAAGCACTTGAGTGTTTTGATGAGATGTAGCTAGAGGGTGTCTCCCCAAATGCTGTCACATTCCCTTGCAGCTTGCAGCCATGGGCAAAAAAAAAGGGGGACCCTAGGCTGGAGGGTGTCTCCCCAAATGCTATCACATTCCCTTGCAGCCATGGGAAAAAAAGGGGGGCCTCAGGGCCCTAACCCCCCCCCCCCCCACTTTTTTTGCCCATGGCTACAAGTTGCAAGGGAATGTGATAGCATTTGGAGAGACACCCTCCAGATCTGCCGCCCCCCCCAGCAGCCTTTTTTTTTTGGCCCATGGTTGCAAGCTGCAAGGGAATGTGACAACATTTAGGGAGACATCCTCCAGCTGCATCTTATCAAAACACTCAAGTGCTTCCTCATCATGCGCCCATGTTCAACATTTCCCATGATTAATGCAGTCCACGAGATATCTCGAACCACATTTGCTGTGATATGTCAAAGACTTGCTGTGATATGGCAAGCAAACCACATTTAGCAAACATATCGACATAGGTCTTTTGTAGCATCGTAGCCTTGTATGGTGCACCCATGGCTCTGGCCCCCCTTTTTTTTGGGCATGGCTACAACACCATAGCCATAGCCCACCTTGTATGGTGCACCCATGTCAAAAAAGGGGGGCCCGAGAGCCCCCATAGACTCTATGCTAGTGCAGAGTGTGTGGGGGCTCTCGGCCCTCTTTTTTTTTTTGCCATGGCTACACTATAGCCTCTTGTATGTCAATGGCACAGTCCTCATATCACATCTAGCACATGATCATAATGTAGTCCTATCTAATCAGAGTGAGCCATTGATGTCACATGAGATTGTGCGAGCGCAAAGTGTGTGGGGGCTCTCGGCCCCCCCTTTTTTTTTTGCCATGGGTGCACTATAGCCTCTTGTATGTCAATGGCATAGTCCTCATATCACATCTAGCACATGGTCATAATGTACTACTATCTTATCAAGAGTGAGCCATTGATGTCACATGAGATTGTGCTTGGTGAGTTTGGGGTGAGCCCTTTGGTCCTTAATGCCCTTTTTTATGACTGTCACCTACATCTACTATGTATACAAAATGGACAAAGTATGTCTCTCCCAAGGGTGGCACTAGAAAGGGAATAGCACATGTTGGTACTCCCGCATCATGAGGTAGCTTAATCTACATGGTCTGCAGATAACCTCCATGGCCCCCATTTTTTTGCGCAATCATTGCAGGCTATGAGCTATCATCTTGCATACATGCCTAATGTCTATCTTGCATACATGCAGATTGCTTTTAATCCATGTGTCCATTTATATGATTTTTACCAAATTGATTGACACATATTTCTTTTCACATGAAGATTGATCAAGGGTTTATCAAGGGTTGGCACCAAAGGGAAAGAAAATCTTGACTCCAAGAGGTATGTACCTTCTTGAATTTAGTTTTTTTGAAGAATTTATTTCAACATTGAGTTGTTGTGGTATATATACTTAGTGTTGTTCTTCAGACGTTAGGAGTTATGACTTGCGATCAAGTGCTACTTTGAGAAAAGTTGAGTGCACTTCTCGAAACAAAGGGGAAGATGTAGTATAGACAGAGGTTACATTACATTCTGAGGTGAACAAAGAAGGGGAGAACATAGAAAGAGAGAATGTTCCAAGGGTCTCCCAAGGTCAAGGACAATATGTCACACAAGAAGATGTGACACAACAAGAGGAAGACAAAGAAGAGAATGAACAAGAGAAAGCACAGAAGGATAAACAACGGTCTCATCTTCACATACTTGGCAAAGATATTCAAGTCGAGCTCCTCTTAGATGTGTTTGAGCAATTTCTCATACGATGAGCAACAAGGTCACTGCCTATTCCCGTAGGCTTGTGGCACCGTCTTCTATAAGTGCACCCTTTTTGGTGTCTATGCGGAGGCGAGGGAGTATAGAGTATTTGCCTATGATGGACATGGACTGCCATGAGTGGGGTCCCACTTGGAATTTTCTAAGTGAAAAGTTTGACAATGAGCTAAATGATGATTGGCAAAACTTGAAGGGAAGGAAGTTCTTGGTGTGGGATGGAAACAATAGATTAAAAGCTTGGTATTCTCTCATCTCCGACACATGGTAGACCTCTCATCATTTATCCTAGCATGAAATTTATTATTGTGTGAGCTCTTGTTACGAATCTAGATGACTTTGTTGTGTGTAGCACTGAATCTGAAGGGGACCTTCAGAAGAGTATCACCAAGCGAGCCGCCATTATAGTATGGGAAAATAGTGATCCAAGGAGATTCTTTTGTGAAGGCAATACACCTGACAATTGATGGGTGTAGAACCTGCATGCCCTGCTCTGCCTGGAAGCTCTCGAACTTGGCGATGCCTTCTCCTTTGTAGTGCTTTCCACAAAAAGTAATGTACTCCGGCAAAAATGATATACCTTTAATTGTATACTCTTTTACTGTGCCAAAAACACCAGAGCCTATTGTTCGCCCTTCGAACAGAGCCTCGTGCGGGATGCCAATGAGGTGTGTGCACATAGAATTGTAGATTGTACGATTAATGGCACCTGTCCCACTCGCATCTGCCTGGCTGGACGTTGCAGCGACGTCCTGGGCAATGCGCACTCTTTTGGGGAGTGACTCTGCATCCAGCGCCTTCATGCTCTTGCTCTTGGCGCTTTGCTCGCTCCATACAACGTCCCATAACTGTAGACGATGCATATTAGCTTCAGGCGGGGCAGCATCTCTAAGATCATTGCATGCTACACGCATGCTCCCCAAAATGGTTCGTGTTATATGTTGATGGTTGAAATCTGCTATCTTCTATCTATCAAGCAACTCAGCGTTGCCTCCGCTTCGAAGTCGCCGCTGTGCATTTTCCCATATCTGGTCTATTAGATCTCGCATGAGGATCTCAGACTCATTGATCTTTTTGACGACGTCATCAGCACATTGTGACACTGTGATGACTGCTTCAATGCGAATTGCTCGTAGAACGATTTTACGCTCTTCAGGGAAAAGCATGTTGGTCGTCTTCGTAAATCTAGCAAATATCACTAAACACAAAAAAACAGAATATTAAACAATGTTACTGAAATCAACATCAAGCAAACGTGAGAGAACAGCAACAAGTGTATCATTACTTATCAATGTTCAAACAAAAACGGAATATCAAATAATTTTATTGAAATCAACATCATCCAATACATCATCAAACGTGAGAGAACAGCAACAAGTGTATCATTACTTATCAATGATCAAACAAAAACGGAATATCAAACAATATTACTGAACTCAACATCATGCAATACATTATCAAACGTGAGACAACCGCAACAAGTGCATTATTACTTATCAAGTGTATACATGTTGCACTCCTCATCTACACACCTATCATGACAGAGAGAGAAAGACAGAGTTGTGAAGGGTATTATGAGAGAGAAAGAGAGGGGGGGAGGAAGAGAGAGAGGTGTGGCAGATAGAGAGAGAGGGAACATTAGATGACATTTTTAATAGTTTTGTGAGTTCCTAAAGAGAGGAAAATAATGTTTTGTATTCCTAAAGCACTCCTCATCTACACACCTATCGTGATAGAGAGAGAGTTGTGAAGTGTATCATGAGAGAGAGAGAGAGAGAGAGAGAATTGTGAAGTGTATCATGAGAGAGAGAGAGAGAGAGGAGAGGAAGAGAGAGAGTTGTTTTGAAAATTACCCTTCTCGACACATATGTGTAAATTGTGAGTTCATTGAGGTGGATCGACGAAGGGAAGGGAAACTACTATTGGCGTTGAAATCAACAAGTGAGTAAGTAACGATCACTTAATTCTATCATTGGAATTGATGCAAAATCAAATGAATTATATTATTATAATTCTATCTTGTACTTTGTATGTCTACGCTATGCACAGGATTACTCGGTCACATGTTATGCCAACCTATGCACATGAGGTGTTGGCATCTCCAGATCATTGACGATTTACGCAACAACAACAACCAAGGATTAGATCTCGCTGCTGTCAGGTTTGATGCTTACTACAAAGAACAATAACAACGCCATCTTGTAGATGCATTTCCAGGCATATGGCAAGATATTGAGCTACCTTAGCTGTGTAAAAGTAGCCAGAAATGGAGAAATTGACAAAACAACTTGTTTATAGGTAAGGAGCAACACAACCCTTGGATTATTTTCTGTGTAATCATGGCATGAATTTGTTAATGTATTTTGTTTCATACATGGCAGGTGGGTGAACGATGTTTTGTGCACCAACGTGTATTATAATATCATGCCTCGAGAGGTGCATAGGTGGAGTGATCCAGATAGTGACATGTACATGTATTCTGGGCACTTTTAGGAGAGGGATATCTCTAGAGTGGAGATAAGTGGTTGTCCATGGTGGTTGGACTACCCTCTCGGGAGGAAGAGGTATCTAACAGAGGAGGCTCGCTATGTTGGTGAGTTGTAAAAACATTCCTTTTCTACATCTATCTATTTTTGTGACATTGAAGGCTTTGTAGTTCTCATAGATTGCTTGGTGTATAGCATTTATAGAAAACATGAGAGGAGAATATGGGATGGAGTATGATACCCATACATCAAGCGATCAACATGAGGAGAAAGGGTATGCAGTGAAAACGCAAGGTGGTGTTCTTGTGAATAGAATCTTCACAGCCATAACCATTGTCAAAGAGAGAACGGAGGATCAAGGATTCTCTTGATTTAAGTCAAGGCAGTTCTAAGCGTATGACATGAGGAGTTGGTAAGATCTTCATTACATCCATTACACAAATCCATAAAAGCATGGATGTCTTTGTACACATATCAAGTGCCTATACAAATCTTGATGCAAGAGTTGAGAGTACCACACATATGTGGATGTCATTATCAATGACTTGCTTGTTTTGCTCATGAGCCTAGGTAATTGTAAGTTGCTCATTCCTAAAATCCCTTATGTACTCATTCATTATGTTGAAAATCATAATAAATTGATGTATGACTCAATGCATTTATTGATAAATTTCAGGATCTCGGATTGGCTTGGCAAAGTGAATGCAAAAGATCTTTCTCATAATTAGTTCCATGCATTGAGGTGGTCAACCTACTCTGAGCTAACTTTCCCACAGGATTGGCTGTAGAGCTACTGGATCCATTGAGTGCCCTGAGTGGAATGTGTTCATCCAAGAGCTATCTTGGAACACAACAAGGTTTGCATCATCATTCGTAGCCGATGAAGGATGGTTTGTGACATGTGGGCTAGTGGAGCATTGGCTTTGGTGTATCTCCATGCCAAAAAGCATGGTTTTACTCTTTTGTGGACCTTCACTCTCTTGTGTGACGTTAGGTATATTCGGGATGATAGAGAGAAAGTAAGCAAATTTATTTTGCATTCTTGGCATTTGATTTTTTCTACTATGTATTTTATGGTGCTTCACAATCACTTACCATGTATTGATATCTATGGTTTGCATGTGAGTGTAAGTTCATGACTTGACCATAGGGGTGTTTAATAGGAAAGACTGTTCCCCTCCAAAGATTGATAGAGAAATAGGACAAGCTGTAAATATGAAGTTGTTTCCACATAACTTGAGCTTGTTGAAGGAGGGCATTGAAAGACTCCCAGCAAGTAGAACACTCATCTCATGGTCATATGTGCGAGGAGGAGTTGAGCGATCTGAGTTGTTCCACAAGTAAGTATTCATGATTTTTAAATGTAGCCAAACATAACTTGAAGGGTTGCTTGATGACAACACTACAACTTTGATCTTGATGTTTTTGTTGATATTGACTTGCCACGTGGTTGCTCACCACATTCACAGATGCAGGGGATAGTGTAATCGACCTATTTGTAGGGTGTGGTGGACTTGCTACTCCTTCACACACTAGCTTTCCATCCCTTCTTGCAGGATGCACATTCACAGATGCAGGGGATAGTGTGATCGACCTATTTGCAGGGGATAGTGTGATTGACCTATTTGCAGGGTGTGGTGGACTTGCTTCTCCTTCACACACTAGCTTTCCATCCCTTCTTGCAGGATGCACATTACTTGGTGAAGGTGTTGCATTAATGTTTCTTGAACATAGTGAACATGTGGCTTCACTTTTAAACACAAATCTAGCATCCCTCAAGTAGCTTGCCTCATCATCTGTAAGACTCATTTCAGTAGCAACTTTCCATATACCTTGGGCTTCTATAGGCTACCCAATAACTGACTCATGAACCCTCCATGTATGGTATAATGTTTGGTGACAAAACTGTATAAATTGTTTTGCTGTCCCACCTCGGTATGATTTTCTAGCCTTACAAGATGGAGCTAGAACACCAATGTTTTGACTTTTTCCATGTGGGTTAATATTCTTACCACACAATGTCCACCACTTGTTGTCTCTAGTAATTTTACAAAGCATGTGACCTCACTATGTGGTGGTGCATGCCTAATAGCCCAATTTGCATCATGTACATTACATTTAGTAGGCCTTTCATATAGCACTTTTTTGCCTTTGCCCTGTAGCTGTATTGATTTTATCAAGGGAATTGCATAAACCCACAAAGTGATCATTGAATTCAAATTACCCTTCTCTATAGTGTGCCTACAGAGTATTCTAGCCTATGGCTATCTATGTCTCAGATGACTTTTTTTTTGAGAAAAAGATCCTTCTATTAGTTAATGAATAATAGCCCCGCAAAGGGCTACAACCCCGAAGGGCTGGCCACATGTACAGGGCATGGATCAAATAAGAGGGGAAGAAAACACTCTCCTTTGGTTGGCTGCTCTATGAGGAGAAGGCTATCTTATGCAGGGGGGAACAACCACATGGGTATTCTGTAATGCCAAGTGGGGTCACCACCTCTATCAGGAAAAGGACCGAGCCACCAGAGCCTCAAGAAAGCTTCATGCCACTTCCGCATGTAGTCAGAGCCACCCTGCAACTTCCTCCACTAACTGTGGGTATGGATGATGTCAAGCCAAATTCTCCTAATGGACTCAGCGGGTGGAGTGTGGGTATCCTTGATGGATGATGTCGAGCCAAATGCTCTTGATGGACTCAACAGGTAGAGTGTGGGTGCCCTCGATGGCTTCGCTTTGCATCTAGCTTGCCGTATGTGCCAGGCTGCAATGCTAGTACAAATCTCCCATCTCTTGCAAGAGCCCGGTCCCCACCAGTGGTGGTCAGTATGGGGTTGTGAACTAGTACTACTACCAAAATGCAAAGGTGAGAGACCTGTCAGGCCAGCCCTCCACCATCCTCCTCATAAGCCCTGACTACCTCAACCTATGTGGCCCAAGCTACAGTGGCCCATGTAATGGTTTGAGTCAAGGCCTTGTCCATCGTTAATATGTAGAGAATCCATAGCTAGACTTGCTAAGTCTTTGACAAGTTGCTGGTCCACCTCCAACTGCCAACCGCCAAGCTACTGTGTGCTATCAGCCCCAAAGAAAGAGGGTGATGTTTCTTGGCCAAAAACTATCCCAGAGCCTCTTCCAAAAATCTGAGACTTGCTAAGTCTTTGACAAGTTGATGGTCCACCTCCAACTACCAACCGCCAAGCTACTGTGTGCTATCAGCCCCAAAGAAAGAGGGTGATGTTTCTTGGCCAAAAACTATCCCAGAGCCTCTTCCAAAAATCTGAGAGGAAACACTGTGAGAGGCCCTTTGATTACCAATGACTGTTTCTGTTGTTGTCGTGGTGCCATAAATCTTTGGCATCTGAATCCTGTGGCTTACCTATGTTGTATATGCAAAAAAGGGGGGCATCCAATGTCTCCTCCCGATCAGTAGGGTCATGCTAATTCCACTCTCCTGGGTCCCATTAGAGGCGCATGAAAGGACGGCTCTCCCATATCCATAGCCTAGAATCTCTCCCTAGCCACCTTGTCAAGTGGGGGTCTATGTGCCACTTCCACGTGTGAAATCCAATCACCCTAACCCTGTGTAAGGTGAAGCCACTAAAATCCTCTAGGGGGGATTAGATCTCTCTAATCTACCATGTGAACCAATAGAAAAAGTGAGCAAGCCACTACTCTTATCTACCCATGCACTGCTAAAGGATGTCTTGCCTAGTTAACACACCTAGCCACGAAGGGGGATTCAAGTGTAGGATAGTGATGGTTAGCTACTCCTTAAGGATGGTAGAGTTGATGTTGATCAGTGAGCCTATCTCTACCCCGGATCCCTATCATGCCTCTCTCCAAAGCTCTGGGTTAACTACCTGTGTGCAAGCCAATCTCCAAGGGACCTGGCAAGTCCCATGCTCAATGCACCCCATGATACATGAGGTTTGGCCCAACATATGTCCATTGGGTAAACATATCAGGGGCTTCTGGACTAATGGCTATCTAAGATGCTCCTTTGAGCCTACCAAAGCTAGCTGCCTTAGTGTTGGTTTGAGATGATCCCAAGCTTGAAGTAAACTTGAAAGATCCCTGCCCCCTCCGCACAACGAATTCTGGGGTGCTAGCAGTGGAAGTAGCACTTCTTGCGCAAGGCAAAGCCTCTCACAACCACTGTAGTGATAGGATCCATTTAGAAATTTGGTTATGTTTTGCCCCGAGTACCAGGGAAAAGAGTTCCCAGGCCCCCTAGCCAGTGCTTCAAGCAAACTTCAATATAGTCACACCACTTACACACCCAATATGAAATTGCCTGTTTCACAGATTCAGCTATCTTTAAAACAATCTTTTAATGAAACCATAGTATCACTAATCATAATCCTCCAAAATATCTAGCTTGAATTCCAATTTACAATCATTCCTTCATTAGTGTACCTATGGCATCATTGGCAACCAGAACGCTCACCACCTATTCATGCAGGGGCCTTTTCAATAGTTCCTAGCTCATAGTACCCGAAAATATAATCACATAAGAAAATTCAGATGGACTCTCCATTGAAGATCAGCAAGATCAACTAACAGATCCATATAAAAGAGCCATGGACTCATCCGTTGAGGACCAGCAAGGCCAATCAACTAGATCCATGTTCGAGTTTAGTAAACAACTCTAACACCTTGTTCCATTTTCTTCCTCGACGCACGCGAGGGTATCTTTGGCGACCCAGAGCCCGAGCATTGTATGGTCAGCACCCTCTAGGCTCCTTCGCAGGTCACCTAGCGCTTCACTCATAGGCCGCTTCCTTGGTCCCTCATCCACCGTACCGGAAACTCACCATTTAAATCGAACCAAGGCTGGTCAAGACCTCAGCCGACCTTGCTACGCGAGACGTCCTTTATTGACTCTCCGTCCAGGTGTTGCAACTTTAGGATGTCCTCTGTTGAGTCTCCGTCAGGTGTTGCAACTTTATCCCTTAGGTCTCCATGACCTCATTCACAAGATGGTCAAAATGCTTTCCCAACATTCTTGACATAAAATAGTTATTTAAAAACAGGTTTCATAAATATAGTTTCTAACAAACTCTCATCTTTCCACATTGTTCCACATCATTTCTCGTTATTCCACATTCTTCTACATCAATTCACATTGCTTATTCCACATCCAATCATACGTATTTCCATTGTCCTTCATCCATTCTCATCCAATCACATCATATTACATCTCATCACATCTATCCTCATCACATCACATCACAACATATCCACATCACATCTCATCCATTCATATCACATCACATCCATCTACATTCATTCAGATCCAAATCATATCCACATATCATCACATCACGTTCACATCTATTTACATCACTTCACATCCATTCACATTTACCCAAGTCCACATCACATCACATCTCATCTATCCACATCATATCTCATCTATCCACATCATATCTCATCCATTCATATCTAACCAGGTCCACATCACATCATCACATCCATTCACATCTCATTACATCACATTCACATCTCACCACATCCACTCACATCTCATCACATCCATTCACATCCATCACACCCATTCACATCCCCACATTCATTCACATGCATATCTATCACATCACATCTCATTCTCATCCATTTACATCACATCACATCCTCTGACATATCATCACAGCTTATTCACATCTCATCACATCCACATCCACATCCATTTACATCACATCGCATCTCATCCACATCTCATCACATCCACATCTACATCCACATCCACATCCATTTATGTCACATCTCATCGCATCCACATCCACATCCATTTACATCACATCACATCACATCTCATCCCATCGCATTCACATCTTATTCACATTTTTAGTACTGTTTTCTACTTTCGATATGATAGGACTTTGCTAAATTTCTGCCAATTATTTGGCCTAGTTAAAGGTACTTTTTCTTGATGGATATTTCATATTCTTTCTCAAATTTCTCAAGTGAAATATATTTAATATTCTTCTTTTGAGTAAAAGATTCATGGGATTTACAAAAATTAATTCTATCCATATTTCTCAATAAAATTAATAATGCTCAAAATTTCACTTTTGATAAATGCTCATAATTTATATTATGCCAAAAATTCCTCTTTTACCATTTAATTACTTGGATCTCAAATATCATGGGAATTTCTTTTTTTGCATAAAAATAAATTTACCAAAAATTCCTCTTTCACCATTTAAATACTTGGATCTCAAATATCATGGGAATTCCTCTTTTTGCATAAAAATAAATTTACCAAAAATTCATCTTTTACCATTTAAATACCTGGATCTCAAATATCATGGGAATTTCTCTTTTTGCATAAAAATAAATTTACAAAAAATTCATCTTTTACCATTTAAATACTTGGATCTCAAATATCATGGGAATTCCTCTTTTTGCATAAAAATAAATTTACCAAAAATTCCTCATGGGACTTCCTCTTTTTGCATAAAAATATATTTACCAAAAATTACTCTTTTCTCTTAATCAATTAATTAAGCATAATTATAAAGAAAATTATTTCTCATGAATAATTATAAAGAAAATTATTTCTCATGAATATGATGAAATTCATTCTTTTTGCATAGGATATCCAATCCTAGAATATGGTAGGAAGTCCTCTTTTAGCATTATGCATAAAAATAAGATATATATTATTTTCTAAAAAATTTACCATAGCTTCGCTTTTATTACTGATAATTATCAATTTTTTTCTAAAGAATAAAAGCTTGTAATGAAAATATGATAGTAGTTCCTCTTTTATGCTTAAAATCAAACTATGAATTTAAATCATAATTTTAACCATAATCATAAACTTAATTATGATTATCCCACTAGATTAAGATAATTCCATTATTTCTCTTTTCCCAAATTGATAGGATAATCTATTTCTCATTTAGAATCAATCAAAGTAGTTTTTAACTACTTATAAATAATCTAAAAGAAATAACCATTATTTTATTAACACAAAATCATAAAAATACCATTTTCTTAATCTCTAGCTTATCAAGCCTAGAGTTTAGCTTTGAATTAAGAGACTATCATTGAGAAGCATCCTTTTTCAAGGGATTTAGCCATAAAGATGGCTATTCTTTTAGAGAGAGAGATTTATTTAAAGAAAGCATTACAAATAAGCATAAAGATTAACTTTCTCTTAATTAACCATTAAGACTTTAAGAGAAAGCTTGATTTGAATTAAAACATTCATTTAGAAAGCTTCTCAAGCTTGAGAGGGGTTGAGAAGAAGAAAGTTTATAGCATGGATGACTTGTGGTGTGTGACCTAAGGCTAATGAGGAGGCAAAAAGGGTAGTGCTAATGGCATGTGAACAAGGGATGGAAAGGGAAGCTTGCTACATTGGGAAGAAGAGACAGAGGAGAGGACCTCGATGGGCTAGCAGAGGGCAAAAATAAATGGGGCAGGTGGAAGCTCAAAGCAGTTAGTGAAACACATGAATGAGTTTCACACTTGGGGGGGAGGATATATATGAGACAAAAATCATAGCCCCCTTAAAACACCATGTGTAGATGAATGATATCTGTGTATGGTGATGAATGTTAAATCCATGATGGGCAAAAGGTATGTGACATCTACATGGATAAGATCACATGCACAAATTGAAAATAGAAGGATCATGGGTGAAGTGTGGAAGAAAGGCGGCACAGATTCTAGAAAAAGGGGCGTGTGTGTGTGTGTCAGTGCCTGCATGAGTGCTGACTGTTTGCATTTGAGCATGCCCTTTGTAAATATATAGCATGGATGACTTGTGGTGTGTGACCTAAGGTTAACGAGGAGGCAAAAAGGGTACTGCTAATGGCATGTGAACAAGGGATGGAAAGGGAAGCTTGCTACATTGGGAAGAAGAGACAGAGGAGAGGACGTCGATGGGCTAGCAGGCAGCAGCAAAAATAAATGGGGCAGGTGGAAGCTCAAAGCAGGTAGTGAAACACATGAATGAGTTTCACACTTGGGGGGAGGCTATATATGAGACAAAAATCATAGTCCCCTCAAAAATCATAGTCCCCTCAAAAATCATAGTCCCCTCAAAACACCATGTGTAGATGAATGATATCTGTGTATGGTGATGAATGTTAAATCCATGATGGGCAAAAGGTATGTGACATCTACATGGATAAGATCACATGCACAAATTGAAAATAGAAGGATCATGGGTGAAGTGTGGAAGAAAGGCGGCGCAGATTCTAGAAAAATTTAAGGTGACAAGATGTAAAAAACGGGGAATTGCATAAAAAGATCCTCCAACCAAGGTGACGAAGGGGAGCAAAAAGCAAGCGCCTGTCTTTTTGAATTGAGAGACTGTGAAGCTGTGTGGACGTAGAGGAGAGATTGTGGAGTTGCTACGGTTGCTGTGGAGAGAAGGTGGCAAGCAAAGCCTACTGAATTCGCTGTTGGAAGCTGAGGGAAGCAACAGAGAGCTGGTCGAAGCACTACACCTCCATTGCAAAGGAAAGAAGCTTTCGAAGTTTCCAAGGCCAAGAACCAGAAGAAGAGAGGCGACCTGCATGGGCTGCACTGGAGATTTTTCAGGGGCAGAAGAGATACTGGTCTAGAAGCTGAGCCGGGGAGCATTGGAGATGGGAGAGATGTTGCTGCTCTGAGCTTGTGTGTCGGGCTAGCTGAATCCTGAGAGGGCTGCAGGTCCAAAAGCATAGAGGAATACTGTGAGGGGAAGTTTTTGTTATGGAGAGAGCACCTGTCTTTATTAATTCCTCTGAGGCCGATAGCTTGGGGTTGTAAGCGCAGATGCTATGAGGCAGCGTCCGTTAAAAAATAATAAAAGACATTGGGCTTTGTTCGAGATGTGGCGCTGCAGTGCCTTGGTTCTAAAGAGGATGTCTGTGTTATTTTCTTTGAAGCCTATAGTTTGGATATGTGGGAGGATGTTGTAAGTGACCATTGTTGAAGCTGGAAACAGGAGAGAGGAAGGAGCTGCAGGGTTGAGGTTGATGTGATGATGTTGGGATTTTCTCAAAGGCCGACAGTCTGGTTTTCTTGGGTTATGTGGCCGTGAGGCGATGTGTGTGCAAGCTGAGGGAATAAAAGACAAAGTAAGATGCCTTTTGGACAGGTGGTTGTCTGCCAACTTGGCTAAGAAATGCCATGCTACAAGCTAGGGCTGTGGAGCTTTGGGACCTACTCATTGCTGCTCAAAAATAGTGGAAGGGTCGGCTGTATGAGGTGTTGATGGTTTTTCTAAGCTTGGAATCAGTTATATGCAAGTTTTGTGGATTTCTTTGGGACTGAATTGTAAACTAAACGTGACCTCATGTGTGAGAGCATACTGGATAGGTTTTCTGTGAAGTTTTGTGTAAAGGGTCAAAGCTGAACTGAGCTCTTGTATACATGTTTATAATGGTCTGCTGTCCTGGAAATACAGTCTTGTAGACTTGAAGTAAAGCTTTGAGGGTAGCCCACCTCAGATATGTATCTTGTTCTGGACTTTGGTCCAGATGTCGAAGAACTGTACTTTAAAGATACTTCTATGTTCGAGGTTGTTTATTCTGATAGTGATGCAGGGTACTAGTCAGTCATAGTTTATATCGATGAAGGGGAGTGGGCTGATTGTGAATGGGTGTTAGATGAAGATGGTTCTGAGGATGTAATGGATGTTCAACTCTGTAAAGACGAAGACTTGTATTGAAATAAAGTTTTGTTCATACTCTTGGGTTTGGTGTTCTGGGTGTGTTTGTATCAGTGTGTGGAAGTGTGACACTCTATAAAGGCATATATAGCTATGCCGCTTCCGTGTCATCATCGTGTAGTAAGAAGTGCTACTCCCATTGCTAGCACTCCCAAATTCGTTACGCGGAGGGGGCAGGGATCTTTTAGCTGGAGCGAATTGGCTAAAGTGGATCAACCGAGAAGCCAAAAATGCCAAAAATTTATGAAGTAGCAGTAAAAGGTTGGAATTGTGTGATGAAATTCATACAAATTGATATTCAAAATGAAATTCATAAATTGATAATTGGGTCTTTAGATGGAAGTACCGCAATTGTATGGAATCCCTGACTTGCTTGAGGCCTAGACACGATGGTATTTACCTCATAATTCCAAGGACGGTGACTACCCGTATATACTGAGGGTATAATTGTAGCTCTTTACTGGCAATATATACGAGTAAATCTAAGACCTTGAAATTATAAGCAAAAATGCTATCTAGATGATGAATTCGAATATGGTTGATATGATTTTAAAATTCTGGTTGAGAACTGATGAGTTGATTTGGATTTTGATTGAAAAATGATGATTCATAAATTTTGGTCAAAAAGCGATAAGCTGAGAAAAACCACAATGAGGATGAATCGGACGAGTCTTTGTGATGATATTCGTAACTGGAATGACAATAATGACTTCAGCAAATCACTATGAGATTAGTGGATTGTGTTGAAGATTGCTATTGTTAACACTTGATCCAGTGGGTCAAGTTAAGGGATGACAAATTAAAAACCTGTATAATTGAAATTTCCATGGAGGAATGTTCAGATGGAAATTTTGGTCTAATGGACCATTATTGTGTTAAGGATATGATCTGAATGAATTGTTATCTGATGATGAGTTCTATATAAGGGATCTTTATCCCAGAATTCTGTTGGGTTGACCAGACTATAAGGAACCCCAGAATTAGTTGGATCTTAAGGGAAAGAGTTGTCCTCTAGTTTGCGAAGAGATGAGGACATCTCGCATTTTTTAAGTGGGGTAGGATGTAAGATTCCTCCCTCCAACTTTTGAGGTGTACATGTGTAACAACCTCCCCTTCTGATCTTATAATTATTCCCCTCTCTGAAATAAAAGAAAGTTCTTGTTTTACCCTAGAGAAAGAAAATGTCTAGAGAGAGGTGTACAGGTGTAAGAACCTCCCCTTCTGATCTTATAATTATTCCCCTCTTTGAAATAAAAGAAAGATCCTGTTTTACCCTATTTTGGCTTGGAGAGAGAAAATGTCTAGAGGGAGGTAATCCAAAATTGAGATATTTTTGGATATAATAATCCTCCTAGTGTCTAAAATGGTTTCCCCTAAAACAGAAATTCAAAAAGAACTTTCCAATGTGCAATTGGAATTAATTGAAAATAGGTATAAAGGACCTTAGCATAAGGGTCTAGATTTTCAGAAATTTTGGATTATGGTCCAATTAAGGTACCAATAGGATCAATCCAAGTGTGGGGAGGAGATAAATCCAATTTAAAAAAGAAAAATACCTAAAAATGAGTAAATGTCCACATCAGATGAAGAGTTGATTGAGTACAAGGTTTATTAGTAAAAAACTATGAATATTACTAAAAAAATGAGATATTTTTTGGTATAATGATACATTTTTGACACCTTGGTAAGGAGAAGGGGGCTCCTCAAGGAGGCGCCTATTTCACATGTGTGGAGGAATTTCAAACTCAAAAATATATGATATTTTTTAATCTCTCCTCTCTCTTAGATCAAACCAAATAAAAAAGGGAGCCAAACTGGTCCAAATCTTGTCCAAATTCAGCCAAAGTGAACCTAGAAAATTCTAGAAACTAGTTGGACTTGGTTAGAGGCCTCCCTCACCTATAAATAGACCCTTAGCCCTTTGTAAAAATATATGTGAACTATACCATGCCAGTATTATACTGAAATAATGATATTTTCTATTATCCTCTAAAAATCCTCTACAATTTGGAGAGAATCGAGTTTTTCTCTCTCTTTAACCTTCTTTGGAGTCTTCATCAACATACTAAACCACTTGATTGGTTGGGGGCCTCTCCTTAGATTAAAGAATCAAGCAAAATAAGAGGTAAAGTGTGATTTATAGTCTTTTTCTTAATAAGAGGTAAAGTGTGATTTATAGTCTTTTTTTAAATCTCTAAATGTTTCTCACTTCTCAATCCCTCTCAAGCTTGAGAAGCATTTAATTGAATGGATCTTTAATGCAATTGAAGCTCTCTAATGGATTTTAGTGATTAAACACATAAAATTTTTATTTATGCTTAAATTAAAATATTTTTTCAATGCATATCTCTCTCTCCCCCCAAAGAATGGTCATTCCTATGACCTGTTCTATATTCAATTAATGCTTCTCATGGAGAAATTCTCTATTCACAAATCAAACTCTAGGCTTGTGAAGCTAGAGGTTTAAGAAAATGGTTTTTATACTTATATGCTTGAAAAATATGGTAATATTATGGGATAAATCCATAAATTGGAATATTATGGGATAAATCCATAAATTGGATTTAATGCTAAAAGAAAGTTATACTATCATAATTATTTTACTATGTCTTATTCTTTTCATAAAAATTAAAAATTGCCAGTAATAGCAACGAAGCTATGGTAAAATTTTTGAGAAATTGATGTATAATTCATTCTTATGCATAACGTGAAAAGAGGACTTCCTACCATATTCTAGGATTGAATATCCTAGGTTAAAAGAATGGCTTTTGTAAGATACAATGGACAACTAATTTTTAAGTTTATGTGTAATTAAATAATTAAGAAATGAGGCAATTATGGTAATTATATTTAAATGGTAAAAGAGAAATTCCTATGACATTTGGACTTCTATCAATTAAATGGGAAAAGAGAAATTCCTAGTATATTGAAATTAATGGATATTTTATTTAAATTCAAAGATGAATTCTAGATAAATTTATTTTATCTATGAGAAATACTTAAATGGTAAAAGAGGAATTCCTATGACATTTGAAATTCAATCAATTAGATGGGAAAAGAGAGATTCCTAGCATATTGGAATTATTGAATATTTTATTTAAATTCAAAGATAAAATTTAGAGAAATTTATTTTATCTATGAGAAATATTTAAATGGTAAAAGAGGAATTCCTATGACGTTTGGAATTCAATCAATTAGATGGGAAAAGAGAAATTCCTAGCATATTGGAATTAATAAATATTTTATTTAAATTCAAAGATAAATTTTAGATAAATTTATTTTATCTATGAGAAATATTTAAATGGTAAAGAGGAATTACTATGACATTTGGAATTCAATCAATTAGATGGGAAAAGAGAAATTCCTAGCATATTGGAATTAATGGATATTTTATCTAAAATTCAAAGAGGATGTAAGATTCCTCCCTCCAGCTTTTGAGGTGTACAGGTGTAAGAACCCCCTTTCTGATCTTATAATTATTCCCCACTTTGAAATAAAAGAAAGATCCTATTTTACCCCATTTTGGCCTGGAGAGAGAAAATGTCTAGAGGGAGGTAATCCAAAATTGAGATATTTTTGGATATAAAAATCCTCCTAGTGTCTAAAATGGTTTCCCTTGAAAAAGAAATTCAAAAAGAACTTTCCAATGTGCAATTGGAATTAATTGAAAATAGGTATAAAGGCCCTTAGCCTAAGGGTCTAGATTTTCAGAAATTTTTGGATTATGGTCCAATTAAGGTTCCTATATGGACCAATAGGATCAATCCAAGTGTAGGGAGGAGATAAATCCAATAAAAAAAAGAAAAATACCCAAAAATGAGTAAATTTCCACATAAGATGAAGAGTTGACTGAGTACAAGGTTTATTAGTAAAAAACTATGAATATTACTAAAAAAATGAGATATTTTGGGTATAATGATACATTTTTGACACCTTGGTAAGGAGAAGGGGGATATTCAAGGAGGCACTTATTTCATATGCGTGGAGGAGTTTTAAACTCAAAAATAATAAGATATGTTTATCTCTCCTCTCTCCTGGATCAAACCAAATAAAAAAGGGAGCCAAATTGGTGCAAATTTTGTCCAAATTCAGCCAAAGTGAACCTAGAAAATTCTAGAAACTAGTTGGACTTGGTTAGAGGCCTCCCTCACCTATAAATAGACCCTTAGCCCTTTGTAAAAATATATGTGAACTATACCATGCCAGTATTATACTGAAATAATGATATTTTCTATTATCCTCTAAAAATCCTCTACAATTTGGAGAGAATCGAGTTTCTCTCTCTCTTCAACCTTCTTTGGAGTCTTCATCAACATACTAAACCACTTGATTGGCTGGGGGCCTCTCCTTAGATTAAAGAATCAAGCAAAATAAGAGGTAAAGTGTGATTTATAGTCTTTTTCTTAATAAGAGGTAAAGTGTGATTTATAGTCTTTTTCTTAATCTCTAAATGTTTCTCACTTCTCAACCCCTCTCAAGCTTGAGAAGTATTCAATTGAATGGCTCTTTAATGCAATTGAAGCTCTCTAATGGATTTTAGTGATTAAACACATAAAGTTTTCATTTATGCTTAAATTAAAATGTTTTTTTAACGCATATCTCTCTCTCCCCCAAAGAATGGTCATTCCTATGACCTATTCTATATTCAATTAATGCTTCTCATGGAGAAATTATCTATTCACAAATAAAACTCTAGGCTTTTGAAGCTAGAGGTTTAAGAAAATGGTTTTTATACTTATATGCTTGAAAAATATGATAATATTATGGGATAAATCCATAAATTGGATTTAATGCTAAAAGATAGTTATGCTATCATAATTATTTTACTATGTCTTATTCTTTTCATAAAAATTAAAAATTGCCAGTAATAGCAGTGGAGCTATGGTAAATTTTTTGAGAAATTGATGCATAGGTCATTCTTATGCATAACGTGAAAAGAGGACTTCCTACCATATTCTAGGATTGAATATCCTAGGTTAAAAGAATGGCTTTTGTCACATACAATGAAAAACTAATTAATTAAATGGGAAAAGAGAAATTCCTAGCATATTGAAATTAATGGATATTTTATTTAAATTAAAAGATAAATTTTAGAAAAATTTATTTTATCTATGAGAAATATTTAAATGGTAAAAGAGGAATTCCTATGACATTTGAAATTCAATCAATTAGATGGGAAAAGAGAGATTCCTAGCATATTGAAATTATTAGATATTTTATTTAAATTCAAAGATAAATTTTAGAGAAATTTATTTTATCTATGAGAAATATTTAAATGGTAAAAGAGGAATTCCTATGACCTTTGGAATTCAATCAATTAGATGGGAAAAGAGAAATTCCTAGCATATTGGAATTAATAAATATTTTATTTAAATTCAAAGATGAATTTTAGATAAATTTATTTTATCTATGAGAAATATTTAAATGGTAAAAGAGGAATTCCTATGACATTTGGAATTCAATCAATTAGATGGGAAAAGAGAAATTCCTAGCATATTGGAGTTAATGGATATTTTATCTAAAATTCAAAGAGCATGTAAGATTCCTCCCTCCAGCTTTTGAGGTTTACAGGTGTAAGAACCCTCCTTCTGATCTTATAACTATTCCCCACTTTGAAATAAAAGGAAGATCCTGTTTTACCCTGTTTTGGCCTGGAGAGAGAAAATGTCTAGAGGGAGGTAATCCAAAATTTGAGACATTTTTGGATCTTAAAATCCTCCTAGTGTCTAAAATGTTTCCCCTGAAACAGAAATTCAAAAAGAAATTTCCAATGTGCAATTGGAATTAATTGAAAATAGGTATAAAGGCCCTTAGCCTAAGGGTCTAGATTTTCAGAAATTTTTGGATTATGGTCTAATTAAGGTTCCTATATGGACCAATAGGATCAATCCAAGTGTGGGGAGGAGATAAATCTAATTTAAAAAAGAAAAATACCCAAAAATGAGTAAATGCCCACATAAGATGCAAAGTTGACTGAGTACAAGGTTTATTAGTAAAAAACTATGAATATTACTAAGAAAATGAGAGCTTCTCATGGAGAAATTCTCTATTCACAAATCAAACTCTAGGCTTGTGAAGCTAGAGGTTTAAGAAAATGGTTTTTATACTTATATGCTTGAAAAATATGGTAATATTATGGGATAAATCCATAAATTGGATCTAATGCTAAAAGATAGATATACTATCATAATTATTTTACTATGTCTTATTCTTTTCATAAAAATTAAAAATTACCAGTAGCAGCGGAGCTATGGTAAATTTTTTGAGAAATTGATCCATAATTCATTCTTATGCATAACGTGAAAAGAGGACTTCGTACCATATTCTAGGATTGAATATCGTAGGTTAAGAGAATGGTTTTTGTCACATACAATGGAAAACTAGTTTTTAAGTTTATGTGTAATTAAATAATTAAGAAATGAGAAAATTATGATAATTATATTTGATTGGTAAAAGAGAAATTCCTATGACATTGGAATTCAATCAATTAGATGGGAAAAGAGAAATTCCTAGCATATTAGAATTAATGGATATTTTATCTAAAATTCAAAGGATGTAAGATTCCTCCCTCCAGCTTTTGAGGTGTATAAGTGTAAGAACCTTCCCTTCTGATCTTATAATTATTACCCTCTCTGAAATAAAAGAAAGATCTTGTTTTATCCTATTTTGGCCTAGAGAGAGAAAATATCTAGAGAGAGATAATCCAAAATTGAGGTATTTTTGGATATGAAAATCCTACTAGTGTCTAAAATGGTTTCCCTTGAAATAAAAATTCAAAAAGAACTTTCCAATGTGCAATTGGAAATGATTGAAAATAGGTATAAAGGACCTTAGCCTAAGGGTCTAGAATTTCAAAATTTTTTGGATTATGGTCCAATTAAGGTTCCTATGGACCAATAGTATCAATCCAAGTGTGGGGGGAGGAGATAAATCCAATTTAAAAAAGAAAAATACCCAAAAATGAGTAAATGTCCACATAAGATGAAGAGTTGACTGAGTACAAGGTCTATTAAGAAAAAACTATAAATATTACTAAAAAAATGAGTTTTTTTGTGTATAATGATACATTTTCTATTCACAAATCAAACTCTAGGCCTGTGAAGCTAGAGGTTTAAGAAAATGGTTTTTATACTTATATGATTGAAAAATATGGTAATATTATGGGATAAATCCATAAATTGGATTTAATGCGAAAAGATAGTTATACTATCATAATTATTTTACTATGTCTTATTCTTTTCATAAAAATTAAAAAATTACCAGTAATAGTAGTGGAGCTACGGTAAAATTTTAGAGAAATTGATGCATAATTTATTCTTATGCATAACGTGAAAAGAGGACTTCCTACCATATTCTAGGATTGAGTATCCTAGGTTAAAAGAATGGCTTTTGTCACATACAATGAAAAACTAATTTTTAAGTTTATATATAATTAAATAATTAAGAAATGAGAAAATTATGTTTATTATATTTAAATTATAAAAGAGGAATTCCTATGACATTTGGAATTAGATGGAAAAAGAGAAATTCCTAGCATATTAGAATTAATGGATATTTTATTTAAATTCAAAGATGAATTTTAGATAAATTTATTTATCCATAAAAAATATTTAAATGGTAAAAGAGGAATTCCTATCACATTTGGAATTCAATCAATTAGATGGAAAAAGAGAGATTACTAGTATATTGAAATTATTGGATATTTTATTTAAATTCAAAGATAAATTTTAGATAAATTTATTTTATCTATGAGAAATATTTAAATGGTAAAAGAGGAATTCATATGACATTTGGAATTCAATCAATTAGATGGGAAAAGAGAAATTCCTAGCATATTGGAATTATTGGATATTTTATTAAAATTCAAAGATGAATTTTAGATAAATTTATTTTATCTATGAGAAATATTTAAATGGTAAAAGAGGAATTCCTATGACATTTGGAATTCAATCAATTAGATGGAAAAAGAGAAATTCCTAGCATATTAGAATTAATGGATATTTTATTTAAATTCAAAGATGAATTTTAGATAAATTTATTTTATCTATGATTAATATTCAAATGATAAAAGAGGAATTCCTATGACATTTGGAATTCCATCAATAAGATGGGAAAAGAGAAATTCTTAACATGTTGAAATAATGGATATTTTATTTTAGATGAATTTATTTTATGAGAAATATTTGATGATAAAAGAGGAATTCCCATGATATTGGAAAGCAAATAATCAAATGCAAAAAGAGGAATTCCCATGATGATTGAAGTCTAAGAAAGAGAATAATGAGACGAGAATGAGATGATAGGATATGTGAAAGGGTGAGATCGGAAGTACATGGATGTGGATGTAGATCTGCATGTGAAAGAATGGATGTGGATGTGTATGTGAAAGAATGGATGTGGATGTGTATGAAAAAGAATGGATGTGGATGTGTATATGAAAGAATGGATGTGGATGTGTATGTGAAAGAATGAATGTGATTGTGTATGCGAAAGAAGGGATGTGGATGTGTATGCGAAAGAATGGATGTGGATGTGTATGTAAAAGAATGGATGTGGATGTGTATGCGAAAGAAGGGATGTGTATGTAAAAGAATGGATGTGGATGTGTATGTAAAAGAAGGGATGTGGATGTGTATGTGAAAGAATGGATGTGGATGTGTATGTGGAATCGATGAGTCTGTCAATCTCTTCTTGGACCATCTTGGAATATTTTGGGTTCATAGGATATTCCCTTTGTTTAACCGGCCTTGCTCCATCAACCATCGGGATGGTGTGCTTGACTACTTCGAGAGGTACACCTTTCATATCCTTGTACTTATAGGCAAAGAAATCCTTGAATTCTGTAAGCATAGCGATGAGCTTGGTCTCTTTCTCTATAGAGAGGTCTTCTCCCCATGTATACTGACCATAGGACTATCATAGGAGGTCCTTGGTTGTCCATTGTGAGACCTTTGGGCCGAGTCATATTGGATGAATCTATCGGCCATCTGAAAGGTCTTGAAATGTTTGGGCACTTGTTTGGTCTCTTCTGCCCTAGTGATTTCTTCTTCTACTAGTCATTTATCTTTTTTTCTCTACCTACCAGCGTTAACTTTTTATTACGTGCTCTCTGCTTAGAGCAGCAAAGCTTTTCCGGTTCTGGTTTGGGATCAATGGGTTCCATTAGCTTTGGGGTGGTCATGTGGACCAAAAGGGAGCTATTGGGGAACTCCTTTTTCCATAGCTCATTGAAGTGGTCATGTGCTTCAAAATATCCCCAACATACTTTAGCCAGTAGGTGTATGAATCGTTTGGGAAGACATATCATTCTGGCCCAGGGAATCCATCAAGCTTGTGAGCCTGTGGGAGCGTGTGTCCCTTGATGGTTCCACTCTAATGGCTTGTTCAAGTTCTTAGGTGGCAACGCTAGGTAGGTATGCTCTGAGCTAAGCATGTATAGAGATGTGATCTCCTACACGTCTGCCATAGTAAACCCCATGCCAGTCTGTCTAGGTAGAATGTCCAGGGTGGCATAAACATACAACCTTGCACACAAGACAAGGAAAGAAGAAGAGAAACAACCATGTAAGGGTCAAGTTGGAGATGTGCACTTAGCCAACCCTAATGAGGGTTTATAAATAGCATAACAGCTACAGCAAAGGCTACAAAATGGTGCATAGTAGGGCCGAGTAGAAGGGCATTACATTGCACATGCCAACGGGAAGCAAATATTTGGTAGTGTCAGGCTATGTATAGTAAAGGAGCATTGGGCCATCATCGGTGCACAACCAAGGTGTAAGGCTTTCCTACAACCCACTATAGTACATGTTTTGTGAAAGGCAACAGATAGTGATCTTATATCATAGTAGCAGTAGCAAGATAATGCAACTCAAAACTAGCATAGGGGCTGCACATAGTAGTACCATGACCATCACAACACAAAATGGGCATATTGCATAGCCAAGGTGGAAGTGGTTACAACTAGATGCAATGATACTTGAGAAATGGACTCTGTATGAAGTCAAAGTTGGAGGTGGCATGTGTGTATGGTAGCACTGCATGGTAGTGTTGATTGAGTTGGCTTTAGGCTGTGCTTTATATAGTATAACTGCACACAGGAGTAGACTGTAAGACATAGAAATAGACACGGTACGGTGTTCACATAGAAATCTACATGGTGTTTGGGAGTTTTGTTATTGGTACAGTAGCTGCATAGAGTGTTTGTGGGTGGCAGTGGCATGGCTTTGGCATAGCCACTCAAGAGAAGGGAGGGGGCAGAAGGGTTTTGCACCAACACTTTGGTATAGTAGCTACAGAGAGTGTTTATGGCAGTGGCATGGCTATGGTATAGCCAGTCAAGAGAGAAGGGAAAGGGCAGAAGGGTTTCGTTGACACTTTGGTTTTCAAAAGAAACCCTAATACACCTAACCCTACCCGTTCATTTTCCACTTTAAAAACAAATCTAACCATATTCTCTACCCTTGACATGTTCCCCCCCTCCCTCCATTTTTAAAAATTTCCCACCTAACTCCCCTCTCTACCACACATGCAAAAATCATATCCACCCCCTTACATATACACACAACACCACACACACACGTATTTTCACCCGTCTCCTTACAAATACACACACACACACACACACACACACATTGTCCCTTGTTGTAAAAGGGTAAAAAATCCTGCCAAAAATGTCATAATCTTATCTTGCTGTACATGTAAATACATTGTGTACATGAGTGTTTTATGAGCCTCATGTGTCGCATATAGCCTCATCATCAGATTTTTGTATCTAGGACTCTTCTATGATCCCTCCACACGAATTATTTTTTGAGGGCAAGGAAGTAAAGAAATAATTTCCAAAGCTATGTTATATTTCATTCGCTATGGCAAAGGTTTTAAAATTTTATGCTGATAGCTTGTGAGTTTCATGTTTTATAAGGAAATATACACTTGTACATTTACAAAGTTGTTGGTTTTATTTTATATATGTGAAAAACAAAAAAAATCAAGATTTTATGTGTACACTCATGGTATTAAACAATGATTTTTTTTCCACAAAGAAGAGTGGCTATATACAGGCATGCATACACACATATGTTGACGGGATAACAAAATGTCTATATAGGATGCAGAAAGCAATGAAAAAAAAGTAACTTTGGATAAGATCCCTCCTACAACTTCATTAAAGAGCCCTAGCAACAAGGAGAAAAAGCGAGCAACGAGGAAGGATGGGGAACTTACTATACAAGTGTGGAAGAAAACATGCAAGAGGAAGTTCTCACACTGGAGACCCTATAGAATTGGTCAAGCATATTGATCTTGGTGATGATGAAGATGATGACAATCCTCTTATTGAATCTAATGTTTAATTAGCAAGAAGAGGGGATGTTATTGTAGAATGCCATGTACTTAGTGCAGATCAAAGTCCAAGGATACCCCTTTGCAAGATAATTCCATATGCTCGTGTGAGAGGTATAAGAAAGGAGGTGGGGTCTTTAAAGCTTGAATTTGAATATGAGACATACTTGTTAGAGAAAGGGGCACTCAGTATTTCTCTTTGCAAGAGTAATGGTGAGGAGGTCAGAGTCACAGCAGGCAGATGACAAAAATCCACCTGGTCAGAGCTATGGAAGGAAGTGGATAAATAATTTGAAAAATAAATTTCATCCATATAAGGAATGAAAATTCATGAGTACAAAGATGTTCTTTGTTTGGGAAGGAAACAACCAATGTACCATATCATGGATGCAAGTCTTATTGTGGAGTTATACTTTGAGGATATAGATAAGCATGTTAGAGTGACGTCTACCTTGATTAATCCAAGGAGAGTTCTTGAGATCTCTTTGTTGGCCTGCCTATAGCAAATGAACATGTAAGTCACTTTTATGTGTGATTATTTTTCATATTTTAAGAATGTTTTTCTATAATGTGAATCTAAAGGCCACCTGTTAAGTGTGCTTAATGTAGGCTTAATGAACATGTTATGATCAAGCCTAGTTTGCATGATGTTTTAATAAAGACAAATAATATATGTGAATGTGATGAAAAGACACAAATTAGCTCTTTGAACCGAGAAGAGAGAATGAAAAAAGGAAAAGTAAGGATGGGAAAACATAGTTTCCTTTACTTGGCTACAAAAGCAAGAAATTAGCAGTGCTCATTTGTAGCATTTTAGCGGTGTTTTACGCTACGCTGCTATAAGCATCATTATATAAGCACTGCTAAAGCAACACTCTAAACGATGTTGTAACTATCAGTATAATTGCTACTCAAAAAATTAAAAACGTAAAACTTGTAATTAAAAAGTAGAACAAATTAAAGTCCAAAAAACTTGTCAAACATCCAAATACTTTTGAAATACAATAAAATCACCAAATCATTATAAACCGATCAATATGTACATAGGTTATGATGATATATATATTTAATTAGTACCATCATCAATTCCATCTTGTAATAAATCCATGCATATGCTGATTGGTCTATCTCTAAGTCCATCATTTTGATGGCTTCTATATCAATATAAAGTCATATTCCACTATTTAAAGATGTAGAGGTATTATCATCATGGTTATGACACATAGGCTCATTGATTTCATTTTATGAATCCAACGGTAGTAGATCTTCATTTGTTTTTCGTTCCTCAAAATTTGAATGGGGTTGTTCCATTTCTTGGTCCTCATATTAATTGTTAGTTACATCTTCTATTGATGGTCCATTATGCACTTCTTCTTCAACATCTTGATCTTGAAATATAAATTTAGATCAAGGAAAAACTTGTATTACATAGCACCAATTAGGGTATCTTTGGTCCAGATGAAACACAACCTAAAAATAAGAACCATAATGTATATAATACCTTCCTTTTATCTATTAATTCATCAAATTTGAAAATCAAGTATAAACATGTTCACAATGTTGTGGTAGAATGTATGTGTCTCTTGAATCTTGCCATAATTTAGTTGAGTAGATGCTTCTTGTTGATAGTTTCTTTAAGTACCTCTATATACCATTTTGAACCACTTAACATCAAAGAGATGAACACTTTGAAATCTTTAAATCCAATCTCCAAGATATCTTGAATTGTTCCACAATATTTCAGTTTCTCCCCTATATTGTTAATGTTATTATCTTTTCTACTAGCTCGACTATCTTGGTCAAAACTTGCCACTACACCACAATTATATGTGATTCTCTTGGAGTCCACACATTGAGTGTGAAAATGTCGACCTTCTGACCACATTGCATTATGCACTTCATATACTGAACCAATTAAAAATCTTAAATATAGGTTATATGTAAGTAATTTAGTATTAAACATTATATATCTTAGCAAAATACAATATATGTTAGTTAAATATTAAAGCATATTTATTTACAAGGTAGTCGCATCCCCTTGCATACTCTTGTTCTTCTCTTGTAACCTCCTCTCCCATCCTTTTGGCTTGCTCTAGGGAATTTCTAAGCCATTCAATATTGCAATCCTTTGAAAGAACCTTTATGTTGGGCGGATATGCCATGTGCCTTTGTGTTGATCTCTTAAATGTTCTTCTCTCCTCTATCCTTCTCTTTCTTGCATCTTCATATTTCTCAATCCACTTTTCCATCACAAAAGTGTTAAGAATACAAAATGTAATGATCTTTTTGTGCATGGACTAATCCATCTTTCAAACACGTCCTTTTCCATGTGACACCATTTGTTCATCCTCATTCGTTATGCATGAATCTTGGTATTGATGGATCTATTTGTTTCAAATATTTTGAGATGTATACAAGGGATTCTTACACCAACCAACCCTCTGCATGCTCCCTCCTGGCCTTCCCTTTGCCTCATAAATCCCTTCAATGTTTTCATGAAGCATTTAAGAAAGAACATCCACCGGTTATGAACAATGCCACATATAGCCACCTCATCTATAAAATGTACTAGAAGGTGCAATTGATTTTTGAGTATGCTTCTTGGAAAGCTTTCTTCAATCATACACACCACCTCAATTACTTAACTCGAGTGAAATCTTTATGAAACTCCTTTTACACTATCCATCTATTCAACAAAGAAAGAAACGATAAATTATAAAAGAATAGATAATTTCAAAGCTATATGTTATACCAAAATAAAAAATCTAAAGTTTTAATTAGATCTCACCTTGCCAATCCACCTAATTTATAGAGAGCATCCAAGCTTTCTCTTCTCTGCACCCACCAATTGAAATTGGAAGTATGAACTAGTGTAATTAATTTTTGAAAACAATAAAAGATTAATATAGAGTCCACACAACATAAACATGAAAGTGTCCAAAAAATAGATATAGTTATGTATGCACCTGCATCATCTTGTTCCAATCATGTGATTTGAGACCATACAATCGATTCTCATCCTTCTTCTTTGTTATTGTAAACACACTCCTTAATGAGTGCATTACACCAGTTGGTGCACAAAAAGATAAAATTTTATTATTAACATTCTTTTCCTCTTGCCTTGTTAACCTCCATGGAGTCTTTGGTAAAACCATCTTGTCATTGGCTACCCTTGGCCATGCCCTTTCCATGTGTCCGATATCCTTTAGGTCGTCCCTTATTGCCTTGGTGTCTTTTTTTTACCAATTAGATGGTCCCAAATCATTGATGCCACATTCTTAAAAATATGCATTGGATCTAAAGATTATTTATTCTTAACTTTGTCCAATATGGTAGACAATAGAAGATTGAGTACCTTTTCATGCCCGAGAGCTGTGATGGGAGTCACCCTCCATCTCTTGTCCCCATGTGGTAGAGCTAGAATACATTTCTCTAGCTCTAGCATGTGGTAGAGCATTCAAATTATCCCGCCCAATTTTAAATTCAAATTATCCTGCCCTTTAAGAATTTAAAATGGTCTTGCTCTTTTTCAAATTTTCCTTGACGTCCATGTCGCTTATGTAATACAAACCTAATTTCCCATCTTGTCATTGACAACTAGCACTTGGACATCACCGCATCCATTATCAAATTCAACGATACAACAAGGTACACATATTTTTGTCTCATATTAAATCATTATCTATGATTAGATTTAAAGTTTTGAACATGTCAATTAGAATTCAGATCATACACATTGACATAGAGTAGAAAACAAAAGTATGCAAGAATTCAAAAAATTAGGAATGGTTGAAGAGAAAAAACCTGAATCAGATACAGATTAGGGTTGCACTTCTTAGCAATGGTGATGTTGAAACTAATACGGGGGAGAAGATATTGAAACTGATACGGGCAAGAAGATTGGGTAGTGAAAAGCTGGTACAGGAGTAGCGAGTAGAAGCAGTAGATAGTCAAGAATCTACTTGAAGCTGAGCCAATATCTCCAGAGCAGAGGGGTGCACAGGGATGACTTCCCAGGCAATACTGGTGAACTCCGCCAGGCGCATGGAGCTAAGAATGGTGAAGAAAACATGGGAAGGGTTACGAGAGGATCATCGAAGATGATTACGATAAATGACAGGATAAAAGTAGTGACATGGGCATAGATAGGGGCATAGATGGAGGCTTGAAAGGGGACAATCCTCTACATCATGTACTAAATCCATCTGCTAGATCCATATTTCTTGAGATGAGGGCTTGGAGAGTGGATTTGTTTGGGTTATTATCAATGTTACTTTGTCATGGTGTGTTGCCTTCCGACCACTAGTATCACCTTCTCGTTCCCATATCCACATTTTCTATACAGCAAAATTTCAATTAAAACCATATTATGAACTATGTTTCAGTATCTTATCATACATTGGGCTCTATGCATTGAGAGATATGTGCATGCAAGATCTCTATGCATTGAGAGATATGTGCATGCGAGATCTCTATGGTGCTGAGAGTTCTATGCATTTGAGAGCTCTATGCATTGAGAGTAGTGTGTATGTGAGAGATCCATGCATTAAGCTCTTACATGTGAGAGATCTTATGTATTGAGCTCATGCATGTGATCACTCTAGGCATAACAATCTCTCACATGCATGAGCTCAATGCATGTGAACTCTATGTAGCTCTCATGCATGAGAGCGCTTACACTCATGAAAATGAGAGCTCTCATGCAAAAGAGCTAATAAATGAGAGTTCTCATGGATAGAGAACTCACATGCATATAGAGATATCATGCAGCGCACGAGAGCTCGTACACTCAATGCAAATAAATGAAAATAAGAGATCTTATGCATAGAGATCTCTTGAAGCCATAGAGATCTCTTGCAGCCATGAGATCTAATGCTCTTATAAAAAACTCCCATAGCACCTTGTGGGTTGCAACATAAAAAAGAGAGCATTGGGTTTAGAGCTTACCACAACTCGGTAGGTGGTGAGGACCTACCACCAAAGCATGGTCAGGACGTGAGGTCAAGAGAATAACACAATAGAGAATTATTTACATACTTTTATTTACTCTGATGCATGTGTTATCGATTATGCATAGAGGGCTCCCATGCATATAGATCTAGGATATATCTACGCAAGGTGTGAGAGCTCTCATGCATAGAGAGTTTTCATGCATTGTGAGAGATCTTACATAAAGCTCTCAAGCGTGGATCTCAGCCATGAGAGATCCATGCATATAGATCTCATAAATATAGAGTTGTCATTGTGTGTGATTCATTGTGAGAGCTCTCATAAATATAGAGTTGTCATTGTGTGTGATTCATTGTGATCCATGCATATAGATCTCATAAATATAGAGTTGTCATTGTGTGTGATTCATTGTGAGAGCTCCCATGCATATAGATCGCAAATCTCATGCATAGAGAGCTCTCATGCATATAGATCAGCTATTATCAAGTGCGAGTCATTGTGAGAGCTCCTATGCATAGAGGGCTATCATGCATATATATCTCATGCATGAGAGCTCTTATGCATATCGATGAGCTCTCATGCATATAGAGTTATCATACATGAGATCTTATGCATGGAGCTCTCTTGTATTCTAAGAGGTCTCATGCATGAGATCCCTCTTGCATTGTAAGAGCTCTCATGCATTAATAGCTCTCATATGCATAGATCTCTCATATCATGCATGAGAGCTATAGAGATCTTGGTCTTGCACTAGAGCTCTCATGCAAAGAGCTAGGTCTTACATTAAGAGCTCTCATACATAGAGCTCCCATGCATAGAGCTTGGTCTTGCATTAGAGCGCTCATTCATAGAGCTAGGTCTTACATTAAGATCTCTCATACATAGAGCTCGCATGCATAGAGCTATATCTTGCATTATTATAAGAGTTCCCATGGATAGATCTCATGTATAGAGTGAAAGAGCTCTCATGCATAGAGCTAGGTCTTGCATTCAAAGCTCTCATACATAGATCTCACATGCATAGAGTTAGATCTTGCATTATTATGAGAGCTCTCTTACATACATCTCATGCTAGAGCTATATCTTGCATTATTATAAGAGCTCCCATGGATAGATATCATGTATAGAGTGAAAGAGCTCTCATGCATAGAGGTAAGTCTTGCATTAAGAGCTCTCATACATAGAGATCACATGCATAGAGTTAGATCTTGCATTAATTATTATAAGAGCTCTCATACATAGAGCTATATCTTGCATTATTATAAGAGCTCCCATGGATAGATCTCATGTAAAAAGTGAAAGAGCTCTCATGCATAGAGCTAGGTCTTACAATAGGAGCTACATCTTGCATTATTATGAGAGCTCTCTTGCATAGATCTCATGCTTAGAGTGTAAGAGCAGGAAAGTACAATTTCAAGCAAGGAGAGAGGGGAGAAGCTATGCTATGAAGAAGGTGGCTCTAGAATAGAACCTTGAAAGGCCTAGTAGGTAAGAGTAGGTGATTTTTGACTCTTCAAGTCAAGATAGAGGTACGATACTAGATGGATGGTTTGTCATTTCAAGTCATCTTGCACTAGTTTAAGTCATTTCAACTCCAACTCTACCATGTGGTAGAGCTAGAATGCATTTCTCTAGCTCTAGCATGCGGTAGAGCATTCAAATTATCCCGCCCAATTTTAAATTCAAATTATCCCGCCCTTTAAGAATTTAAAATGGTCTTGGTCTTTTTCAAATTTTCCTTGACGTCCATGTCGTAATACAAACCTACTTTCCCATCTTGTCATTGACAACTAGCACTTGGACATCACCGCATCCATTATCAAATTCAATGATACAACAAGGTACACATATTTTTGTCTCATATTAAATCATTATCTATGATTAGATTTAAAGTTTTGAACATGTCAATTAAAATTCAGATCATACACATTGACATAGAGTAGAAAATAAAAGCATGCAAGAATTCAAAAAACCAGGAATGGTTGAAGAGAAAAAACGTGATACAGATTTGGGTTGCACTTCTTAGCAAATTGAATGGTGGATCTGTTGAAACTGATACGGGGGAGAAGGTATTGAAAATGATATGGGTAGTAGTGAAAAGCTAGTATAGGCCAATAGAGAGCAGAAGTAGGAGATATTAGAGAGCAGAAGCAGTAGAAATCTACTTGACTATCTACGCTCCTGAGGAATGGTCACTGACTCGAATGGTTTTGAACTGCTGCCGGACTTACCTCCGACTGTACAGTAGGGTACCACTTACGGCCATGGCTACGACAACTCCAACAAACACTGTAACAGCAACCCCTACAGCCAAGGAAGGAACATCCGTCAAAGAATTTCTGACATGAAAGCTCCGGAGAGCATCATGGAAGGCATCTAAAGCATCGATGAGAACCGCCCCCTCCACCATACATGAAAAAGAAAACCACCTGCTGTCAAACTACAGGGAGGCGCATGGCGGTATTGTTGCACAGTGAATCCTAAACGCTGCAAAAACAGATCAGGTAGATATAAGTGGGAGAAGTCCTAAACCTAGATGCAGGTGTGTACGGGCAAGAAGAGAGCTGCACAGCTGAAGCCAAGCAGTTGCATCGCCCAACGAACCTGCGCCATAGAGCCTGCAGAGAGGAGAGCCAGCGACGCGGATAAGGTTGTGTGGATGGAAGTTTAAAATTTAAACTTTAAATTTGTTATATCATAATGGGGTAATTAGAGTTTCTAAAAGGTGATCCAAACCATTGGATCACCTTGCCTTAAGTGTCAATGTAAAAACCCTAACCTTTATGGGGTTATAGGGTTATAATTTATCAAATTCGGCGGGAAAGAGTCTGAACAAGGGGAGCACATACGAGACCTTAGATCAAAAAGTTTATAATTAATAGGCTTATAGGTTTGTTTATATAAATAGGCTTAAAGATATATATAAATAGGCTTATAGGTTTAATAGGTTAACTATAGTAACTTAAAGATATATAAATAGGCTTATAGGTTTAATAGATTAACTATAGTAACTATAGGTTTGATTATATAAATAGACTTAAAGATATATATAAATTGGCTTATAGGTTTAATAGGTTCACTATAGTAACTTAAAGTCTATTTATAGTTTATAATTATACTTTATATATCTTATTTATAAACTTTCTATAGCTATATAAATCAAACCTATTTATATATAAACCTACATAATTTAAAGTTTATAAATAACCTATAGTGACTTAAATTATATACATTAACCTATATATTAACCTACAACTATAACTATATAACTTATAGTAACTTAAATTATATTAATATTTATAACTATAACTATATAGCTTATTATAGTAACTTGTAGTTAATAAAAGCTTATTTTAATGCTACTATATTATAGCTTATTTAATAAATATAACTGTAAGCTTATAAGTTTGATTATAGATTTTATTATAGGTTAAAGTATATGTATAAATTCAAGGAGATTTTGGTACAAAGATAGGGCAAGGAAATGTATCCATACTAGTGGAGGAATGTTTGAAAGATGTGGTCCTACCTTTTCCTACAATGGATACTTCATCTCTCCAAGACTCATTATGGAGTGCCGTTCGATGGCCAAAGATTATTTTGCAATCTACTATCATGAATGGCAACTTAACTTGATCAAACGAATGCTATAGCGGTGATGAAGAAGGGGATCATTCTGATCCTCCAATTAAAGATGCGGTTTTGTTGATCTGCATGGTACACAGTTAGATCGATGCATTCTAGCTCCACCACACGGTAGAGCTAGACCTTAAATGCAATTCTAGATCCACCACATGGTAGAGCTAGACCTCAAAGTATTTGATCTAGCTCTGCCACGTGGTAGAGATGTATTCTACCTAGACCACATCGTAGAACTTTAAGGTCTAGCTCTACCATGTGATGGAGTTAGAATGCATCAATCTAGCTATACCATAAACCATGTTGTAGACCTAGAATGCCTAGAGGTCTAGCTCTACCATGTGGTGGAGCTAGAATATATTGAACTAGCTCTACTATCTGGTAACTATATCATGTGGTGGAGCTAGAATGCATCAATGTAACTATATCATGTAATGGAGCTAGAATTCATTGATCTAGCTCTACCATGTGGTAGAGCTATATCAAAATAATCTATCTAGACACCATGGTATCACTAGAATGCTTTGAAGTCTAACTCCACCACATAGTAGAGATAGTCTTCAATGGGTTCTATCTCTACCATATGATAGAGCTAGTTCTAGCTCGGCCACATGGTAGAGCTATACTTCATGGTAGAGTCTAATGTAGGTTCCAAACTAAAAAAAATTGCTTGCTAGATTTGATTACTAGTTTAACAAGTCCAACATGATTATGTGCAAGATGGATTTCCAATCTGGAGGGAGGGTCTACATGATGTTGAACAATGATTCTGTTGGTATTGGCTACGTGTGTAGAATTGATCCAAATTCCACTTGTAGTGGAACAAAGATTGGTCAAGGAAATGTGTCATTACTTGTGGAGGAATGCTTGAAGGATGTGGAACTACTATTCCCTACAATGGATACCATTTATCTAAGAAATGCATTATGGAGTAATGTTCGTTGGCCAAAAATGCTTTTAAGGCCTTTCACAAGGGAGCTGGAATTTGGAGAGTGGAGTGAAAGATGTAGTGATGCAGATCAAGAAGATCCTATGGAACCTCCAATTGTAGATGCAATACCGATAACATCTCCAGAACTTGACATGCAAATCCGACAATCTTGGAAGAATGAGATGGTTCTTCTAAAGGATGAGAGCATGATGCAAACTATCAATCAAGGGACTATCTTATATGTGTTTCCATTTGAATGTGTCAACTTTCAACAACTTGGTGATGATGATTGTGTAGGTGTGGCTATTGAAAGTGCAAATGAATTTCAAACTATGCCGCAAGTGGATAGTATCACCCTAGTTAAATGGCCTATTAAACAGCTAACAATGCTAGATGGGAGCCCATTGCAATGCTATGTTCCGCTTAATGGCATGCATGTTGAACATGCTGATGTATGTAATGAGGATAATGATGGAGATATAACTAATGAGGTTATTGTTCCCAAACCTCTGCAAAAAGACGCTACGCTTTCATAAATAGGATTCCAAAGCAGAGGCCACAACTAGCTTCTGCCTTATATATGTCACGTGAATCAGTTCAAAGGATTTTATCCATTGATTGTTGTGCAAAAAAATGTTGTCAGCTAATCGATCGTGATGTACTAATGAGGATACGACAAGACTTTTGGGGACAATCTCAGGAGTCTGGTACAAATTATGTATATGATGTGCTTTCTACAGCTTGGCATCGTGATTCAGCTCAAAAAATTAAATATGAATTTAGGTTAAATGGGGTGATTGTTTGTTGCAAAGCATGGTATGAGATGCATGGTATACCAAAGACATCCTTTTATCCGTTTTACAGGGAAAAGCTTGAGTCCGGTGTGTGTCAATATCTGCATGGAAACACAGGGGTATTGAGGAGAGACCTACAACATGCTAGTGAGGCAAGAGCACTACTTGATGAATTTGTGAACATGAACTCCGAGCCTGCACCACACACAAAAGTAGAACAATGCTAGATGCTTCAAGGGAAACCAGGTTGTCGATTCCATCAATATTCAAGCAAGTTGACATTTTAAATGAAATCAACGCAACACTTGAGTAGTTGGGACATGAGAAGAGCCTATCAAAGTCATCGTTTAGTAGAATTTGGAATAAAGAGTACCTACAAGTGTCCCTAACAAAGGCAAGTGAGTTCTCCAAGTGCACCTTGTGTAGTGGTCTCAAGGAAAAACTCGAAGCCAAACCTAGTCTAGAAGAAAGAGCAAGGCTCATCGGTGAAAGAGATATTCACATGATGCAACAACAAAGTTGCAGGAGCTTATACTATGCATGGCGCATATTTTCAGAAACCCAACCACAAAAGTATGTATGCATCATCCATGACAAGATGGATCAAAAGAAAATAGCTATTCCCAGACTACGGGTCCTTCCCAAGGGTGTGGATTCGAGATATAATTTACCAATTGCATTGATTGGTATGATCACTCATGGACATGCAGAAGGTCATTATGGACACTTTATTTTGAATGGTTTATGGCCATCTGATCCCAGTCTAACAATTGGCTCAATCGCAAGTTGTTTACATAACTTAGAGAGGATGGATAAGCATCCTCTTGGTGATCTAGTAATAACAAATGGGCTTCCAAGGAGCAATGTTTCACTTCTACATGCTTTAAATTCAAGGACAGCTTTAGACAACCACAATATGAGTGATGGTAAAGATCCCATTGTTGAACCATGGCTAAATCAGGGAGACACAATGAATTGGGTTTCATCGTTTCGCAAGTTGCCAGAAAACTTGTTGCTACAACTAGATAATTGTGCTGGAGAAAATAAAAATCGGTACTTATTTGCGTATTTGTCATTGCTTGTTGCACTGGGTGCTTTCAAAACTGTACAGTTGGGATTTCTAATGGTCGGACATACACATGAGGATATAGATGCCATGTTTAGCAGGTTTTCAGAGAAGGGGCAAACCTTTACTTTACCACGTTTGATAGAAACTTTAAGAACCAGCTCAACTTCTTCTCCAGCTCCCTTCTTGCTTACAGAGGTCCCTGACTTCAAGGCATATTGTGATGGCTACATTTGTGATGGGCAAGAAGCACTTACAGGCCACTCCAAACCACTTCTATTCAGGTTCTTCATGGAAGGAGACACACCGGTAATGCAATTTAAGGCACATGTAGCTATTCGTAATTGGAGTGGAAGTATCCGTCTTTGGAAAGACAGACAGTGAAGGTAAACCAAGGTTACCAAAAGGAGATCCACCTCTACTACCAATGGCTGAGCATATAAAGATGCATGCAGAAGTAATATCAGGATTGAAGGGTTACATAAAATTTTGGCAGAATCTAAGTAATGGTTCATTTGTGCCAAGATATTATAGGCCCGTGTGATAGATTATTGGAGTAATGTAATCGAAGAGCTTGGAAAACCAATACAATCAGAGGCAAGAAAGTACACAGATTTTTGGCCAAAATCTGAAGGGTCCCATCAATTAGATGATATGAATGTTGAACAATTGCAGGCACAAAGATTCTTAGGTATTGCAGAACATAATGATCATTATTGTGGGCCTGCACAGGATAAACCAAGGGAGGCATTTAACCCTATGCTACATGTTCAGCAAGGACACTTTGTCATGCTGCACCCAGATGACTCAAACATCTATCCAGTTTGGCTTGCTATGGCTGAATCGGATATTGATGATGAGCCTACATCACCAAATTACAAGAAACTCTTGATTCAATATTGGGGACCTTGTGCAAGGAAGAAAGGTTGACACATACTCAAGCTTATGCTGATTGTTGGAAGGGATATTGGCAAATTAATGAGGCAGAACAACAAGTATGGGAAAATGCTGATGCAATTCTTTGGTCGTGGAGACCAAGGAATCCACCACCATACAAAAGAATCAAGATACTAGAAAAGGAAGCCCGTAAAGCAAAAGCATGCTTAGGCTTGGCTTGTGAGGATGAAGCTCATATTGATGGTTCCTTCAATGAGGAGTAGCATTTGTAGATTCAATATTGACAATGTGGATTTTTAGGTTATAACTCTAATATCCAAAAGAGATGTACTTTGGTATCTTCTTTATTTTTTATTTTCACTTATTGAATGAAATTTTTCTTTGTGCCTTCTACATTTTTTTGATATAATAATGTTTCTATCTTATTTGTTAAATTGTTTCATAAATTTTGTGTAGTGTACAACTCACTTGGTGTGCTGCCAGGTCCTAGCAAAGGAACAAATACCACTTTCTTATTAATGGTGTTTATCAACACCACCTTCCTACATGATTATCAAACAGTTACTCCTTTCAAATATGTTTATGCACAAATACTAATACCACTTTTTTGGTTTGAATGGTGATTATCAACGCTACCTTCCTCCGTTCTATATTAAGAAATTCCACAATAACTTTTCCCACATTAAGTGGGAAATTCCCATAATACATGGAACCTATCAATTTCAAAATTCCCATAATGCAGGATTTTTCCCATAATACCTAATACGGTCTTGTTATATAACTCGAGATTCTATGTATCTTGTCTATCATGGCATTTTGGCTTTAATACAAGATATAACTTACCTTCTGTGGCATTTTTCATACTCAATGTAACTTGCCTTCCATGGTATTTTGTTTTTAATACAAACAAGTTTTCAAGTTTTAATATATTTTAAATGTACATTCCACTTGTTTTAATTACATATGTGTTTTGAGTTATTTTTTACATGTGTTTTGATATATTTGTGTGTAAAAATTAGATTTGTCATTTGTTTATATTGAATTAAAATGGGGCAAAGATTAGGGATAATACCCTAATTTATCCCCAAAAAATTATTCTCAACGCCACTGGAGCGGCGATTATAGCATCATTTATACCAACACTTATAGCATCGGTTATACCTGTACTTATAATGTTAAAAATAGCAGCATTTACAAAAATTCTTACACCTCAACACTTTTCTAGTTTCCTTTATAAAGTTCATGCTATAAACGCTGCTACCCCTCTTTCTATTTTGGTGATCTAGACTAGTCCTACAAGTATGTTTTGTAAGATATGTACTTTTCGTTATATGAAGAGGTTACAATATGCAAGGTTACATGGCTAGGCAAATATTCCATGCATGCTTCTTAATATATGTGTTGATTGTTGACTATATTCTATACGTGAAGTACTCTAAAGCTAAAGCAAGTCTCATTTCCATATAGTGCATCCATCTCCTCATCCATAGCTTTCTCCCAACACACATTTCCAATAACCTCATCAATGCATGTGGGCTCTACAACCTGCACAACCTTTGCCATATATGCATAGTGATGTGCCACATAACCATCACAGGTAAACCTCTGCACAGGACTCTTCACTGTCCCAGATCTTCGCAGCTTTGCGTTCATGGCTTCCATAGCCTTCTTTACACCAGGTGTTCTCATAGGTGGTATCCCAAGCTCCTCATCAAGGCTCATCTCTGAGCCACTAGACTCTCCATCAACATGAGAATGCACAAGTCTACCACAGCAAACCAAATGGAAGAAGTGGAGAGACAAGTGTAAGCCAAAATTTAGAAAAGGATATGTGATCATATGGGAAAGGTATGTCTATTTATTGAAATAAATATGTGTTGCTAAAATGTTTAGTTAAGACCTAGCTAATGGCTAGTTAAATCCTACTTTGCCTAATTTGTTGATCATGTGTTTTTAGGTTCTGAATTGCCTCAATTCAAAGCTTGGAGATGTATGGAAGAAGAGGTTGTTTGAATTACAGATTGAGGGAAAGGACTCGTATGTAACCTTGGAGAAGTTGAGGATCCTGGGTAATGTAGAAAAGAATTGCATTTTTAAAGTTTGTTAGAGGCTCCAAAAATTGCAAGAGATGCATATGCTATACCAGTTAATTATGAATGTGGAATACGGGGGTAAATGACTTGCTATCTATTATTAAAATATTTATCTTGATTCCAAACATTTATATGGTTCTCTCTTTGTAGATGGTTGCAAAGAATTAAGCAACATTATGGAAGAAAAACTCATTAAGATAATGAATTCATGAAAACTGGGAGTAAACCTTTCACTATTAGGCTTACTTTTCTTGATTTTCGAGGTCCTTTGGCTTGAGGAGAAAGATTCCTTCCACTTCTAAGAGCAACTTTTCCAAGATTAGTAGAGGTTAAAAAACAAGAGAACAATTGATTTATGGTAAAAATCAATGTCCAATGTTGTCGAGAAATTATGAATGGTGTATTCACATTGTTGGTTTTAGGCACAGGTGAGGGTTTGATTGAGGATAGGGGGGCCGTGGAGAGCGTTTGGTTGTCCTGTACCCTGTAGGCTTGTGGTTATTGGAAAATTGGTTGTCTACAAGGGGGACAAGGAGCATCGGGTGCCGATGGATGAGGGTGAGAGTTGGATCATCGGGGGATCCTTAATGTAGATGTGCCCTCAAAATAGCCCTGTGCAGTTAGAAGCTTCTTAGGCACCCAATGGGGAGATGATGGCATGTCCTATGTGCATGTGTTAGTGTGGTCAGTATGGTTAGTTTTTTGTCGTGGGTCAGTAGCTTGTAGGGTTGTTGAGATGTGGAGTGGGACGCTGCCAAGTGTGGTGGTGAGGAGGGTGTGAGAGGTAATGATGTGGTGGGAAGTGTGAGTGGCCTCTTTTTGAGTGGAATCTAATTATGGGGATGTGAGGATGGAATGATTATGGGGAGTGGAGGGGTGACTTCTTGGCATGTGGGAGTAGTGGGGTACAGGCTCTTCATCCGTCATGAGGACAATAACTTGGCTGGAGGCCAGCTCTGTAAGGTTGTCATCCATGTGTCCCAATCGATGTTGCACCTATTATGTCCCATCCAACCCCTTCTAAAGGAGTATTTCCTTGCACATAGTTGTTGCAGGTATCACATAGAACTTCCCTTCCAAGGGATTATTTCCAATGTGGAATAAAAGCATGAATGTGCCTAAGCAATGAACATGCTAAGGTGCCACTGTTGTGACTATGGTAGGGGTATCTTTCAGTGAAGGTTCCCCGAGGGAATGCCATGTTTTATGATACATCAAATTGTAATTAGCCCCAGTATCTACAAGAGATAATTTTTGGATGAAGTTCATTGGGGTGGTCATTCCTAACCACAACTGAGAAGGCTTCACCTCCCATTCTTCCTGCGAGGTCGACCACTTGGGCCATGTTGACCATGATTTCTTTCTGCCAAAGCTTGGCTTTCCTCACTTTGGCCTCTAGTTGGGCAGCTTGTTTCATATCTTCATGGTCCTTTTTTTGTTTTTTCTTATCATGGATGGATCTTTTAAGGTGGCTTCAGTGAGTGGGCCATAGTAGCATTTTAATTTACTACCATTGAAATAGCCATCCATTTCGACACTGTCAAGTGTCTCTATGCATACAACACCTTGTGGTGTTATCTCAGTGACTAGGAAGGGTCCTAAGTGTCTGAGCTTGAGTTTATTTTTGTGCGTCTTCATGCTAAATAGGAGGACCATGTCACCCTCGTTCATTTGTTTGTCTCTTAGTTGGCCGTCGAACCATTGTTTACGCCTTAACTTTTTGATAACATGTTGTGTACAGCTAGAAGGCGTGTTTCATATTAAGATTTTCAAGCTCAAAAAGGCGACAGCCTAGACATTTCTTGTGAGCTTCTCTTGTACTACGATGCGTAAGCTGGGGATCAAGAACTTCATTGGCATGATTGCTTCAGTGCCATAAGTCAAACTGAAGGGGGTGGCATTGGTAGCCGGCCTGTTGGAAGTTATATAAGCCCAAAGTGTTGCCTTTAGAGTTGACCTGCAAATGAGTTGGTAAGGAGCTACCTGTTTAAGTAGGCAATGAGTACAGTCCTTGTTTAGGAGGGGGTCCACTGGTAAGCCATTGGCTGAAAAGTGTGGTACCTCCTCGCCCCACGAAGGAATTAAGCATGGTTGAAATAGGGTGGCATCTGGTAAATCATCTTTTACTCCCACGGGTGGCTCGCCGTTAGGGATCCTTGACATGTGGTCTACCAAAACATACTGAGAGTCTTTCCGCAGTGTAACGGTGAAATCAAACTCAAGCAATATAAGCAATCACCTGGTGATTCTTCCTAACATACAGGGTTTGTTTACTAGGTATAGAAGAGCTTAATGGTTCACGACGAAAATGAATTTAGTCTCCAAAAGATAATGGCGAAACTTCTTAACGTTGTAGACCATGGCTAACCCTTCTCTTTCAGTTTTGTGGTATAACTTCTCTCAGCTTCATTGAGTTTGCGGCTGGCAAAGCTGATGGGGAAGTCCATCTTGTGTTCACCCGGTTGGGCCAGCACACATCCAATAGCAAAAGTGGAGGCATTGATGTGGACATGAAAGATAATGTCCCAATTAGGGGACTTGAGAATTGGAGCACTTGCCAAGGCTTTCTTGAGGGTCATATAAGCATGTTGGAATTCCTCCATCCACTCGAAAACAATCAAGAGTCCATAAAGAGGTTGAGCTATATCAATATACATAAAAATGAATTGCCGATAGTAGCCGACATGTCCCATGAAACGCTAGACTCCCTTAAAGTTGGTGGATGGGAGCAGCTCAAGGATGAGCCGCACTTTGCTATCATTTGTGGAGATTCCTTGTCTAGAGACAATGTGTCCCAAGATCAATCCATGTCTAACCCAAAATTGACATTTGAGTGGGTTCAATGAGATGCGATACATCCTGCATCTTTCTAACACCTTATGCAAACAGTCAAGGTGTGCCTTTCAGGAGGAGTTGACACAAAGTTCATCCACAAAGACCTTACAAATTTTCAAAGATATTCCTTGTAGGCAGTGTACATTAAACGCTCGAAGGTGCCAAGGGCATTGGTCAATTCGAAGGGCATGACACGACATGCATATGTGCCCCATTTGGTGTGGCGAAGGATGTTTTGTGTTGCTTCTTGGGGTCTATCAACACTTGGTTGTAACCAAAAAATCTAGCAAGGAAGTTGTAGACTTCCTTTCCTCCTACTTGTTCTAACACATGTTTAGGGTAAGGGGTAATGATCTCTTAGGGTATCGGCATTGACCTTTTTGACGTCTACGCATACTCTTACCTTCCCGTTCTTCTTGGGCACTATCACAATGGGTGATGCCCATTCCATATGTTCTATTACATAGATGATTCCGACATCAATGAGTCTATCAATCTCTTCTTGGACCATCTTGAAATATTTTAGGTTCATAGGATATACCCTTTATTTGACTGGCCTTGCTCCATCAACCATCACGATGGCGTGCTTGACTACTTTAGGAGGTACATCTTTTATATCCGAGTACTTCTAGGCAAAGCAATCCTAGAATTCTGTAAGCAGAGTGATGAGGTTGGTCTCTTCCTTTATTGAGAGGTCTTCTCCACTGTATACTGGCCTTGGGTCTTCGCCCACGCATGCCAGGCTAATTTCTTTGACCTTGGTTGGACCATCATATGAGGTCCCTGGTTGTCCATTGTGAGACCTTTGAGCCGAGTCATATTGGATGAATCTCTTGGCCATTTGAAAGGTATTGAAATATTTGGGCACATGTTTGGTCTCTTCTTCCCTAGCGCTTTCTTCTTCCACTAGCCTTTTGGCTTCTTTTTTTGCTAGTGCTAACTTTTTATTGTGTGCTCTGTGTGCAAGCGAAAAGGATTTTCTTGTTCTGGTTTAGGATCAACAGGTTCCATTGGCTTTGGGGTGGTCGTGTGGACCAGAAGGGAGCTATTGGTAAACTCCTTTTGTCATATTTCATTGAAGTGGCTAGGTGCTTCAACTGTTATTATTCTAAAAAGGGGATTGATTATAGGGGGAGAAACTGGACATCTTGAGGGGCTGGGGGAGAAACTGGACATCTTGAGGGGTTGGGGGAGGAATCTTGCATCCTACCCTTCCATCTGAAGACCCAATTATCAATTTAGGAATTTCATTCTGAATATCAATTTGTATGAGTTTCATCACACAATTCAAACCTTTTACTGCTACTTCATAAATTTATGACATTCTTGGCTTCTCAATTGTTCCACTTTAGCCAAATTGCTCTGATACCAGCTGTAAGATCCCTGTCTCCACCGCGCAACGAATTCAGGGGTGCTAGCAGCGGAAGTAGCACTTCTTGCATGGGGTAGGGTCCCACACTCGGGGCCTCGCCCATGGATATCCGGACAAGAGACTAATCCATCGATTCTTCCAAAACCGAACCCGAAAAAACTTCCCTTGCCTTGAAAGCGTGGGTGATTCCTCCAGGATAAATTTTTCTCTAACGTAGTCAAAAGCCTTAACTAATTGAACTGATCTGATCAAACCCGTAGTATCAAAGTCAGATCAAGGAAAAGATTGCACTTGGATCATAGAGACCAACACTTTTTCCCTCATTTAGAGGCACAGTCGTTGATTCTTTTCCATAGAACAATTTTTTATCCGAGATTTACTTTATCTATCGTACCATAACAGAATTGGGTCTCATTTTAGGGATCCATCAGTCCAGCCTAACCCCATCTAGTCCCGTGGGTTAGCCAACCTTCCACAACCACTGTAGTGATGGGATCCAATTAAAAATTTGGTTATGTTTTGTCCTAGGTACCAAGGAAAAGAGTTCCCAGGCCCCCTAGCCAGATATTCATGCAAACTTAAAACTAGTCACACCACTTACACACCCAATATGAAATTACCTTTTTCTCAGCATTATCTATCTTTAAAAACAATCATTTAATGAAACCATTGTGTCACTTATCATAATCCTCAAAATCTCTGGTTGAATCCTTATTTTCAATCATTCTTTCATCGGTATACCTATGGCATCATTGGCCACCAGAACGCTCACCACCTGTCCACTCAGTTCCTAGCTCATAGTAACCGGCGATATATTCACACATCAAAATGGAATCTCTGTTGAAGATCAGCAATATCAACCAACGGATCCATATAAAAGAGCCATGGACTCATCCATTGAGGACCAGCAAGGTCAATCAACCAGATCCATGCCCGAATTCAGAAAACAACTCTTACTCCTTGTTCCAATATCTTCCACGATGCATGCGTGGGTATCGTCTGTGACCCAGATCCCGAGCACCGTATGGTCAGCACCCTCTAGGATCCTTCGCAGGTGACCTAGCACTTCACTCATAGATCACTTCCTTGGTCCCTCATCCACCGTACCAGAAGCTCACCATTTTAATCCAACCGAGGCTGGTCAAGACCTCGGCCGACCTTGCTACACGAGACGTCCTCCGTTGACTCTCCGTCAGCTGTTGCAACTTTATCAGCTAAGTCTCCATGACCATAATCACAAGATGGTCAAAGCGTTTCCCCAACATTCTTGACATAAAATAGTCATTTAAAAATAGGCCATAAATACAGTTTCTATAACGAACTCTCGTCTTTCCACAATAATCAACATTACTTAATCCACATTCATTTCATATAAATTCCCATTCTCATTCAATCGCATCATTTTCCATCTTATCACTTCTTTCCTCAAATATCCTCATCAGATCTCATCCACTCGCATTTACCCATATCCACATCTCATCACATCACATTCATTAACATCTATCTAGTTTACATCACATCTTATCACATCCATTTCACATCACATCTCATTCATTCACATCTCGATTCACATCACATCACATCCATTCACATCCCATACCATTCATTCTCATCCTGATTCACATGCCATCACATTCATTCACATCCCTTATCATTCATTCACATCCTGATTCACAAGCTATCACATTCATTCACATCCCTTATCATTCATTCGCATCCTGATTCACATGCTATCACATTCATTCACATCCCTTATCATTTATTCACATCCTGATTCACATGCTATCACATTCATTCACATCCCTTATCATTCATTCACATCATGATTCACATGCTATCACATTCATTCACATCCCTTATCATTCATTCACATCCCTTATCATTCATATTTATCCAATTTACATCACATCTCATCGCCTCTATTCTCGTTCATATCCATCACATTCACATCCACATATATTCTTCCACATACATCCACATCCATACTTATCACATAAACATTCACATCTATCCTTTCACATACATCCACATCCATCCTTTCACATACATACATCCACATCCATTCTTTCACATACATCCACTTCCATTCATCACATATATCCACATCCATTCTTTACATACATCCACATCCATCCCATAACATTCAATTACATCCTGATGATTCACATGACATCTCATCACATCTATTCACATCACATCCATCCATCCATTCATTCACATTTATCCGATTCACATCACATCCATCCATCCATTCATTCACATTTATCTGATTTGTCACATCCATCCATTCATTCGTATTTATCTGATTCACATCACATCTATCCATCCATTCATTCATTCTCATTTATCTGGTTCACATCACATCTATCCATCCATTCATTCACATTTATCTGATTCACATCACATCCATCCATTCATTCTCATTTATCTGATTCACGTCACATCTATCTATCCATTCATTCACATTTATCTGATTCACATCACATCTATCTATCCATTCATTCACATTTATCTGATTCACATCACATCTATCCATCCATTCATTCACATTTATCTGATTCACATCACATCTATCCATCCATTCATTCTTTTATAAAAATCAACTTCAGTGGGAATAACACTTTTATAAAAATCCTTTTATACATCTATTTATGCATAAATTCAATTTTTAGGAAAATAACACTTTCAAAATAAAAATAAATCATTTATGTATCTTTCTATGCATAAAATCGATTTTGATGAAAATAACACTTTTCAAAATAAAAATAAATTCCTTTATGCATCTTTCTATGCATAAAATAAAATTTAATGAGAATAACTCTTTTGAAATAAAAATAAATTCCTTTATGCGTCTTTCTATGCATAAAATCAAAATTAATGAGAATAACTCTTTTGAAATAAAAATAAATTCCTTTATGCATCTTTCTATGCATAAAATCAAAATTAATGAGAATAACTCTTTAGAAATAAAAATAAATTTCTTTATGCATCTATTTATGCATAGAAATTTAATCTAATGAAAATCACACTTTTATAATAAAAAAAATATCCAATATGCATCTTTCTATGCATAGAATTTAAATCTAATGAGAATCACTCTTTTATAATTAAAAATATCCAATATGCATCTTTCTATGCATAGAATTTAAATCTAATAAAAATCATTCTTTTATAATAAAAATTTCTTTTATGCATCACTTTATGCAAAAAAAAATCCTTTTGACCATTTTTAGGTCAGTTTAGCTTACTTTTGTGTTCTAGTTGAAACAGGAGAGAGGAGAGATGAAAATATCTCATTATTTGTGAGTTTAAAACTCATCCACACATGTGAAAGAGGCGCCTCCTTCATGAGGGGAATTCCCCACACCGAGGTGTCAAAAATGCATCATTTCTTCTAAATATCTCTTCTTTTTTAACTAATAAACCTTGTCCTTAGTCAACTCTTCATCTTATGTGAGTATTTACTCCTTTTTGGGAGATTTTTCTTTTATTCTTTAATTTATCTCCTCCCTACATTTGGATTAATCTTATTGATCCATAGGAACATTAATCCAAAAATTTTAAAAAAATCTGTACCCTCAGGCTAAGGTCCTTTTTACCTATTTTCAATTTATTCCAATTGCACACTGGAAAGTTCTTTTTGAATTTCTGTTTCAAGGGAATTCATTTTAATAAGAAGGAATATTTTTCCATCCAAAGATATCTAGAAATTGAATTATCTCTCTCTAGAATATTTTCTCTCTCTAGGCCAAAACAGATAGAAACAAGATCTGTTATTATTCTAAAAAGGGGGTCGGTTAAAGGGGGAGAAACTGGACATCTTGAGGGGCTAAGGGAGGAATCTTACAATTCACATCCTATTTCACATCTCATCCATTCATTCATTCACATCTACCCTGATTCACATATCATCACATCTCATTTATTCACATCCCAATTCACATCACATTACATCTCATCCATTCATTCACATCTATCTGGTTCACATCTATTCACATCACATATTATCACATCTCATTTCTATGCAAGTTTTCAGTTTGATTTTCTTTTGAATACAAGGAGTATTTCTTGAATAAATATCTCCAAAACTTCTTGATCGGAATTTTGAGTTTCATACCAGAATTCCTGGAACTCTATAACCTTGATCCACAGATCAATTTGAAGGGACTCAAACTTAGTTTCAAATTTGGCGGGAGTTTTGAGTGTATTTTTCTAAAGTGGTCACACCTTCTTTCTGAATTTCTTTCTTTGAATATTCACTTAACTGATTTCTAAATTAGTTATACGAATTTCAATGAGGAATAGATTAATCATTTATCTGAATATTTTGATCTCGATAGATTTCCTGAATTCTCTTTTTACAATCCGTGTGAATATAAAACGATAGAAATTTCTCTCTTAGAGCATTTAATCATTCATTTATCAAATACTCATAGAATTTAAGAGGATTCTAATTTTTATATAAAAATTCTTTATGCATCTATTTATGCATAAAAATCAACTTCAATGGGAATAACACTTTTATGTAATAAAAAAATCCTTTTATGCATCTATTTATGCATAAAATCAAATTTAATAGGAATAACACTTTTAAAATAAAAAGAATTTCTTTATGCATCTATTTATGCAAAAAAATCAATTTTTATAAGAATAACGCTTTTATGATAAAAAAATCTTTTGTGCATCTTTCTATGCATAAATTTCCTTTATGCATCTTTCTATGCATAAAAATCAAATTTAATAAGAGTAACACTTTTGTAAAAAAAAATCCTTTATGCATCTTTCTATGCATAAAAATCAAATTTAATAAGAATAACACTTTTGTAATAAAACAATTCCTTCATACATCTTTCTATTCAGAGAAATCAAATTTAATAAGAATAAAACTTTTGTAATAAAAAAAATCCTTTATGCATCTTTCTATGCATAGAAATCAAATTTAATAAGAATAACACTTTTGTAATTAAACAATTTCCTTTATGCATCTTTCTATACATAGAAATCAATTTTAATAAGAATAACACTTTTGTAATAAAAAAACATTCCTTTATGCATCTTTCTATGCATAGAAATCTATTTTAAAAAGAATAACACTTTTGTAATAAAAACAATTTCCTTTATGCATCTTTCTATTCATAAAAATCAAATTTAATAAGAATAACACTTTTGTAATTAAAAAAATTTCTTTTATGCATCTTTCTATGCATAGAAATCAATTTTAATAAGAATAATAGTTTTGTAATAAAATTTTTTTTTTATGCATCTTTTCATGCATAGAAATCAATTTTATTAAGAATAACACTTTTGTAATTAAAAAATTTTCCTTTATGCATCTTTCTATATGCATAGAAATCATTTTTTATAAGAATGACACTTTTGTAATAAAAAAGTTCCTTTATGCATCCTTCTATGCATAGAAATCAAATTTAACAAGAATAACAGTTTTGTAATAAAAACTTTTCCTTTATGCATCTTTCTATGCATAAAAATCAATTTTAATAAGAATAACACTTTTGCAATAATTTTTTTTTCCTTTATGCATCTTTCTATGCATAAAAATCAAATTTAATAAGAAAAACACTTTTGTTATAAAAAAATTCCTTTATGCATCTTTCTATGCATAGAAATCAAATTTAATATTTAATATCATATCCATGCATATTCATAGGTGAATATGTACATGGAGTAATTAGAATATTTCTTTTAGATGCAAAAATGGTGGGAATCCTTCTTTTGGAATAACATAAAAACAAACTTTTGTTTCCACAAAATTCTAGAAAATTTCACCATGGATTAATCTAATTGGTCACCATAGGAACCTTAATTGGACCATAATCCAAAAATTTCTGAAAAATCGGGACCCTTAGGCTAAGGTCCTTGATACCTATTTTCAATTAATTCCAATTGCACATTGGAAAGTTCTTTTTGAATTTTTGTTTAAAGGGAAACCATTTTTGACACTAGGAGGATTTTTATATCCAAAAGTATCTCAATTCTAAATTACCTCCCTCTAGACATTTTCTCTCTCCAGGCCAAAATAGGGTAAAACAGGATCTTTCTTTTATTACAGAGAGGGGAATAATTATAAGATCACAAGGGGAGGTTCTTACACCTACACACCTCAAAAGCTGGAGGGAGGAATCTTACATCCTACCAAACTTAAAAAATGCGAGATGTCCTCATCTCGCAAACTAGAGGACAACTCTTTCCCTTAAGATCCAATTGATTCTGGGGTTCCTTATAGTCTGGTGAACCCAACAGAATCCTGGGATAAAGATCCCTTATATAGAACTCATTCTCAGATAACAATTCATTCAGATCATATCATTCATATCCTTAACACAATAATGGTCCATTAGACCGAAATTTCTATCTGAACATTCCTCCATGGGAATTTCAATTATACAAGTTTTTAATTTGTCAACCTTAACTTGATCCACTGGGGGAAGTGTTAACAGTAGCAATCTGTCATCAGCACAATCCACTAATCTCATAGTGATTTGCTGAAGTCATTATTGTCATTCCCGTTACGAACATCATCACAGGGACTCGTCCCATTCACCCTCATTGTGGTTTTGTCAGCTTATCGCTTTTCAACCAAAATTCAGGAATCATCATTTTTCAATCAGAATCCAAATCAACTCATCAGTTCTCAACCAGAATTTTAAAATCATATCAACCACATTCGAATTCATCATCTGGATAGCATTTTTGCTTATAATTTCAAGGTCTTAGATTTACTCGTATATACTGCCTGTAAAGAGCTCCAGTTATACCCTCGGTATATACGGGTATTCATGGTCCTGGGAATTTTAAGGTAAATATCATCATGTATAGGCCTCAAGCAAGTCAGGGATTCCATACAATTGTGGTACTTCTATTTGAAGACCCAATTACCTACTTATGAATGTTCATTCTGAATATCAATTTGTATGAATTTCATCACACAATTATAACCTTTTACTGCTACTTCATAAATTTTTAACATTTCTGGTTTCTCGGTTGATCCACTTTAGCCAATTTGCTCTGATACCACAGCTGAAAGATCCCTGTCCTCCCTGCGCAACGAATCCTAGGGTGCTAGCAGTGGAAGTAGCACTTCTTGTGCGGGGCAGGGTCCTTCACTCAAGGCCTCGCCCACGTATATTCAAAAAAGAGACTAATCCCTCGGTTCTTCCACAACCGAACCCGAAAAAACTTCTCTCGCCCCGGAAAGCACGGGCTCCAAGATATTTTTACTCTAACGTAGTCAAGAGTCTTAACTAATTGAACTGATCTGACCGAACCCATAATTTCCCATAGTCAGATCAAGGAAAAGACTTGCACTTGGATCATAGAGACCAACGCGTTTTCCTCATTGAGAGGCACAGCCGTTGATTCTTTTCCATAAAATAATTTTTATCGGGGATTTACTTCATCTATCGTACCATAACAGAATTGAGTCTCATATTAGGGATCCATCAGTCCAGCCTCAGTCCCGTGGGTTAGCCAACTGCCCAACCACTGTAGTGCTGGGATCCATTTAAGAATTTGGTTAGGTTTTGTTCTGGGTACCAGGGAAAAGAGTTCCCAAGCTCCCTAGTCGGATATTCATGCAAACTTAAAACTAGTCACACCACTTACACACCCAATATGAAATTGCCTTTCTCACAGATTTTGCTGTCTTTAAAACAATCTTTTAATGAAACTATAGTATCCCTGATCATAATCCTCCAAAATATCCGGTTGAATCCTAATTTCCAATTTTTCCTTCATCGGTGTACCTATGGTATCATTGGCAACCAGAACGCTCACCACCTGTCCACTCAGGGACCTTTTTGATAGTTCCTAGCTCATAGTACCTGGCAATATATTCACTTATAAAAATCAAAATGGAATCTCCATTGAAGATTCAGCAAGATCAACCAACAGATCCATATAAAAGAGCCATAGACTCATTCGTTTGTAAGGACCAGCAACTTCAATCAACCAGATCCATGCCCAAATTCAGAAAACAACTCTTACTCCTTATTCCAATATCTTCCACGACATACATGTGGGTATCTTTAATGACTTAGAGCCCGAGTACCGTATGGTCAGCACCCTCTAGGATCCTTCGCAGGCCACCTAGCGCTTCACTCATAGGCCGCTTCCTTAGTCCCTCATCCACCATACCAGAAGCTCACCATTTAAATTGAATCGAGGCTAGTGAAGACCTCGGCCGGGACCTTGCTACGTGAGACGTTCTCCGTTGACTCTCCGTTAGCAGTTGTTGCAACTTTATCAGTTAGGTCTCCATGACCTTATTCACAAGACGGTCAAAATGCTTCCCCAACATTTTTGACATAAAAGAGTCATTTAAAAAAAGGTCATAAATACAATTTCTATAACAAACTCTCGTCTTTCCACATTCTTCCATATCAATCCTCATTTATTTCATATGTAATCCCATTCTCATTTATTTTATATGTAATCCCATTCTCATCATATCATTTTTTATCTCATCACATCTTTCCTTATTTATCCGCATCAAATCTCATCCACTCGCATCTACCCATATCCACATCATATTCATTCACATCACATATCACATCTATCCTAATTTACATCACATCTCATTCACTCACATCCCGATTCACATGACATCACATCTCATTCATTCACATCCCAATACACATCACATCACATCTATTCACATCCATCATATTCATTTACATCACATCCATTTACATCCATCACATCACATTCATTCATATCCATCACATTCATTCGTTCATCTCCATCACATTCATTCTCATAACCATCTCATCACATACATTCTATCCACATTATATCACATCACTTCTTCATATCTCATTCATATACATCTCATCTCATTCATCCACATCTATCCAATCGTTCACATTTACGACTGCTCACATCTATCCATACATTCATATCTATCACTTCACATCCACATATATTCATGTATATTCATGTCACATCACATCTCTTTACATCACATCACATTCTTTCACATACACATCCACATTCATTCTTTCACATACATCCACATCCATTCTTTCACATACTCATCCACATCCATTCTTTCACATACTCATCCAATTCCATTCTTCACATACACATCCACATCCATTCTTTACATACACATTCATATCCATTCTTCACATACACATCGACATCCATTCTTCACATACACATTCACATCCATTCTTCACATACACATTCACATCCATTTTCACATCCCATATCATTCATTTACATATTGATTCCCATGGCATCACATCTCATTCATTCACATCTCGTTTCACATCTCATCCATTCATTCATTCACATTTACCCTGATTCACATGTCATCACATCTCATTCATTCACATCCCGATTCACATCACATTACATCTCATCCATTCATTCACATCTATCTAATTCACATCGCATCTCATCACATCTATTCACATCACATCTATTCACGTCACATCTCATTTCTATGCAAGTTTTCAGTTTGATTTTCTTTTAAATACAAGGAGTATTTCTTGAATCAGTATCCCCAAAACTTCTTGATTGAAATTTTGAATTTCATACCAGAATTCCACGAGTTCTATAACCTTGATCCACAGATCAATTCGAAGGGTCTCAAACTTAGTTTCAGATTTGGCGAGAGTTTTGAGTGTATTTTTCTAAACTGGTCACACCTTCTTTCCTCGAAACTGATGAAAGAGTTTGGTCTTGGTCATTGTTTAATTCAAGGTTCAAGTCAGATAAAATTTTCCTGATCTATCTTTCTTGAAAAGGTTTGGTAATTTAGTTACTATTTTACTGAATTTCTTTCTTTGAACATTCACTTAATTGATTTCTAAATTAGTTATGAATTCCAATGAGGAATAGATTAATCATTTATTTGAATATTTTGATCTCGATAGATTTCATGAATTCTCTTTTTACAATCCGTGTGAATATAAAACGATAGAAATTTCTCTCTTAGAGTATTTAATCAATCATTTATCAAATACTCATAGAATTTAAGAGGATTCTAATTTTGATATAAAAATTATTTATGCATCTATTTATGCATAAAAATAAACTTCAATGGGAATAACATTTTTATATAATAAAACAAATCCTTTTATGAATCTATTTATGCATAAATTAAATTTAATAGGAATAACACTTTTAAAATAAAAAGAATTTCTTTATGCATCTATTTATGCATAAAAATCAATTTTTATAGGAATAACACTTTTAAAATAAAAAGAATTTCTTTATGCATCTATTTATGCATAAAAATCAATTTTTATAAGAATAACGCTTTTATAATTAAAAAAATTCTTTTATGCATCTTTCTATGCATAAAAATCAAATTTCATAAGAATAAAACTTTTGTAATAAAACAAATTCCTTTATGCATCTTTCTATGCATAAAAATCAAATTTAATAAGAATAACACTTTTGTAATAAAAAAATTCCTTTATGCATCTTTCTATGCATAGAAATCAAATTTAATAAGAATAACACTTTTGTAATAAAAAATTCCTTTATGCATCTTTCTATGCATAGAAATCAAATTTAATAAGAATAACACTTTTGTAATAAAAAAATTCTTTTATGCATCTTTCTATGCATAGAAATAAATTTTAATAAGAATAACACTTTTGTAATTAAAAAAATTTCCTTTATGCATCTTTCTATGCATAGAAATCAATTTTAACAAGAATAACACTTTTGTAATAAAAAATTTTCCTTTATGCATCTTTCTATGCATAAAAAATAAATTTAATAAGACTAACACTTTTGTAATAAAAAAATTCCTTTATGCATCTTTCTATGCATAGAAATCAGATTTAATAAGAATAACACGTTTGTAATAAAAAAATCCTTTATGCATCTTTCTATATTCATAGAAATCAATTTTAATAAGAATAACACTTTTGTAAGAAAAACAATTTTCTTTATGCATCTTTCTATGCATAGAAATCAAATTTAATAAGAATAACACTTTTGTAATAAAAAATTTCCTTTATGCATCTTTCTATGCATAGAAATCAAATTTAATAATTAATATCAGTATATCCATGCATATTCATAGGTGAATACGTACGTGGAGTAATTAGAATATTTCTTTTAGATGCAAAAATGGTGGGAATTACTCTTTTGGAATAACATAAAAAGAAACTTTCTTTTCCACAAAATTCTGAAAAATTTTACCATAGCCTCCTTTGTATGGCTGACCATTTCTCAGTTTTATCTATCTTTATTTAACTTAATTAATCCAAATTAGAATTATAGAACTCTAATCTACACAATTTTCTAAATTCAAGAGAGTAAACAATAAGAAGAGTTTAATTAATCACTTAGTTAATCTTTCTAGGATTGAGAAAGGTTGAAATGTAAAGAAGAGAAGGGGGTGGCGTTTTTTTATCAAAGGCATAGCATTTGAATTTAATTCAATCATCTGGAATTCATAAAAATCAAGAAAACCATAGATTTTTCATTAAAATTTGTAAACAAAGTAAGAAAATTAGCTTACATGGAGCTTGTAGGCTCTCCTTTGGCTTGAGGGATTGAGGGTTCTACTCTTGTTTGAAGCAAGAGTAGCCACCAATTCACTTTGGAGAGGATTAGGCCAAAAACAATTGAATTATAAAAAAATTCAATGTAGATGGCTCAAGACAGGAGTAGAGTAACAGTGCATAAACACCATTAAGCTTTTACAAAGGGGGAGGCTTCTATTTATAGGAAAAAGTGAGCCTCTAACCAAGCAAACTGATTCTAGAATTTTCCAGATCAGTTTAGTCAAATTTTGACCATTTTTGGATCAGTTTATTTTACTTTTTGGATCTAGTTTTGAAAAAGGAGAAAGGAGAGAGGAGAGATGAAAATATCTCATTTTATTGATTAAGAATTTGGGGTAATATGAGAAAAAGGTGCCTACTTCATGAGGGGAGATCCCCACTCTCTAAGGTGTCAAAATTCAATTTTTTAATTCTTTTCTTTGGTCCTTAGTCCACTCTTCATCTTATGTGAGCATTTACTCATTTATGGGGGGGGGGGTTTTCTTTTATTCAATTTATCATCTCCCTAAATTTGGATTAATCTAATTGGTCCATAATCCATTTTTTTTGAAAATTTAGACCCTTAGGCTAAGGTCCTTTATACCTATTTTCAATTAATTCCAATTGCACATTGGAAAGTTCTTTTTGAATTTGTGTTTTAGGGGAAACCATTTTTGACACTAATGTTTATATCCAAAAATATCTCAATTTTGAATACCTCCCTCTAGACATTTTCTCTCTCCAGGCCAAAACAGGGTAAAACAAGATCTTTCTTTTATTTCAGAGAGGGGAATAATTATAAGATAAGAAGGGGAGGTTCTTACCACCTGCACACCTCAAAAGCTGAAGGGAGGAATCTTACATCCTACCCCACTTAAAAAACGCGAGATGTCCTCATCTCGCAAACTAGAAGGACAACTCTTTCCCTTGAGATCCAACTGATTCTGGGGTTCCTTATAGTCTGGTGAACCCAACAAAATCCTGGGATAAAGATCCCTTATATAGAACTCATCATCAGATAACAATTCATTCAGATCATATCATTCATATCCTTAACACAATAATGATCCATTAGACCGAAATTTTGATCTAAACATTCCTCCATGCGAATTTTAATTATATAAGTTTTTAATTTGTCAACCTTAACTTGATCCACTAGGTCAAGTCTTAACAGTAGGAGTTTGTGCACAATCAACTAATCTCATAGAGTGATTTGCTGAAGTCATTATCGTCATTCCCGTTACGAACATCATCATAGGGACTCGTCCCATTCATCCTCATTGTGGTTTTGTCAGCTTATCGCTTTTCAACCAAAATTCAAGAATCATCATTTTTCAATCAGAATCCAAAAAATAAAACAAATCCTTTTAAGCATCTATTTATGCATAAAATCAAATTTAATAGGAATAATAGTTTTAAAATAAAAAGAATTTCTTTTGCATCTATTTATGCATAAAAAATAATTTTTATAAGAATAATGCTTTATAATTAAAAAAATTCTTTTATGCATCTTTTTATGCATAAAAATTAAATTTCATTAGAATAACACTTTTGTAATTAAAAAAAAATCCTTTATGCATCTTTCTATGTATAAAAATCAAATTTAATAAGAATAACACTTTTGTAATAAAAAAATTTCCAAAGGAGGAGGCTTTTATCTATAGGAAAAAGTGAGCCTCTAACAACCAAGCAAACTGATTCTAGAATTTTCCAGATCAGTTTGGTTAATTTTTGACCATTTTTGGGTCAGTTCAGCTTACTTTTTGGATCTAGTTTTGAAAAAGGAGAAAGGAGAGAGGAGAGATTAAAATAACCTCTTGAATTTAGAAAATTGTGTAGATTAGAGTTCTATAAATCTAATTTGGGTTAATTTAAGTTAAATCAAGAATGATAAAAATGAGAAATGGTCAGCCATACAAAGGAGGTTATGGCAAAATTTTCCAAAATTTTGTGGAAAAGAAAGTTTATTTTTATGTTATTCCAAAAGAGTAATTCCCACCATTTTGCATCTAAAAGAAATATTATAATTACTCCATGTACATATTCACCTATGAATATGCATGGATATCACTGATATTAATTATTAAAATTTATTTTTATGCATAGAAAGATGCATAAAGGAATTTTTTTGTTACAAAAGTGTTATTCTTATTAAATTTAATTTCTATGCATAGAAAGATGCATAATGGAATTTTTTTTATTATAAAAGTGTTATTCTTATTAAATTTTATTTCTATGCATAGAAAGATGCATAAAGGAATTTGTTTATTATAAAAATGTTATTCTTATTAAATTTGATTTCTATGCATAGAAAGATGCATAAAGGAATTTTTTTATTACAAAAGTGTTATTCCTATTAAATTTGATTTTTATGCATAGAAAGATGCATAAAGGATTTTTTTTATAAAAGCGTTATTCTTATAAAAATTGATTTTATGCATAAATAGATGCATAAAGAAATTATTTTTATTTTAAAAGTGTTATTTCTTTAAATTTGATTTTATGCATAAATAGATGCATAAAAGGATTTTTTAATAAAAGTGTTATTCCCATTGAAGTTGATTTTATGCATAAATAGATGTATAAAGAATTTTTATATCAAAATTAGAATTCTCTTAAATTCTATGTGTATTTGGTAAATGAATAATTCAATACTCTAAGAGAGAAATTTCTATCGTTTTATATTCACACGGGTTGTAAAAAGAAAACTCAAGAAATCTATTGAGATCAAAATATTCAGATAAATGATTAATTTATTCCTCATTGGAAATCATAACTAATTTAGAAATCAATTAAGTGAATATTCAAAGAAAGAAATTCAGTAAAAGAGTAACTGAATTATCAAACCTTTTCGAGAAAGACAGTTCAGGAAAAATCTTATCCGACTCGAACCTTGAATCAGACTATGACCAAGACCGAACTCTTTCATCAGTTTCGAGGAAAGAAGATGTGACCAATTTAGAAAAATACACTCAAAACTCTCGCCAAATCTGAGACTAAGTTTGAGACCCTTCTAATTGATCTGTGGATCAAGGTTATAGAATTCGAAGAATTCTGGTATGAAATTCAGAATTCCGATCAAGAAGTTTTGGGGATACTAATTCAAGAAATACTCCTTGTATTAAAAAGAAAATCAAACTGAAAACTTGCATAGAAACCCTGTTTTCTTAAAGGATTGTCTTACCCTAGAATGCTGGAGGGAGCATTTGGTATATGTTTTTATCAGGGAAGTTTGAATACAATAGCTCGCGGGGCGGGGAGTGCTCAAAGGACAACTCATGCGGAAAACCCTGCCCAGGTCTTGAGACCAGTCTCGATATGGTTGAAAATGATGCGCTTCCGGTACAATGGGCGAGGGCTGACGAAGCGGTCCCTGAGTGAAGTGCAAGGACACCTAAGGAGGATTGTGGTCTGACGAGGCGATGCACGGGCTCGCATTGCCTAGGACACGCATGCGTATGCCGTGGAAGATATGTATGATGGACGAAAGGATTATTGTAATCTGTTACTCGATCTCGTTGTGCTGACCAATTGGTCTCAACGGAGAGTCCAGAGTGTTACTGTTTTTTGAGAAACAAGGGACTGGATAGAGTTTTTGAGTTATGACATCTGTAACCAATAACTATTTGTCAATGGATTATTTTATAAGTTAAAGTTTTAAAGAGGAGTGTGTGCGTATCTATATTCGAAAGCAAAAGTTAAGAAAGGCATTCAATTATGGGTGGGTGAGTAATTGTCTGGTTCTACCAATTCCAGTGGTTAGGTGGTGGCTAATCCATGGGCCGGATGGGGTTAGGCTAGAATCAGTGGAGTTTTAATAATTAAATTGAAAATACAGGAATACAGTTAAATTTGAGTAGTTAAATAAAAACCTGGAGAATTTCTCAAATGATTAGATAAATGGCTATGCCTCATTTTGGTTAGGAAAAAAAGCATTGATTTCTTCAAATTAAGACAGTAATAGTTTTCCTTCTATCAGGTTTAATCAGGTGAAGGATAGTTTAGTCTCTTGTCCCTGTTAGAAAATTCGTTAAGAAAATAAAAAAGGTGGAATTGTCCCCGTTTTTCGAACAAGGGAAATTTTCCCGGTTTCATTTTCGGAATGACCACTAGATTAGTCTTGTGTCTCCGGACATTCGAGGGCGAGGCCTTGAGTGGGAAACCCTGCCCTGCGCAAGAGGAAGTTACTTCCGCTGCTGCTAGCAACCGGGAATCCGCCGGTGTGCGGAGGGGGCAGAGGGGTCTCACATGTATTCCCATTCTCATCACATCATTTTCCATCTCATCACATCTTTCTTTATTTATCCTCATCAAATCACATCCACTCCCATCTACCCATATCCACATCTCATCACATCATATTCTTTCACATCACATATCATCCATTCACATCTATCCCAATTTACATCACATCCATTTCACATCACATCTCATTCATTCACATCCCGATTCACTTCACATCACATCTCATCCATTCACATCACATCTCATCCATTCACATTCCGATTCACGTGTCATCACATCTCATTCATTCACATCCTGATTCACATGACATCACATCTTATTCATTCACCGGTTCACATCACATCACATCTATTCATGTCCATCACATTCATTTGCATCACATCCATTTACATCCATCACATCACATTCATTCGTATCCATCACATTCATTCGTATCCATCACATTCATTCTCATCACCATCCCATTCCATACATTCTATCCACATTACATGACATCACATCTATCCACATCATGTCTCATTCATACACATCTCATCTCATTCATCCACATCCATCCAATCATTCACATGTACAACTACCCACATCTATCCATACACATCCACATCCACATCCATTCTTTCACATACACAACCTTCATTGAACATGTGCTAGAATACATAGCAAAAAAGAAAGGCTACATCTTCCTTGATGATTTCTTAGGTTACAACGAGGTGTTGATCGACCCTAAGGATCAGTACAAAACATCCTTCACCCCACCACCATCGAATGGGACACATATGCATACCGTGTTATGCCCTTCAGGCTGACCAATGTCCCTGGCACCTTCTAGCGTTTAATGTGCACTACCTATAAGGAATATCTTTGGAAATTCCTTGAGGTATTTATGGATGGCCTTTGTGTCAACTCCCCCTAGAAGGCACACCTTGACTGTTTGCAGCGTAAGGTGTTAGAAAGATGCAAGCTGTATCGTATCAAAAAGGGCATTGATTTTGATGAGACCTTTGCTCCCACTTGTCGTATGACTACCATTCGTAGCATTTGTGCATTGGCAGCTCATAATGGTTGGAATGTACATCAGTTGGACATAAAGACTGCGTTCTTGAATGGAGATTTGCATGAGGAGGTGTATGTATCGCAGCCTCGTGGTTTTGTTCAAAGAGGGCAGGAAAACAAAGTGTGCAGGTTGAAAAAGGCTTTATATGGTTTAGAGCAAGCTCCATGAGCTTGGTATGAAAAGATACATGCATATTTGACTGCACATGGTTTTCAGAATAGTCCAACAGAAAGCACTTTGTATGTTAAACGTGTGGATGGTGTACATCTAATCATTGCTCTCTATGTCGATGACATGCTACTCACAGGACCAAATGAAAGTCATATTGCTGATTTTAAGGCTGATTTGAATGCCTCTTTTGAGATGTTAGATTTGGGGCATTTGCATCATTATTTGGGGATACAATTTAAGCAGTGTGATGGAGGTATTGCTTTGTGTCAGACAAAGTATATTGAGACATTGTTGCGGAGATTTGGCCTTGAAGACTGCAAGCCTATTGCTACTCCAATGGAGACAGGTTTGAAGTTGAGTCTTCATGATGTGGAGATCACTTTGATGTCACACTCTATCAAACAGCTGTTGGTTGCCTCATTTATGTATGCATTACGAGGCCGGACATTCAGCTTGCAGTCTCACAGGTGAGCAGGTTTATGCATAGCCCAGGGTCTGAGCATTGGAAGGCAGTTAAACGTATCTTTCGCTACTTGAGTGGCACCATACATCTTGGGTTGTTTTATCCCAAGGGGAGATCGTTGCTGCCAGATTTACATGCTTTTTCGGACTCAGATTGGGCTGGTTGCTATGACACAAGAGTGTCCACAAGTGGTTTTTGTTTCATGCTCGGTAGCTCATGCATATCTTGGTTGAGCAAGAAGCAACCTACTGTGGCCACTTCTAGTTGTGAAGCTGAGTACAGGGCAGCTTTCACAGCTACGGTTGAGTGTGTGTGGCTCAGACGGCTTATGGCTGACTTGGGTGTTGGACAGGAGTCTGCCACCTCTATCTTCACTGACAGTCAGAGTGCATTGGCAGTTGCGAGAAACCCAGTTTTTCATGCTCGCACAAAGCACATTGAGGTGCATTATCACTATGTCAGGGAGAGACTCTTAGCAGGAGAGATCAGCTTGGCCTATGTGCCAACACAGGACAACCTCGCCGATCAAAGGCACTTCCTCGTGAGAAGTTCGAAGCTTTCCGCAAAGCTTTGGGCTTGCTCCCCTTTGTGGACTGATCTACTTCGGGCATGGCACTCCCCTATACATGAGTGCCAGCTCTCGTTCACACCATCACTCCCAGGGGGGATTTGTTGCCATATATATATAGGCAGTGATGTGTGTGAACACACTTAGGACCGCCGGGGCACTTTTTCCCTCTTTAGGAGGTTTTTTCCCCCGGCTTGTATATACGCCCATCATTCTAGGGCTAACTTATCTTTTGTACATTGACACAATCTAATACACTTTGTGTTGTGTGCATTCTTGCTTCTTCTTCTCCAAGCTTTGTGTGCTTTCCTGTAACCCTAATTCCAACAGATGATAAGGTGGAAGTCTGTCTACGTGGTCTCGGGCCACAATACAAGGCGTTCAAGACGTCCATTCAGACTCGGGAAAACATTCCCAACTTTACAGATTTGGTGTCTATGCTGATTATAGTGCTGATTATAGAAGAGAAGAGCTTGGGTGAAGACCAACAGTCTTTACAAAACAAAAACAGTTCAGAGCAACAGGCCTTCTACACAAGTTCAGGAAGAGGACGAATTAGAGGAGGCCATGGACGCGGTCAAGGAGGTGGCCGAACAGGTAATCAGAATTATGGCTAGCAGCAACAACAACAAGAGTCCCAAAATACACAACAACAACAACAACAACAACAACACACAGGTGGAAGAGGCAAATTCAGAGGCAAGGGGAGTCAAGAGGCCGTGGAAATTAGCAAAGGCAGATGCACGTGAATGCTATTATTGTGGTAAGCCTGGACATGTGCAGGCAGAATGTTATAAGAAGCAGGCTGACATGCAAAATGGGAAAGTGCAGCAAAACAACTATGCATCCTCAAGCAGAAATAATGAGGATAATGAAAGGTTGTTTGTTATGCAGCATGTCGTGAATACCATGTCTGAAAATGTTGATGCAGCACAAAAAGATGATGTATGGTATGTGGATTCAGGTGCTTCAAACCACATGACAAGTCATGGGGAGTGGTTCAAGGAGATGAAAAACCCGGAAAGACCAGGTTTTGTGGAAACAGGGGATGACACTGCTCATCCAATTGCCCATGTTGGAGATGTGCCATTGTCTATGCAGGATGGCAAAGTGAAGTACCTTGCAGATGTACTTCACGTTCCGAACATAACAAAGAATCTGGTTTCAGTTGGCCAAATGATTGAGCAGGGTTTGCAGGTTCGGTTTAACCCTGATGGTTGTTATGTTGAAGACTTTAAAGACAAGTGCAGGTTGGTTGCAAAAGGCAACAGAGTGGGCATAATGTTTACGTTGAATGTAGACATGCCTGAAATGAGTGCTGCGATGTTTGCAAATGGTTCAGGAATTGTTGCAGACACAGACATTTGGCATAAAAGAATTGGACATGTGAATGTGCAGAGAATGAAGTCTATGCAGACTAAAGGAATTGTGACAAGGCTGCCAAAATTTAAAGTGGAAGGTATGCAGAGAATATGTGAAGCATGCCAATTTGGGAAGCAAACAAAGCATGTGTTTCCACGTAACAGATATGTGAGCAAAAATGCACTAGATGTTGTGCATTCAGATGTATGGGGTCCTACGAAGACCATGTCTATATGGGAGGCTGCAGATATTATGTGACTTTCATTGATGACCACACAAGGAAAGTGTGGGTATATTTCATGAAGGAGAAGAGTGAGGTGTTCACTCACTTTCAGAATTTCAGAGTTTTGGTTGAAAAGCAAACAGGGAAATATGTAAAGTGCCTAAGGTCAAATGGAGGGAGAGAGTACTTCTCTAATGAGTTCTCTGAATTTTTGAAGAAGAATGGTATTCGGAGACAGTTTACATGCAGATACACTCCGCAGTAAAATGGAGTTGCTGAGCAAAAAAATAGGCACATTGCTGAGATTGTGCGAGCATTGATGGAAGAGAAAAATATGCCACATAGCTATTGGGCCGAGGTTGTTTCTACGGTAGTATACATCATGAACAAGACTCCAACTGCAGCCATACATGATGTAACTCCAGAGGAGAGGTTTACTGGCAGAAAACCAGATTTGTCTCATCTAAAAGTCTTTGGATGCATTGCATATGTGCATGTGCCAGATGAGCTGAGAACTAAGCTGGATCCGAAAGCTAAAAAATGTGTGTTTATTGGATATTCCCTTGAGCAAAAGGGATACAGGTGTTATAACCCTGCTACACGTGAGTTGAGGGTAAGCAGGGATGTTGTCTTTGATGAGATGAGCAACTGGTATGCTGCTGAAAAAGAAGCTGTTGGGGCCGATGTGAGTGGAAGTGTGGTTGCACAGAATGCAAGTCAGCAATCACAGTCTTTGAGTGGACCAGGAGAGTCCTCATCGAGTGGGTCTGTTGATAGACCATGGAGTGGCAGGCTGCGTCATAATACCAGCCTTGCAAATGTGATTAGTACATCACGTAAAGGAAAAGAGAAAGTGGTTGAGCCCCTTGGTATGCCTGACATTTCTGTAGGGCATTCTCATGTTGATGGAGAGTCTAGTGGCTCAGATATGAGCCTTGATGAGGAGCTTGGGATCCCAGCTATGAGAACATCTCGTGTAAAGAAGGCTATGGAAGCCATGAATGAAAAGGTGTGAAGATCTGGGAGAGTGAAAAATCCTGTGCAGAGATTTACCTATGATGGTTATGTGGCACATCACTATATGCATATATGGCAAAGGTTGTGCAGGTTGTTGAGCCCACATGCATTGATGAGGCTGTTGGAAATGTGTGTTGGGAGAAAGCTATGGATGAGGAGATGAATGCACTATATGGAAATGAAACTTGGGATTTAGTGCAATTGCCTGAAGGCAAGAAAGCCATTGGATGCAAGTGGGTGTATAAAGTAAAACATAGCAATGATGGAAGCATAAATAGGTATAAGGCTAGGTTGGTAGCCAAAGGGTATGCGCAGACATATGGTATTGATTATGACGAAACTTTCAGCCCAGTTGCCAAGATGGCAACAGTGAGAGTTGTGATAGCAGTGGCTGCGTCAAAGCAATGGTCTTTACATCAGATGGATGTAAAGAATGCATTCTTGCATGGGGATTTGCAAGAAGAGGTGTATATGTTGCAGCCACCTGGTTATGAGGATGTGGGTCACCCCGAGCATGTTTGCAGGTTGAAGAAAGCCTTGTATGGCTTAAAACAAGCACCAAGAGCATGGTCTGACAAGATCTCTGAATATCTTGTCCTTATTGGCTTTCATGTAGCCAATGCAGATTTCTCGCTGTATGTGAGACTGTATGTGAGACATGGTGATAGAGGGGTTGTGCTTGTTGTCATCTATGTAGATGACTTGATCATTACGGGGGACCATGATGCAGAGATCTTTGATGTAAAGATCTTGCTTAGACAGAAGTTCGAGATGAAGGATCTGGGGGAGCTCAGATATTTCTTGGGCATTGAGGTGATTAGGTCACCACATGGTATTGGATTACTGCAGAGACAGTATGGCTTGGACATGTTGTCCAAGTATGGTATGACAGGCTGTAAGCCTATTTCCGTGCCATTGGATCAGAATGGCAAGTTGAGTGCAGATTCAGGAGAGATCTTGGAGGATCCTACTATGTACAGGCACATAGTAGGAAGTTTGATCTACATGACGATCACCAGACCAGATTTGAGCTATGCTGTTGGGTTGGTGAGTCAGTTTATGCAGGTTCCACAGAAACCGCACTTGGATGCAGTGAGACGCATACTAAGGTATGTGAGGTCTAATTTGCATTGTGGACTATTCTATGAGACTGGGATAGAGATATGTGTACATGGGTACACAGATGCTGATTGGGCTGGTAGTATCTCAGATAGGAGATCTACTAGTGGATTCATGTTTTCTTTGGGGAGTGTTGTTGTGACTTGGAGCAGCAAGAAGCGGCCTACTGTTGCTCTATCCAGAACAGAGGCCGAGTACAGAGGAGCTGCTATGGCAGCATGTGAGGTAGCTTGGTTGAGAAAGCTACTTGCAGATTTGGGTCTATCAGTGGATAGACAAGTTGTCATTTTCTATGACAACATTAGCAGCATACAATTGGCCAGGAACCCAGTCTTTACGAAGCATATAGAGGTCCACTACCACTTCGTCAGAGAGAAGGTCTTGGCAGGAGACCTCAACCTTGTTTATGTCAGCACCACAGAGGATCAGGTAGCTGACATCTTCACCAAAGCATTGGGTACAAAGAAGCTCCGCAGATTCAGGGCTTCGCTTGGTGTACATGAGATGGAGTTGAGCTCGAGGGGGAGTGTTGAGATATCGAGCTCATCCAGTGAGGCGGTGGACACTGATGACCCGCCTGGGGGATAGGCCCCACACTTACACCACTGGCATGGTTGGTGAGATCTTGGGTGATATGCGGCCAGTGGGATGACAGGCTGTGTGAAAGCCATTCTAGAGAATGGCATAGTTATAGCGCCAGCTCATTTAGTTGGGTTCACACTATAGAGAACCCGTGTATGTATTTGGTTGAGTACCTTTCATATTGTGTGTACTCTCATCTTTGTATATGGTGTGTTGAGTGTTGAGTGAAGAAGATGATATTCAGCCTCTCACCTTGTGTGTTCTCTATTAGGGTTTGTGTGTGCTTGCAAGAGCTCAAGCTCTCTTCCCCCCTGCATCTTTTCAGGAACTACATACCCTACGTAGCTGTGCCGGGTCCCCTCTCACTACTATGTCTCCTCTTCTTGCAGCTATCCTACATGGCTATGCTCCTCTTCTCTTACATCACCAAGCCTATGAATTCAAGGTACGTTGCTTACATACTCATAATTTATCATTTCTTTGTTATTTCTCATTACAAATTGACTATTTAGACCTAAATTTAAATAGTATTGTAATTGAATAATTTCTCAAGAAATTCATAGTCCATAGACCACTAAGATCTATTTTCTTTTGATTTCTACATTTATTTGATATAGAGACCTTAGAATAACCTTTTTGTTATTTATTTATCTTAAAACTTAAATATTATATGTGGATTCTTAGATCCTAACCTTAGGATGAAATACTAATTTAATAAATTATGAGGGAAGCCTTAGACTAACTTTATTTTTAGAGAGAGAAAATTGGCCTAATTCATTATTCTTTATGTAGACCCTAGTTTAGATTTTCCCTTAAAATAATTTATGAGTAAGGAGATGATTAGAAGGTTTAAAAGTTAATTGTGAGTTTAGGGTTACCACTGGGATTACGGAGAGGAAGTGGAAACTGGGATTTTAGATAGAAAATAGTTTCTATGATGTAGAAAAATATTTTAGATCAATTAGAAGATTACTCAATGAATTTTTAGAATTATTTTGATATTTTAGTGTAAATAATTCTAGACAGAGAAAGATTTTATAAGGAGAGATCTAGAGAGATAAGAAGAAATTCTAGTGAGAGAAAGCAAAATGACCTTCTAAACAAGTAGTAAAGGCCAATTAGATTAAAACCCTAAATATAATTTAAAGATTTTTTAAATTATAATTAGATTAAGCTAATTTATCTCAAATAAGCTATAATTTTAGAGAGAGAAAGTTCTAATTAACCTCTAATTTAGAGAAATAGAGTGTCTTGTTTAAAAAGTAGGGTTACATCATTTAAATTTAGAGAACCTTAAAAAGGATAAATTCAATGAATTTTAGGAGCATAGTTTAAGAGAGAGAAAGATGATAAACTCTCTCTCTCTCTAGATTTCTAAGGTGTGTAATTCTGTAAATGAAGGTAAAAACCTTATTTTAAACTCTAGAATTTAAAACTAGAGAATTTTTATGAAAATTCTAGAAGACAAAATAATCAATTATTGAAGATGTGTATAAGACCTTAGAAGGACTTTAGTAAGAATATAAGGCAAATGATTAAATGTGTAAAATCTTAGACCCTTATAGAGATATGTGATACCTTTTTACTTTAGTTACTGATAAGATCCTTAAATTGATCAAAACCTTAGAGAGATTTAGAGGATATTAAGGACCTTAACAATCATATACTAGAAGTCCAAGGATTGATGAGAGATTGAGAAGGTCGGGATAAATCCCAAGAGCCAAAATTGGCTCATAATAGTGTGAAGACCTCGCCAAAATTTTGTGGCTACAGGATTTTTAATCAAAGTTAAAACTAGAGATCAAAGAATGTCTCGTGGAACTTATGATGGTTTACACACTATCTCTTAGTTGTGTATGTATGATGCATGACTGCTTGAATCATGTCTTATAGTGCTTGATATTATATTCATTTAGGATATTGTTCTTGTTAAAATCAATGAAGGTGCCACACATGCGTGTACTATGCCATGCGGATGTCATCCAAGTGGTGATTTTCATCATGACGACAATCACCCTAGACCTTGACCCTTCTTGGTTGGATGTGAGTATACAATTGGTGTGAGGATAGGAAGCAGGTGAAGCTCCTTTGTATGTTTTCTCATGAGTGTTAAAGTTGGATGTGAGACTTATCATGATCAGATGTGACTCTTGTTGATTTCAATGCCTAGAGTATTCATGCTTCCAAGAGTAGTATGGCTTTTAGAAGTAGCTCCTTTGTATGTTTTCTCATGAGTGTTAAAGTTGGATGTGAGACTTGTCATGATCACATTACAGTGGTTCAGGAGTGTTTAGGCTCATTAGTGCATACCTTCCTAGTCTGAGGGATCACAATCATGGAGATATTTGAGAGGTTTTTGTATAATGTTTTTGTGATAATCCATTCTAAATATTTTTTGTAAAAAATTTTGTTAGAAATTAAAGTATTTTTTATATTTACTTAAAGAAAAGAAATGTTGCCGCCTCTGTGAAGTGGGTCAGTGAATCTATATACAGTTGTGTGGGTGAATAATGAAAAAGAAAATTTTAATTATGGGCGTGTGAGTTTACATTGGCTTCATAGGCCCAATGGCCATGGGATTTGAAGGGGCTAGGATGAGACTATGGATCTAGTCAAAGGTGTAACAAATCAAACATTGGAAAGTGGATGGTCACATGGACCCAAGGTTACAAGTGATTTCTAAATATGAGACCCAATCTGTTTGAAAACTTAGACACTTGGGAAGAATGAGAAATAGTTTTTAGAGGATTATTGAATCTTGGTAGAATTGGTCACCTCCATAACCGAGAAGTAGGACATCGTATTTAGCCTTAGGGAGCCGCTGATGAGGAAAGTGGGTGGTCAAGTGGACCTGAGGTTACAAGTGATTTCCAAATATGAGACCCAATCTATTTGAAAACTTAAACACTTGGGAACAACGAGAAATAGTTTTTAGAGGATTATTGAATCTTGGTAGAATTGGTCACCTTGATAACCGAGAAGTGGGACATCGTATTCAACCTCAGGGAGCTGCTCAGGTGAATTATGAAGAAGACACACTCACTTGAAGGATTCATGTTCATTTCCAACAAGTGTAAGGTGTCCTCTAATTCAATTATGCGAGGAAGCTAATAGATAGATAAACGATAGGATATTGAAACATCAAGGCTTGAAGAAGGTTGTTCTACCCTTGTAGTAGTCTTTTGTTATAGATTTGTATATTTATTAAGGGGTAGAAGTCTCACACTCTCGCTTCCCCATGCTCACCACGTGGTGTGGTGGTGGCTGATGGCATTTTTCCCTCTCTCTCTCTCTCTCTCTCTCTCTCTCTCTCTCTCTCTCTCTCTCGTCAGCTTTTCGAGGCGAGACCCGCACATCAGCAGGAGGAGTACGTGGCTCTCGGGGGGTAGCTGTCCTTTTTAGATCCCATCTCCGATAGATTCTTAGCATTGTTCGGAAGGACGAGGATGCATGATATCTTTGGGTGCGGCTACAACTTAGTAGTAACAGACTCATCCAAATTTCTGTGTGTTATTTTGCACCACGCCACTCCCCTTATGCCGCACAGCATGGCCAATCACCGTACTTACCATTATATGGGGATATCATGGAGTTCTCACAATTGGGGGAAGTCCTGCCCTCGGGGATTTCAATGCCAAGATGGGAAGTCAGCAAGTCCACTACTCAATCTAGATGACCCTATCAAACTATAGGAGTTGGACATCACTAACACAGGGCTGCAAACGATCATCACAGGACCGTGAGGAGGAGGAGGTCACAATGTATGGGAGATATTTCTTAGAGCTAGAAGCTTCACATGGTCTCGTTATCCATAACAAGATGTCCCGATGGCCCTCCTCCGATGCCCTCACCTCCTTCCCTCACTCAGAAGGTACTAGCATTGTGGATTACCTTATGGGATCTCTAGCTTTGGCAAACCTTCTCTCGGACTTCTCCATTCCTCCACCCCCTTTTGAAGCTGACCATGCCTACCTCTCTTTCACTCTTACCTACACACCACTCGTCCCTCCACCACCACCCCCCATCTCACATTACACTCACATCCTTTTTTATCATGAGCTTGACCTTGTTTACTCCAACCACATCTACCACCAACTCTAGGATGTGGAACCTAGTGTCCCCCTATCCACCCTCACAACACAGCTCACCACCATACTCCACACATCGGCCACTACTTCTTTCATCTGCACGCGGCGGTCTACCGCCAAGCCACCTTGAGGTTCCATGCCCCCCAGAACTGTTGGTGTGATGATGAATGCCACGCCACACGCTCTCGTCTTAAGCATGAGGTACGGATTGGGAAAATCACAAAGCGCCAAGCATAACGGATTTCTCAACGGCTCACCCAACGCAAGAAATGGGATTTTTATGCTCGGAAAGAGGATGAGTTATACCTTTTCTTAGGGGGCCAAACTGTAAAGAGGCCTAGAGGGAACTCTGAGAACATCTCCATCCCACACCTATCACAACCTGCTCGAACACATGGCACTCCTATGCACGCTCCTTCTATCATATCCCCCATTACACCCCTACCCCCACCACCAGATCCCTGCCCCACCACCTCCACCTTCTTCACAAAGGGCATGGTCCTCAAGGCCATTTGTAGACTACGCAATGGGTGAGCCCAAGATCATGAGGGACTCACTGCCGAGTACATCTCGCATGCCAATGATACCCTGGCACCCCTACTAGCCTACATGTTCAATAATCCATCAAGTTTATGTGGCATTATCTAGTTAATTAGGATTAGTAGGATAATTAGGAAATAATCAATTTTTTTTCAACTAACCCTCTGTACCCACAGTGGAGGATCTCCCTCTCCTTGTAGGCTCAACATTAGCCCAAACCCTTCTAGCCCAAGATAGCTAACTCAGTGGCGCTCTAGCCAAGCTAATCAGAAGCGCAAACCGCCAAGAAACGCAGCCGATTTTTGCTGATTAGTGGGCGCCATTTTTTTTACAGAAATCATAGATTTCTACTTCATCCAATGCAATGGGTCTAATTCTTAGCCCCGGGGGTTTTCAAGCATGCTCTACAAGCTGGTGAAGTTAGAATTTGATTTGATCAAGTCTACAGTGAGATCCAAGCTCTTCATCAAATCTGCAGGTGACTTTGGTAAAACAGAGATTAAGCATTCAATATTTGGTCAAATCTTATGTTTCTTGGCTTAATCCTCTACTAGACTAATTGCTATTGATGGCCTTGAAAGGATTTGAGCTCATTTGAACTCTAAGGCCTCAGATCTGATCTCCCCACATACTCTATTTTTTGCACACAAAAGAGAGGATTAATTTGCTAATCAGTGAGATTAATCAATGCTAATCACTATATTTTGGTGCAATTGAGGGTTCAAATTAACCATTAGGTATCTGATACAGATCCCTATAACTTTAGATTGCAATTCGAAGATGGTTTAATACTCCAGCCATTCTGTACAAATTGGTTATCCTTGATTTAATGTAATTTTTGGTAAAATTATGCTGATAAATTTGTGGTAATCATCATTTTGCATTTAACCCTTGGTTAATGCCTGCAAATTACACTCAAATTCAAGATTATTCAGCCAAAGTTGCATTTGGGAATGTGCATAATAATGAATGCTATATGCATTATGTATTGACCACAATACATCAGTGTAAAAATGGGATTAGACACTGCCCTTGTCCCCCAGAATAAGGCAAGAGGTAAGACCTCCCACATAGATTTGGGTTTGCATTGCATAATGACACAAGATAAACATCAGAAACCCAAAAGAACTGTCAACAAAACATTTAAACATGTTGCTCACATGGAGCAAGAATTGACGGCGGACAAACTCATGGCCCCAGCCATGAAAGAAGAAGAACATCTCTTTCCAAGAGGAAGATCCACACTAAGAAGAAGAGATAGAGGAAGAATTGAAGGAAGACATGGACACAAGAAGAGAAGCTGCCACAACAAGAAGACTGAAAGAAGAGAAAGACATGGACGTGTGAAGAGAAAGACATGGACGTGTGAAGAGAAGCTGCCACGACAAGAAGACTGAAGACAAGAGAAGATGTGAGGCTCTAAAGAGTGAGGAGCCATGTGAAAATCTCAGAGAGAGAGAGAGAGAGAGAGAGAGAGAGAGAGAGAGAGAGAGAGAGAGAGAGACCCCACAACCCAATGTAACTTGCCCCAACAAAGTAAAACCACCTCTGAGCCACCGATGACATAGGCCACGTGGTAGATGTATATGTGAGAACTTTAGTCAAGGTCGCGGGCACTTATAGTAGCCTTGGACACATAGAGAGAGAGTGTGTCAAGGACTATGAGTTTAGGGACTTAAGGCAGGTCGCAGACTATCAAGTAAGAGAGAAACTTGGTATAGGGTCCAGGTGTGCTAAGATTGTTCACTTGAGGGGGAGGTGTGCTAGGCACTGGTCGCGGACTATCAAGTAAGAGAGAAACTTGGTATAGGGTCCAAGTGTGCTAGGAGTATTCACTTGAGGGCAGCAGGTGTTGAAATATACAAGTGAATAGGGTGTGTGCGAGAACAAGCCCTTGGTTAGAGGCTGTAAAAGAGAATCTGTAAATGTAAGAGAACCTGTGAAAAGGTGAGAAGAATCTATTGGGAGAGAATAAAGGGTAGCATGAGAAGATTTAGGAGGTGTGGAGATATTCTGGGAGAGCAAAAGAGGTGGAGTGAATCAAGGAGAAATCACTAGGATTAGATGCTTGGATGTAAACTCTATAAATTGAGGCATTGGCCTAATGAGAATTTGCTGGTTTTTGATTATCCATGCCTACATTAAGCTATCAGTTAATTGCTCACTAATTACATCTTAATTATCATCTAATCACTTTGTTAATGATGTTGATTCTAGCATGTGATCCACCATAGCTCATCACATTGCCGTAATTTTAACAACCCCGAGCCTCCTACACCATCTACAGGAGATCAGAGTCCCACATCTGACATGGTTGGAGCATCATCGCCCCCTATGAGTCCCCGTCTTTGAATTAGTGAGAGCCCCAGGAAGGTACATCATAGGAGATTTCCAGCACTATTGGGGTGAAACAGGGCTGCTCTCTAGCACACCACTCTTTTCGGCCTCTACATTGATGAGATCTCGAGCTTCATTGATGGATTAGGTGGGGATGGTGCCACACTAGTAGTCATATTGATCCCCATACTACTTTATGCAGATGACATCATCCTCCTCTCAGACTTCACCGAAGGGATTTAGAGACACTTGGATGCCTTACATGACTTTTGCACTTAGCGGGAACTCTCTGTTAACTTTGGTAAAACCAAGGTAATGATCTTCAATACCCCTTGCCCCTTCACATCCAGATTGAGCTTCACATATAGAGGGGATCCTGTGGAGATTGTCTCATCTTATGTCTACGTTGGTGTCACTTTCAGTGGCCCACGCTTTACCATGATTCTCGCAGCACATGCCAGAGTGACGCGGGGATATGTAGCCTTGAGCTTACTTGAGCGACAGTGCTTCCATGAACATTTCCAGGAGCCCAAGACAAAGGGCTAGAATTTTGACACTCTCGTCACACTAGCCTTGATGTATGGAGCAGCCTTTTGGGGGCTAGATTTATTCAATGAGGATTGGCAGCGAGTTGAGAGGTCCCAGGTCATGATGTTCTCCCGTATGATCCACAAAAACAAACCATCAGTCCTACACCAAATTATCCACCCCGATGGTAGTGGATGCACTCTTCCAGACAATCATATACCTCCGCAGCATCAGTCACATGGATCCCCATAGGTACTCGAGGCTTGCCCTAGAGTCCTTCAGATAGCTAGCACTTGATGGGCACTTTGGAGTATGGTATGCACTAGTTTCCACTTGGTTCTTAGTATATGGGCTCTGCATGGACCACCTACCCCCCCTTTAGTACAGTTTGGACTCCCCTTTTCCCTCTCCAGCTATCTCATGAGATGAGGATACCAACCGGGTTATCTGGTTAGATCTTCTTGGCCTCTACACACATTGCACATGGATCACACCTTTGGAGCTCCCCACATGAAGATGCACTTCTACAGAGATCACTTCCTCACACTCACTGAGGATGGATTCATCCAGCAGCCAAGCTACTTGAGTGTTCACATGTCCCATGCCATGCGGATTGTGATTGGCATACGGGTTTCATCCCACCGACTCAGAGTGGAGACAGGTAGAGGTGAGCACATCCTCAAAGCTGGGAAGCTCATACAGAGATCTAGAGAGGAGAGGATCTGCTGACTATGCCACACAAAGGTTGAGACGGAGGAACATTAAATATGCCACTGCCCAGTATACTATGAGATCCGTAGGAGGTTTCACTATCTATTTTGTGAGGGATTTGGTCCACTCTCCAAGATCATTGACTTCCAAGACTAGCGTTTCTTGGGCCTCTTCCTACTTGAGCTCCACAAACACAGGGACACATTCTTGAGAGAGCCTCGGCCCACCCTGCCCCCTCCCTCACTAGCCAACCATAACCAGTTTCTTCTAGACCCAAGAGGTGGAGGACACCGACATAGTGGATCTTCTGGACCCTCCATGGGATGCTTTGGACCTACCTCACTCAAGAGGAGTTACCTCGGACCGAGCCTCTACACTCCAGCGTGCCCGACACCCTTGACCCCCCTGTCGACCAATGATCACCTCATGAGCTTCGGATCGAAGACATGCTCCACCACCATCAGGCTACCTTTCCATGTGACATAGCTAAGGGAGACCTCTCGGCCATACTCATTAGCCCCATGCTTGATATTTTGGAGAGTGGTATACCATCTACTTGGAGCTGATGTTGCTCTCATGTTTCTACGTTCTTAGTATTCCATGGATAGTTTTTGTATCACCCTAGTGAGATAGCTATGTTTATGTTTTCTTTCTGTTTTATTTTCCATTCCATGATGAGATATGCCATGGACATTATTGTATCACTTTGGTCTCATAGGCCCATTAGGTCTTTAGTAGATGCTTAATATCTCTCTCTCTCTCTCTCTCTCTCTCTCTCTCTCTCTCTCTCTCTCTCTCTCTCTCTCTCTCTCTCTCTCTCTCTCTCTCTCTCTCTCTCTCTCTCTCTCTCCCCCTATAAATTGAGGCCCACCTCATAACTATTGTTTCTCCTCCAAAAAGGTACTTGAACATATCCGTGTGTGTGATACTTTCGCTCTATGAAATGTGTTCCCTTTCTCCTCTATAAAGGTTCTCTCTCTCTCTCTCTCTCTCTCTCTCTCTCTCTCTCTCTCTCTCTCTCTCTCCATTCATATGCATGTGTATGATACTCCCACTCTATGAACTTTGTTCCCTTGACACTCTACCATACATCTATAGAAACTATTCCCTCTGTCATGAAGAAGAGAAACAATAGATAGTTTCTCTCTCTCTCTCTCTCTCTCTCTCTCTCTCTCTCTCTCTCTCTCTCCCCTTGTGTGATACTCTTGGTCCATAGGGGTAGAAACAATAGACAGTTTCTGTCTCTATTCATAGGGGTAGAAACAATAGAGAGTTTATGTCTCTATTCATAGGGGTAGAAACAATAGACAATTTCCCTCTCTCTCTCTCTCTCTCTCTCTCTCTCTCTCTCTCTCTCTCTCGTGTGTACCCCCCCTTGAATCTGTGTGCAAATATCTCTTTATGTGTGTGCGTGCCTGTGTGTGTGAGTGTGTTGTTAAGGCTAAAAATGAAGTAGTCTTCCTTTACCTTTCTAGAGCTATATGTGTGCGTATGTTGTTTATTCTCATGTGGAAGAGTCCAATACTACTTCTTATATGTTGTAATATGTAGTGTTTACTCACTTCTTATTATAGTTTCTAAATAGTGCTTATTAGCCCAATGAGTTATTTTGTCTCAGCATCTTGGCTGGGGTTTGTGGAACTTGTTTGGATAGCTAAAAATTACAGCCTAGAGAGGGCATCAAAGCCTTCTTGCTAAGGTTTTAGGTTATAGTGATGGCATTATTAATTTTTAGATTTTAACATTGGATATATACAATGGTATATGTGTACAAGCCTTGTAGCCTTGCATTCACATATTTGATGAATTTGCTACTATTTGCATTGGGTACATGCATTCTGTATAAAGAGTATTTTAGGTACATGCATTTTGTATAAAGCATATTTACATTGGCTACTGTAACATTCTTTGAATTGCTAATAGCCGTAAACAACCATTTTAAATCCTGAAAGTTTTATCTTCCATGCAGTTTTCATTTGTAGGTTTCTATTGAACATGGAGATTTCCCTTACATCTACAATTGATATGAAGTGATAGCAATGCAGTTGGAACAAGAAGGCACATTCAATCTTCCTGTACTGGTGGCAACTACACATTCAATGGTCATCATCAAGGACTATGAGGCTTCGAGGAAAAGGCAAAAACACCAAAAAGTAAGAATTTTTCAGTAACTTATGCTTGAGGAGAATGTTCTAGTTGATGAGAAAAGAAGATCTACAATGATGTGGCAAGATTTTTTACCTAGTGGATCAAGGGGAATCGACTCACCCACAAGAAAGGAAATGTTTTAGTTCAACTCCTTAATCCCTCTTTCAAGGATGTGCAGCAATCAAGGTAGGAGATTAATATTTGAGCAATTATGTTAAATATCCATAATACTTTAACCCTAGTGAAGCAGCCAAGATATTCCACAATGAACTATTCTTGAATAGATATGCCTTGAATATGTTGATGAACTCGGATTTAAACATTGTAAAGGCCTCAAAGGTTTTAGGGATCCATAGGAGGAATTTCTATTTAGCCAAATCTCATCTATCCATTGAAGACAATGGATTATTTTGCCATTATCAACATGCTCAAGATAAGACCTCACAAGTAGCCTTACACAAGAGGTAAAGGACATTATGTTTACATATTGGCTAAATCTACTTAGCCAAACCTTGCCTGTCCCATTGAAGAGGATGGATTGTACTACTATCGACATGCTCAAGACAAAAGCCCAGAAGCACCCTTACATAGGGATGTCGTGTTTACATTTTGGTTGCTGATAGATATATGAGACACACATATCTCCTAATAAGAAAGATGTAAATCATAAGAGGGTACAGGCAGAAACAACTTTGGGTGGAAGCATGTTAACTTGCTACATGTTTTTAGGTTTTTAGCAATGCTTTTTAGTAGTGCTAACATAAAAACTGGGCATGTGGTGAATTTTTGCAAATTGAATTAGAAATATTTAGAGATTATACATAAATATTCTCTTCTTCAAGATCTTTCCAATGATGTATAGCATGACAAGAAATTTTGCATTGTGGGTCATCTTTGGATCCCAAAATCATTGTAAAAAGTCATGCTAACTAGCTCCCGTCTCCTCGGACACAAAAAAGTGTGGCACGTTAACATGCTTCCACCCCTTTGTAAAGAATCCTATTCATCTTCTCAACAATGAGCCATAGGTTTGGTACATGTGCTAGTTAAATAAGTGCTATTGGGTAAACTCTACATGATGTGTACATGTTAACATTGCTTTTAAGTGTTAGAATGTGAATCGTAGTAGCATGTAATACTTAAGTAAGACTATTTAGGTAATGATTTTTAGTAGTTCAAATCTCTTTCTCATACCCTTAAAGATATAAAACATAGAAGAAAAAAACAAGATGCATATAATTCATGAAGCACAATCTTCTTTTATAGCATATCATCTTCTTTGAATCCAAACTAGGGGCTCAAAACACCTCTTTAAAGAAACCCTATAATTATAAATTCTCTAGGGTTATTCCTCCATGCAATCATTAACAAAGAGGTTCTTAGGAGACTTTTTCTCCCTTATCATGTTGTCATACATATAATTTTCTTCCATATCTTGTGCCTCCACTATTGCAAAGTAGAATGCTAGAAACAACACCAATGCACCCACCAGTAAAGTTGTAACCTTGGATTGATATACATGTATTAGTAGCATATGCAACAATCATAAACTTGCATTCTAAACTATCAAAGTAGGTAGTGCAACCTTCTTTATATTACACCAAAAAAACTTACAACCATACAATTGATATCATTAATTTCAAAACCAAAAAAATACTAGCATGTATAAAAGTAATTGTGTTCAATGTCACCAAAATAAACTAACTCACAATGTGTTATAAGGGTTTTCTATAGGCTCCACTGAGAACTCTTGTAAAGTGCTCTCATTTTTAAATGTTTTGCTCACTACCATCTGCATGCTATGAGAGGTGATAAGAGACTTCACCACATCATCAATCACACTAGAAGAATCATTATCAAATAAGTAGCATACATTCCTTAAAACCATGCATAGATAAGTTTAAATGATAAAAGAGGAATTCCTACTATATTGGAATTCAAATGTTTAGATGAGAAAAGTGGAATTTTTAGCTTAAAGGAATTAATGGTTATTTTTATGTAATTTTAAGAAGAATTTTAATAGATTTAATTTAGGGAAAAGAGGAATAAGTAGCATACATTCCTTAAAACCATGCATGCTTTCATTATGGGTGCTAAGCCACACCCCATCTCTAGAACTAGTCCACTATTGTGCTCGTGTAATCTACTGGAATCATCGTGGTCTACAACTTTGCAGAAGAAAGTTTTCACAAATTCTTCACCATTTTTGAGTTATATATTCAATGATGCAAGAGGCTTCAAACCAGCCCCTTACCATCCTCTACAAGTGTGTTTTTAAAGCACTTCAATCCGAGTCCTACAACTCTACTTGTGGTGAAAACATTGCCAACTAGTTTTCCCTACATGCGGTAGCGTTTTTTTGGAGGCTTCTTGTGGAGAGATTTCTTGGCTGCGTTTTCATCATCAACTTCAGCCCTCTTCATGGTGTTTTGAGGTACATATTCATCCTCTTTTCTACACCTTTCTACCGGCTGAAAATTCCACTTTGCTACACACTTTGTGTTTGCGTTTTTGTGGATAATCAACTCCTCCATACTCCTTCTACCTAAGGCTACATTCTCAGCCCTCTTTTGGTGGTTTCTACGGAGTCTATTGGTTCATATATCGGCTACGTTTTGTGGCTGCGTTTTTGCACTATCTTTGTGCATATTTTGGAGATACTTCCTTGGTGGACAGCCCATCTATTGGCTATGTTGGAGGTACGACACTTCTTCCCTTGTGTTTTCCCACCCTCCACTCCCTATGGGATCTCGGAAGTCCTCTACTCCAAAAGACAAAGGCAAACTTGAAGACACTATGGATCCTACATCTCCTACGACGGTTGGACCGACAACTACTACAACGGAAGTTGGTGCAATTCCTTCTTCGGTAGGTGCTTCTACTTTCTCTTTTCCGTCGTATCCATTACCTTCTACGGATCCATACACTCTTTCTTCTTTGTCCTTTATGCCTTCCTATCCACATACTTCTATGCCCTCTATGGTATATCCCCCTACATCATCTATGCCTTTTATGGCAACGTCATCTACTATGATTCCTTCTTTTACTACTTCCACTACTACTCCTCTCCCCACTCAATCATATCATCCCTTTAACCCATTCACTCAATCTTTGAGCCTTCCAAGTCTTTCCGATTCACAAAAGCTTACCCCAAACAACTACCACACTTGGTCCTTGTTTATGCAACTTCTTTTGGAAAGCGCCGGGTGTGGTCTATAATCACTTCTCCTCATATGGTGCCTTCTCAATATCAAACCTATATGGATGCACGGGCCAAAGCTTTACTTGTGCATGGCATGTCTACATCGGTTGTGTCTCGATTTCTCTCTACAAGGAGTACGGCTCAATAATTATGGCATGCTATACAAATGCAATATGGAAGACTTTCAACCGTTAAGATGGCTAAGTTGGAAGAAGATTTGGATAAGCTTTCTATCTCTGAATCCAATAACATAGTGGAGAAGCTTGGAGAATTCAATCGAATCAAGCGGCAACTTGAAGAGTTTGGTACATTGGTAAGCAATCCGGTCCACAAGCTACTTGGTAAATTGCCTTCTTCTTTTGAATCGTTCACAAAGATAACATCTTTCTTCGAGTTCCTTTCCCTTCCTTTGAAGAGACTATGGGTCTTCTTCATGATAAGTGCCTTACTCGCAAGCAAAACAAAAAGGACTCGGCTTTTGTAAGCCAAGGCAAGGGCAAAGGCAAAGGCAAGGGGAATGATCAACGCAAAGGCTCTAATTTCAATGCTAAAGATTCTTCAACCAAAGGCAACAAGGACAAATCAAAGGATTCTTCCAAGGAGTGCACTTTCTGTGGTTGTAGTGGCCATACGGAGGATCGTTGTTTTGCTAAGAAGGTGGCATCCAAGAAGGTAAAAGCTGAACTTGAATCCAAATCTAAGGGTTCTTCTACATCAACATCTTCTCACGACAAAAACAAAGACAAGAAGGAAGACGGTAATGCCAAGATTGCATATGTTGCTATGTCTTCTACTTCTTCATGTGACACATCACTTGTGGTAATCAAAGATCTTGATACGCATACTGCGGATGAGTGGATTGCCGATAGTGGTGCTACCTCTCACATGACGAATAGTTCTTCCTTATTGGAAAACTATAAGTCTATCTCTTCATCAGTACACATTGGTGATGCTTCGTCTCTCCCTGTGATTGGTATTGGTGATGTTTCTTTTGGAGATGCTATCTTACATGATGTTTTGCATGTGCCTAAGATGTCTGCCAACTTATTTTCTATCTCTAAGGCTACTTCTAAAGGTCTTGGGGTTTACTTTGATGATGAAGTGATTGAAATCATTGATAGACAGTCACTTTCTTGTGTGGCACATGGTTATCAAAATGTTGGGCTCTATCATATAAGCTCTTTTACAGCACAGTTGCCACCACATGAGTCTTATCTTCATCAATTATTTGCTTCTCCTAAAGCACTTGTTTCTAATGAAGATAGTGATCTATGGCATTTCCGCTTTGGCCATGTTCCTCTTGCTACTTTGCAACATCTTGTCTCACATGACATGGTTATAGGTCTACCAAAGCCTCAAAAACCTCGCCATCATATTTGTTCTTCTTGTGCTCAAGGAAAGAAACATCGGGCTTCTTTTCCAGAGGAGGCTACTCATAGGGCCACATGCATACTTGAGCTTATGCTAATCTTGTAGGACCTATGGAAGTACAATTGCTTGGTGGATCCAAGTATTATATGCTTCTTGTGGATGACTTCTCTCGCAAATCATGGGTTTATTTCTTACCTAAGAAGTCTGATGCTCTTTCTCAAATTCTGAATCACCTCATCTACTCAGATTCACAGAGTGCTATTGCTTTAGCCAAAAATTCAGTTATTCGAGGACGATCCAAACACATTGATGTTCATTTTCATTTTGTTCGTGATTGGATTTCTGAAGGTCGCATTCAGCTTGAGTATTGTCCTACCAAAGATAATGTTGTTGATTTGTTTACTAAGCCTCTTCTTCGACCTACCTTGGATTATCTTTTTCAGCACGTTGGCGTTTGTCCTCCCATCTGGACCTGAAGAGGAGGTGTTGGATAGGTGTCATCTCCAGATGGTGTCATGCTAGTGGCACACTCTTTAGCCTCTAGGCATTTTTGGGATTTATAGCATTCATTTCCATTTTTTCCTATTTACACACTTTTTGGGTGGAGGAAAGGGTGGAGGAACTTTCCTATATATATGAGGCATTGTAGTTCATTTCTAATGAAGTTGGCTAGTGGTTCTTTGATGAGTTCTTGAGTACATTGTCTCTTCTCTCATCTCTTCTCTCTCACATCTTCTAGGGTTTGTGTGAGTGTGTGTGTGCTTGTTGCAAGAGCTCAAGCTCTCTTCTCCCCTGCATCTTTTCAAGTACCTCACATCATATCTGTACCATGTCTTTCGGGTAACCCCATCATTCAGTGTTTGAAGTACTCATGCCTTCCAGGTCTATGTTTCATTTCCAAGCAGATGGAGGCACCTTGCAAAAGCTTTCCCTCAGCGAGCTAGGGAAGGACACCACCTCCAATGGTCCCCCCAGTCCCTATGCAAATCCTCACCATGGGGTAGAGAGCGACAGTCTCTTAGACAACATAGCACCATGATCCGAACTTGGATGACCCTTATGAGATTCCTCCCTCCAGCTTTTGAGGTGTACAGGTGTAAGACCCCCCCTTCTGATCTTATAATTATTTTCGTCTTTGAAATAAAAGAAAGATCCTATTTTACCCTATTTTGGCCTAGAGAGAGAAAATATCTAGAGAGAGATAATTCAAAATTGAGATATTTTTGGATATAAAAATCCTCCTAGTGTCTAAAATGGTTTCCTTTGAAACAAAAATTAAAAAATAACTTTCCAATGTGCAATTAGAATTAATTGAAAATAGGTAAAAAGGACCTTAGCCTAAGGGTCCAGATTTTCAGAAGTTTTGGAATTATGCTCCAATTAAGGTTCCTATGGAGGACCAATAAGATTAATCCAAAATTAGAGAGGAGATAAATTGAAGAATAAAAGAAAATCTCCCAAAAATGAGTAAATGCTCACATAAGATGAAGAGTTGACTAAGAACAAGGTTTATCAGTTAAAAAAGAAAGAAATGATGCATTTTTGACACCTCAGTGTGGGGGCACCTATTTCACATGTGTGGATGAGTTTTAAACTCACAAATAATGAGATATTTTCATCTCTCATCTCTCCTGTTTCAACTAGATCCAAAAAGTGAGCTAAACTGACCCAAAAATGGTCAAAAATTGACCAAACTGATCTGGAAAATTCTAGAATCAATTTTCTTGGTTAGAGACTCATTTTCTCCTATAAATAGAAGCCTCCCCCTTTGTAAAAGGTTAATAGTGTTTATGCACTGCTACTCTACTCCTCCCCATAGCCAAAAACATTAAATTCACTAATTCAATTGTTTTTGACTAAATCCTCTACAAAGAATTGGTGGCCACTCTTGACCCAAACAAGAGTAGAACCCTTAACCCCTCAAGCCAAAGGAAAGCTCACAAAACTCCTTGTAAGTTAAAAATTCTACTTTTTTTTTAATTCTAATCTATGGATTTCTAATTCTTGCTTTCTTAAGGTGAATATGGATGTTATGCCTTGATGAAAAGGCTTCCCCTTCTCTTCATTATGAATTCAGCCTTTCTTTATCCTAAAATGAGTAACAAATAAATTGATTTAAACTTTATTATTGTTTACACTCTTGAAAGTGAAAATTGAGTAGATTAGAGTGTTGTACTTCAACTTGGGATTAATTTAAAGTGATATTAGAATGTAAAAATTAAGAAATGGTTAGCCAAAGGAGGTAATTGTAAAATTTTCTTAAATTTTATGGAAATAAAGTTTATCTTTATGTTATTCTAAAAGAGTAATCCCCTCCATTTGTGCATTCTAAAAGACATAATTTTTATTTACTCCATGTACATATTCACTATGAATATGCATGGGTATCATTGATATTAATTATTGAAATTAAATTTATGCATAGAAAGATGCATAAAAGATTTATTTTTATCTCAAAAGAGTTATTCTCATTAAAATTGATTTATGCATAGAAAGATGCATAAAAGATTTATTTTTATCTCAAAAGTGTTATTCTCATTAAAGTTGATTTATGCATAGAAAGATGCATAAAAGTTTATTTTTATCCTGAAAGTATTATTCTCATTAAAATTGATTCATGCATAGAAAGATGCATAAAAGATTTATTTTTATCCCAAAAGTATTATTCTCATTAAAATTTATTCATGCATAGAAAGATGCATAAAAGATTTATTTTTATTTCAAAAGTGTTATTCTCATTAAAATTGATTCATGCATAGAAAGATGCATAAAATATTTATTTTTATTTCAAAAGAGCTATTCTCATTAAAATTGATTCATGCATAGAAAGATGCATAAAAGATTTATTTTTATTTCAAAAGTGTTATTCTCATTAAAATTGAATTTATGCATAGAAAGATGCATAAAGGATTTATTTTTATTTCAAAAGTGTTATTCTCATTAAAATTGAATTTATGCATAGAATGATGCATAAAGGATTTAATTTTATTTTAAAAGTGTTATTTTTCTTAAATTTGAATTATGCATAAATAGATGCGTAAAGAATATTTATATCAAAAATTAAAATTCTCTTAAATTCTATGTTTAAATTCTATGAATAGAGGTGATGAGATGTGAGGTGAATAGATGTGATGAGATAAGATGTGAATCAGATAGATGAATGGATGTGATGAGATAAGATGTGATGAGATAGATGTGAATCAGATAGATGAATGGATGGATGGATGTGATGTGAATATAGAGGTAATGAGAATGTGAGGTGAATAGATGCGATGAGATGTGATGCGAATCAGATAGATGGGAATGAATGGATGGATGGATGTGATGTGAATAGAGGCGATGAGAATGAGAGGTAAATAGATGTGATGAGATGTGATGCGAATCAGATAGATGGGAATGAATGGATGGATGGATACGATGAGAATAGAGGTGATGAGAATGTGAGGTGAATAGATGTGATGAGATGTGATGTGGATCAGATAGATGGGAATGAATGGATGGATGGATGTGGTGAATAGAGGTGATGAGAATGAGAGATAAATAGATGTGATGCAAATCAGATAGATGGGAATGTATGGATGGATGGATGCGATGAGAATAGAGGTGATGAGAATGTAAGGTGAATAGATGTGATGTGGATCAGATAGATGGGAATGAATGGATGGATGGATGGATGTGATGTGAATAGAGGTGATGAGAATGAGGGGTAAATAGATGTGATGAGATGTGATGTGAATCAGATAGATGGGAATGAATGGATGGATGGATGTTATGAGAATAGAGGTGATGACAATGTGAGGTAAATAGATGTGAAGTTCTTTTATGAATTGTAATAAAGAAACATATAAATTTCCAGTTATGCTTAATTTTAATGGTTTTTAAGCATTTTTCTCTCTCCCCCCAACGAAAGGTCATTCCTATGACCTATTCTCAATCCAAATGAAGCTTATCATGAAGCATTTCTCTAATCCAAAAGTAATTTCTATGCTTGTCTAATTGGGGGCCAAAATAATAGCTTTTTAATGCTTTTATGATATTTATTTCATAGAGAAATTATGAATCAAGCGATGAGAATGTGAGGTAAATAGATGTGATGAGATGTGACGTGGATCAGATAGATGGGAATGAATGGATGGATGTGATGTGATGTGAATAGAGGTGATGCGAAAGAGAGATAAATAGATGTGATGAGATGTGATGCGAATCAAATAGATGGAAATGAATGGATGGATGGATGCTATGAGAATAGAGGTGATGACAATGTGAGGTAAATAGATGTGATTAGATGTGATGCAAATCAGATAGATGGGAATAAATGGATGGATGGATGTGATGAGAATAGAGGTGATGAGACTGTGAGGTGAATAGATGTGATGAGATATGATGTGGATCAGATAGATGGGAATGAATGGATGGATGGATGTGATGTGAATAGAGGTGATGAGAATGAGAGGTAAATAGATGTGATAAGATCAGATAGATGGGAATGAATGGATGGATGGATGCGATGAGAATAGAGGTGATGAGAATGAGAGGTAAATAGATGTGATAAGATCAGATAGATGGGAATGAATGGATGGATGGATGTGATGAGAATAGAGGTGATGAGAATGTGAGGTGAATAGATGTGATGAGATGTGATGTGTATCAGATAGATGGGAATGAATGGATGGATGGATGTGATGTGAATAGATGTGATGAGATGTGATGCGAATCAGATAGAGGGGAATGAATGGATGGATGGATGCTATGAGAATAGAGGTGATGAGAATGTGAGGTGAATAGATGTGATGAGATGTGATGTGGATCAGATAGATGGGAATGAATGGATGGATGGATGTGATGTGAATCATATATAAGGGAATGAATGGATGGATGGATGCGATATGAATAGAGGTGATGAGAATGAGAGGTAAATAAATGTGATGAGATGTTATGTGAATCAGATAAATGTGAATGAATGGATGAGATGTGATGTCATGTGAATCAGAACGTAAATGAATGATATGGGATGTGAGTGAATGCATGTGATGATAATGGATGTGAATGTATATGTGAAAGAATTGATGTGAATGAGTATGTGAAAGAATGGATATAGATGTATATGTGAAAGAATGTGATGTGATGGAAAGAGATGTGATGTGTCATAAATATATGTGGATGTGAATGTGATGAATATGAATGAATGTGAATGTGATGGGTATGAATGAATGTGAATGTGATGGGTATGAATGAATGTGAATATGATGGATATGAATGAATGTGATGTGATGGGATGTGAATTAGGATAGATGTGAATGAATGAGATGTGAGGTAAAATGAATGAGATATGATGTGAGTGAATGTGATGTGGTCTGAATGGATGAGATGTGAATGAATGTGATGTGATGAGATGTGGATATGGGTAGATGCGAGTGGATGAGATGTGATGCGGATAAATGAGAAAAGATGTGATGAAATGGGAAATGATGTGATGAGAATGGGAATACATATGAAATAAATGAGAATTGATGTGGAACAATGTGGAAAGACGAGAGTTTGTTATAGAAAATGTATTTATGACCTGTTTTTAAAATACTGTTTTATGTGAAGAATGTTGGGGAAGCATTTTGAACGTCTTGTGAATGAGGTCGTGGAGACCCAATCTGATAAAGTTGCAACAACTGACGGAGAGTCAATGGAGGACGTCTCGCGTAGCAAGGACTCAGCCAAGGTCTTGACCACAACGATTAAAATGGTGAGCTTCCGGTACAGTGGATGAGGGACCAAGGAAGCGGCCTATGAGTAAGCGCTAGGTCACCTACGAAGGATCCTAGAGGGTGATGACCATACAGTGCTCGGGCTCTGGGTCACCAAAGATACCCACTCGTGCGTTGTGGAAGATATTGGAACAAGGAGTAAGAGTTATTTTCTGAATTCGGGCATGGATCTGGTTGATTGACCTTGCTGGTCCTCAACGGATGAGTCCATGGCTCTTTTATATGGATCCGTTGGTTGATCTTGCTGATCTTCAACGGAGATTCCATTTTGTTATGTGAATATATTGCCAATTACTATGAGTAAGGAACTATCGAAAAGGCCCCGTGAGTGGACAGGTGGTGAGCATTCTGGTTGCCAATGATGCCATAGGTACACCGATGAAGGAATGATTAGAATTAAGGATTCAACTGGAGATTTTGAGGATTATGATCAGTGACTCTATGATTTCATTAAATGATTGTTTTAAAGACAACTGATTCTGTGAAAAAGGCAATTTCATATTGGGTGTGTAAGTGGTGTGACTAATTTTAAGTTTGCATGAATACCGGCTAGGGGGCCTGGGAACTCTTTTCCCTGGTACCCAGGGCAAAACCTAACCAAATGCTTAATTGGATCCCATCACTACAATGGTTGGGCAGTTGGCTAACCCACGGTACTGGATGGGGTTAGGCTGGGCTGATGGATCCCTAAATTGAGACTCAATTCTATTATGGTATGATGGATGAAGTAAATCCCAAACAAAAATTGTTCTATGGAAAAGAATCAATGGCGGTTGTGCCTCTCAATGAGGAAAAAAGCACTGGTCTCCTATGATCCAAGTGCAATCTTTTCCCTGATCTGACTATGGGACTTACGGGTTTGGTCAAATCAGTTCAGTTAGTTAAGGCTTTTGACTATGTTAGAGAAACGTTATCCTTGAGAAATCACCCGTGCTTTCCGAGCAAGGGAAGTTTTTCCGAGTTCGGTTTTGGAAGAACCGATGGATTAGTCTCTTGTCCGAATATCTGTGGGCGAGGCCCCGAGTGTGGGACCCTGCCTCGCACAAGAAGTGCTACTTTTGCTACTAGCACCCCTAAATTCCTTGCGTGGTGGGGACAGGGATCTTACAACCCTGCTGTCGTCAGTCGGAGAGTGGCGAATGGCACCCGAGAGCTGTCAACTACTAGAGCTGACCATCGTCGTCGCGCGACACGCTAGCAGCAGTAGAGTACAAGAGGATTTTTGTTCTATGAGAGAGAACCATTTTTAAGCATTTACCTTAGCACCCACTTGTCGAAAACGGTGCGCTTCCCTCCCTCTGGCCCCTCCACCTCTGGCTCCTCCGGTTTGGCACCCCTTTCCCGCCAAGATTCATCCTCTAGTTCTTAGATTCTAATGAGGTCAGTTGACCCCACTCATTTACTAGTGAGCCCCTCTTCAATGAATCACCCTTGTCCGCTCCCTTCTCTTTCCTCTCTACCTCCCTAACCCCACCCCCACCCCCCTCCGCCTCCTCACCCCCACCTCCACCTCCCCCATCCTCCCCTCTGAATTTTCTTGTAGTGGTCCCTTTGCCCCATGTCCTCTTCCTCTGATCCATCACTCCACCTCCCTCAATATCTCTAGAGCACTCCCATCACCCCTAGTCTTGCCCAATCCCTAGGCGGAGGCAGTTGATGAGTTCTATTTGTTGCCACTTAATCCATAGATTCTTGGAGCCAATAGAGATGACCATCATCACTTCCCTAGTGAGGACTCTCCCACTAGAGTCCTCTGGTGGGACCCCTACGATCTTGGGGCTTCCACTGAATTATAGTTTCTTTTGCTGCCTTTCGATGGAAGGGACAAATTGTTTTGAGGAGATAGTGTTAATCCTAACATACTACCTTGCTCACAAGAGAGAGAGAGAAAAGAGACAAAATGCAAGGGTCAAGTCCAGAGAGGTGAACTAATAAGGGTTAACTCCTTGATGTGAAGCTACTTGGGGCTCACTCCACCTCTACTTGTGTCACCCAAGTAGAGATTCAATGGCTAGGTAAATAGCAAGAAGGAGGGAGCTATGGAAATCTTAACCTTCACCTCATGCCACATGCATGCAAGAGGTACTTGGTAGAGAGCAAAGAGAGGGGAGAAAAGCTAGAGCATCACCATCCTTACAAGCACACAAATTTGATTTTATGCATAGAAAAATGCATAATGGAATTTTTTATTATTATAAAAGTGTATTTCTTATTAAACTTGGTTTCTATGCATAGAAAGATGCATAAAGGAATTTTTTTATTACAAAAGTGTTGTTCTTATTAAAATTGATTTTTATGTATAGAAAGATGCATAAAGGAATTTTTTTATTACAAAAGTGTTATTCCTATTAAATTTGATTTTATGCATAAAAGAATTTTCTTTTATATAAAAGTGTTATTCCCATTGAAGTTGATTTTTATGCATAAAGAATTTTTTTATCAAAATTAGAATTCTCTTAAATTCTATGAGTATTTGATAATTGAATAATTAAATACTCTAAGAGAGAAATTTCTATCGTTTTATATTCACTCAAATTGTAAAAAGAAAATTCAAAAAATCTATCGAGATCAAAATATTCAGATAAATGATTAATTTATTCCTCATTAAAATTCATAACAAATTTAAAAATCAATTAAGTGAATATTCAAAGAAAGAAATTCAGTAAAATAGTAACGGAATTATCAAACCTTTTCGAGAAAGATAGTTCAGGAAAAATCTTATCTTACTCGAACCTTGAATCAGACTATGACCAAGACCAAACTCTTTTGTTAGTTTTGAGAAAACAAGATGTGACCAGTTTAGAAAAATACACTCAAAAACTCCCACCAAATCTGAAACTAAGTTTGTGACCCTTCGAATTGATATGTGGATCAAGGTTTAGAATTCGAGGAATTCTAGTATGAAATTCAGAATTACGATCAAGAAGTTTTGGGGATACTGATTTAAGAAATACTCCTTGTATATTCAAAAGAAAATCAAACTGAAATCTTGCATAGAAACCTTGTTTTCTTAAAGGACTGTCTTACGCCAGGATGCTGGAGGGAGCATTTGGTACATGTTTTTCTAAGGGAAGTTCGGTTGCAATAGCTGGCAGGGAGTGTTCAAGGATAGCTTATGCGGCAAAGCCTACCCAGGTCTTGACCAGCCTCGGTATGGTTGAAAATGGTGTGCTTCCAGTATGATGGACGAGGGTCAATGAAGCGGTCCCTGAGTGAAGTGCCAGGACACCTAAGGAGGATCCTCGAGGGTTCTGACCAGGCAATGCATGGGCTCGCGGTGCCTAGGACACCCATGCGTATGTCGTGGAAGATATGTATGATGGACAAAATGATTATTGTAATCTATTAGTGGATCTCGTTGTGCTGACTAGTTGGTCTCAACAGAGAGTCCAAAGTGATACTGTTTTTTGAGAAACAAGGGACTGGATGGAAATTTTGAGCTATAATATCTGTGACCAATAACTGTTTGTCACTGGATTATTTTATATGTTAAAGTTTTAAAGAGGAGTGTGTGCATATCTGTATTCGAAAGCAAAAGTTAAGAAAGGCATTCAATTATGGGTGGGTGAGTAATTGTTTGGTTCTACCGATTCCAGTGGTTGGGTGGTGTCTAACCCATGGGCCGGATGGGGTTAGGCTGGAATCAGTGGAGTTTCAATAATTTGAAATAATAGGAATACGCTTAGAATTTGAGTAGTTAAATAAAAACCTGAAGAATTTCTTAAATGAGTAGATCAATGGGTGTGCCTGACTTCGGCTAGAAAAAAAGCGTTGATTTCCTCAAATGATTAGATCAATGGCTATGCCTGATTCTGGTTAGGAAAAAAGCGTTGATTTCTTCAAACTAAGTCAGTGATAGTTTTCCTTCTATCTGGTTTAATCAGGTGAAGGATAGTTTAGTCTCTTGACCCCGTTATTTAGAAAAGTCGTTAAGAAAATCAAAAAGGTGGAATCGTCCCCGTTTTTCGGGCAAGGGAAATTTTCCCGGTTTTGGTTTTAGAATGACCACTAGATTATTATGGTGTTTGGACATTCGAGGGGGCGAGGCCCCGAGTGGGAAACCCTGCCCTGCACAAGAGAAAGCTACTTCCGCTGCTGTTGCGAGCAACCGGGAATCCGGTGCGTGGAGGGGGCAGAGGGGTCTCACAGCTTGTATCAGAGCGCTGTTGTAAACTTACAAAACTGCAGCAAAAATTACATAAAATTTTAAAGTAAATCTGGGTGGTTGCGAGATTTGGTTGCCTGGTTTTGTCCACTCAGGCACCCTGTAAACAGTAAAAAAATAGGCATTTGTTTACCTTTAGTAGCTAATCTCTCCTAGTAAATGAAGGAATTTCGTTTCAAGTTCTTTTGTTAGAACATCATATTCAAAGTTGGAAATATAGTTGCATAATTTGATTAAGCATTAGATAGTCAAAAGTCCACATTTTCTTAGGTACAAAGTCAATGTATACACCCTGTCCCAAATTCGAACTGATTCCATAAAATGCTAATATCTTTTACATATAAACTCATATGAGATTTCCACTTTGTACCTTAGATCTTCACAATAATATGGAGCTTAACTTGATTTTTCGAGAAAATTTTAAGATATTTGTCTATTTTCTTTAAATATTTCAAGGTCTTTAAAGTGTTATAATATACGCCACTTTTTGTACCCACAATAGCTACCACTTAAAATCCTCAATCTTGTAGATCAAAAGAGTGGGTAGATAGTGAGACATTAGTAGAATATGGTGGTTAGTAAAAATTACAAATCCAATGGTTGGATTTTTAATGATCTCTTTTTCAAAATTCTTCTAGGCTATTAGAAGACCTGCAAATATTAATAATCTAATTAGTAAAATTACATTTTTGATGTGAATCATCTAAAACCTATAGGGACTTATGGAAAGATAAATTGGATCACTCGAAGTATGGAAAGATCATTTGTTTATCATTTCATCATATTTTTGATTAATTTTGATTAATTAGACTAATTTATATTAATTTAAGTTATATTGGGTTAATTTAAGGGCAAGCATATTTTCTATTATTTGCTTGATCTCATTTTAAGTACCTTGCCTCCCAAAATTTGCTCTCCAAGCATTGTCCCAGTCCAGCATAAAACTGGATAAAACTGGACACCCTGATCTTGCAACAACCCATCTGGGAAATAAAGTTTTCACTTGTTAAGATTATGTTTGAAATGAACTTCATAAATTGAAAACTCATAAATTGAATCGGATTTTTAGATGGATACCCTAGAGTTAGGATATGATCGTCTTTGCCTTCGAAAATCTCATCAACTCCGCTACAACCTGAGAAAGCAGAGTGAGACTCGCTCGTCACTTTGAGGATCTATACTTTCCCGATCCACTAGAGCGACGTCAACATATGTGGTTCTCTGGAGGGCGAAGTATTCGCGTCAATACCAATCAACGACAGAGACTCAGACAAAATATTTTGCTAACCACGATCTTGATAAGGCTAGGAGTTATTCATTATGTACATTTCTATAATCACTCACCCCAAAATTTTAGAAATTCTTGCCGTATTTTTAGACTTCTTAGCCGCTTTATTCCTAGGAGTAGAATTACAGCACCATTAACAGTGATGAATCGTGTATATCATAGCATGTCTCCATTGCAGTATCGCCTTTTTATGTGTATGCGATTGAGGCAGTGACTTTTGGAGTCGAGACGCTCTATGTATATATCAAAAACTTTTGATAGTAAATGATATTTTGCAAAAGATTCCAAATTGTTTTCGTGGTTGTGAATATTGGTTAATAAAATTATCAGAGTGAATCTTGTTTTCAAGAATTATGATGGAATAATTATTTGTTTAAGAAATAAATCTCAAAAATTAAATAGTCATAAATCTGATAAAGTTAAATTGACAAAAATATAATTTTGTCAGAATCATGAGGCGCGCAGCCCGTGGTAGATAGCCGAATCCTCTTACCGATGATGAAGAGCTAGATCAGGACGTTCCTAAAGCCCTGCACCGATCCCAACCCGGTCCTTTCAAGGGTGAAGGGGAACAGTTAGGAGAAGTAGTGGAAAAATGGATCGAGGCAATGGAAGAGTATTTTGATGTAACCGATTATAAAACGAGAGGAGCAAGATGGCTCTCGCCAGATTGAAAATTGTGGAAATAGCCAGGGTCTCATGGAGGAACCATTGCAAGACAAACCGTCTTGATCGAAATACCCAAACCTAGTCAGAGAGGTTCTGTCCCTCCAAGCTTCCTCTAGAAACCAAAATGAATGAGTTCTTGGAACAACTGAAGTAGGATAGCCGGACGATTGAAGAATACCATCAGGCATTTGCCCTTCTCCTCAAATATTCTCCACTTTTGGATGAAGAGCAGTTGATGGCCAGATTCATTTGAGGGATGAACGAGCCATTGGACACTTTAGTGAAAAATGCCAAACTAGTCTCAATGGCAGAAGCTGTCAAAATGGCAAAGGACTTTGCCAAAGCATTTGTTGTTAAGGTCCCGCCAAAGCTTGCACCCTCAAACTTTAAAAGGTTCCAAACCCCGGGAAGAGCTTCAAACTTTCCACCCCCTAAGAGGCAGCAAGGCCCTAATTAGAATCAAGATGCTGGGAGATTCAGAAGTGAAGGAAGACCCTTTCCTCAGAACACTTTCTCAGGAGCCCCACCTTTTTCAAGGATTCAGAGGGATGAGCTTAGAAGTGAGAACATGTGTTTTGGGTGTCAGGGTTTCGGTCACCAGCTTAAAGACTGCCCGACTCCTGCCATGTCAAGAGGACAGGGAAGTCAAGGACCTAGAGTGTAGAGACCAGCCCCTTCATATTAGTCCCGTCTCGCCAAAATCAAGGCAATCCCAGGAGGACTCCAGCTCAACCATCTGCCTCTGTTGAGAGTAGTCTCAGAACTCCCTTCCAAAACTAGGGTAACCAAAGAGAAAGAGTTCTGCCCCAATCTGTAGTAGCTACAACAGTTACGATAGCAGAAGTAGTGGAAGAGGAAAGAGGTCAGATTTATGCCACAATTGAAAACCAAGGGCCAAATCGTCAATTCTCTGTCATCCATGCTCTAGCTGAGTATAAGAGTAAGCCATTTAAGCTTTTGATTGATTCAAGCAGTACTCATTCATTTATTTCCCCAGGATGCTTATGTAAGCTAGTCTTAGAATAGAAATCAGGGAAACCTATGCAAGTTGAATTGGCCAAGTGGTGGGAAGATTCTTTTCACTCACCATGAGACAAATCGTATTCAGTTTAATCTAGATGGGAATGTAACTGACTGCAATTCAGAGTCTTACCTTTGGGAGTTTTTGATGGAATCCTTGGAATGGATTGGCTCCACAAAAATCAAGCTGACATTCACTGTCATAATGGAACCATTTCCTTTCGTGACCTTCACGGGAACAAAGTTCAAGGAGCTAGAATTTTTGGATCCTCAGATCTGCAATTAGTAAAAGCTTTTAGGTTACTGAATGAAAGGAATTAGAAAGAAGCAGCTCATTTATGCTGTCAAAATGAATCTGGTAGTAGACACAAAGTTAAAGGCTAAAGAACCAGAATGGTTAAGTGAGTATGATGATTTATTCCCAGCAGAGCTAATTGAGATGCCTCCGATTTGGGAACTAGATCATGAGATAGAATTGACCCCGAAGCTCAACCCACTAGCCTAGCGCATGTACAAAATGCCAGTCCTTGAAGCCATTGAACTCAAGGAACAGCTTAGGCAGTTGTTAGAACAAGGGTTTGTAAGACCCAGTGTTTCACCTTAGGGAGCGTTAGTTCTCTTTCAGAAAAAGAAGGATGGAACGTTAAGACTTTGTGTGGATTATAGAGGTCTCAATCAGCTGACAGTTAAGAATAAGTATCCTATCCCCAGAATTGATGAGCTTCTAGATAGGCTAAATGGAGCCCAGATCTTCATAAAGATAGATCTCAAATCAGGGTATTACCAGATCAGGATTAATGATCAAGATATCCCGAAGACAGCCACAATACTCGCTTGGGCACTATGAGTTTACTGTCATGCCGTTTGGATTGACAAATGCCCCAGCTACATTCAATCGTCTAATGCTAGACATTCTCAGAGAATACTTGGATGATTTTTTTCTTGTTTCCTTTGATGATATTCTGATTTACTCAAAGAATGCAGCTGACCATGAAGCTCACATCCGTAAAGTTCTTGAGACTCTAAGGAAGCACCAACTCTTTGCAAAAAAGAGCAAATGCACTTTCTCTGCCGACCATGTTGAATACTTGGGCTTTCTGGTATCCAAAGATGGAATTTCTCCAGATTCCGCAAAAGTCCAAGCAGTCATGGATTGGCCTGAACCAAAGACAGTGAAAGAAGTCAGGGGATTCTTGGGATTAACTGGTTTGGTATAGAATTTTTATACCTAAGTATGCTCTCATAATTTCCCCCCTGACTAATCTTCTCAAGAAGAATACCCCGTTTCAATGGTCTGCCAGGTGTCAGAGGGCTTTTGATAAGCTAAAGACCGCCTTGGTAACCAATCCTGTTTTAGAGTTGCCAAATTTCTCTCTAGCCTTTGAGGTAGTAACTAATGCCAGTGGTTTTGCCCTAGGAGGTGCGCCCATGTAGGAAGGTCATGCAGTGGCCTATGAATCCTGAAAACTCAGAACGCATGAGAGAAATTATGATGTCACGACCTGGAGCTACTTTTAGAAGTCTATGCCCTGAAGTTATGGAGATATTACCTACTGGGTCAAAGATTCACTTTGATGAGACAGATCATCAGAGCTTAAAGTGAATCTTCACTCAGAAGGATCTCAACATGCGCCAAAGAAGGTGGATGCAGACCCTGCAGGAATTTGATTTTGAAATCAAGTACCGCCCAGACAAAGAAAATGTGGTAGCAGATGCCCTTAGCAGAAAAGCCTCCTTACTTGCAATCACAGTGGTGTCAAATCCATTGATTAATGAAGCAAGAGAGAAGATCATGCAGGATAGATTCTTTGGCCCTATTGCTACCCTACTTATGCAGGAAAACAAAACTCCTCAAGAGTTGAATCGGGTTCAAGGGTACAACCTCGATGAAGGAATTATATATTATAATAGTAGGCTATGCATTCCCAATGATGAGGGAAATAAGGGTCAAATTCTAAATGAAGCCCATGATAGCCTTATAGCAGGACATCCAGGTTTCATCAAGACCGACATGTCTGTAAAGAAAAGCTTCTTTTGGGCCTGGACTAAAAAAGGATGTACTTAATCATGTACATCAATACCTGATATGTCAGAAAGTCAAAGCCGAGAGAGTAAAAATGCCTGGGAAGTTACATCCATTAGACATCCCCCAGATGAAGTGGGAATGTATCAGTATGGATTTTATTACTGGACTACCTTCAGTGCAATCAGGTTACAACTCCATCTTCGTGGTAGTTGACAGATTAACCAAAGTTGCCCATCTGATTCCGGTAAAAGAAACCTACACTGCAATGGATGTGGCCAGAGTGTTCCTCAAGGAAATCTTCAGATTGGATGGCCTACCCAGGAGAATAGTAAGTGATCAAGATCCCAAATTCACGTCAAGATTCTGGACTGCATTTTTCAAAGCAGTAGGAACTTTCTTGGATCTCAGCATAGCTTACCACCCCGAGACCGATGGTCAAACAGAAAGGGTGAACCAAGTAATCAAAGATATACTTCGGTCATGCTGTGGTGGCAGGGAACCCAAGAAGTAGCTAAGCTATCTACACCTAGTCCAATTCGCCTACAATGCTTCTTATCACCGAAGTATCAGGATGAGCCCTTTTAAATCTCTGTATGGACAAGATGAGCTATTTTAAATCTCTGTATGGACAAGACTGCCTAACACCATTAACTTGGTCTGACCCATTGATTAGGGTTGAGATGTCCAGATAGATGCTTGATGACATGGAGCAGCAGATGTAGTCAATCTGCAAGGATATAAAAGCTGCCCAGGATAGAAAGTAGTATGTAGATAAGAAGAGGTCAGACTGAAAATTCAAAGAAGCAGATATGGTCTTCATTCGAGTACGCTCCAAAAGAAGTTCTCTATCTCTTGGGAAGTACCCCCAGATACTGTGGGCCATATTTGATTACAAAGAAAGTAGGTGACTTGGCCTATGAACTTCTTCTGCCTCCTCATCTCAAAGTACATAATGTATTTCATGTCAGCCTACTTAAGAAGTATGTACTGAGCCCGAATCATGTGCTTAATGATGAACTCTTATCTTCTTCAACCCAAGGGCGGATGGAACTCCAACCTGAAGAAATCCTTGATGTTCGAGAGAAGGTTCTCAGGAACAGAATTATGAGAGAATTATTAGTCAAATGGAAGTTCTATCCTTTTGAAGATGCCAACTGGGAGAAAGAAGCCGACCTAATGTGGGATTACTCCTAGTTTTTGCGAGATGAGGACATCTCACATTTTTCAAGTGGAAGAGGATGTAAAATTCCTCCCCATCCCCTCAAGATGTCCAGTTTCTTCCCCTGTAATCAATCCCCTTTTCATATTAATAAAAGATCTTGTTTCTACCTGGAGAGAGAAAATATTCTAGAGAGAGGTAATTCAATTTTTAGATATCTTTGGATGAAAAAATTTCCCTTATTATTAAAATAAATTTCCCCGAAATAGAAGTTTAAAAAGAAATTCCTGAGGTGCATTAGAAATAAATTATAATGTATACAAAAGACCTTAGCCTAAGGGTCAAGAATTTCTAAAAATTTTGGATTAAGGTTCCTATGGACCAATAAGATTAATCCAAATGTAGGGAGGAGATAAATTGAAGAATAAAAGAGAAACCCCTAAAAAATGAGTAAATGCTCACATAAGATGAAGAGTGGACTAAGGACCAAAGAAAAGAATTAAAAATCTGAATTTTGACACCTCAGAGTGGGGATCTCCCCTCATGAATTAGGTGCCTTTTTCTCATCATTACCCCCAATTTTTAATCAATAAAATGAGATATTTTTATCTCTCCTCTCTCCTATTTCAAAACTAGATCCAAAAAGTAAGCTGAACTGACCCAAAAATGGTCAAAAATTGACCAAACTGATCTGGAAAATTCTAGAATCAGTTTGCTTGGTTAGAGGCTTAATTTTTCCTATAAATAGAAGCCTCCCTCTTTGTAAAAGCTTAATGGTGTTTATGCACTGTTACTTTGTCACTTGATTACCCTCAGTACAATCAGGTTACAACTCCATTTTTGTGGTAGTTGACAAGCTAACCAAAGTTGCCCATTTGATTCCAGTGAAAGAAACATACTCTACAGCGGATGTTGCCAGAGTTTTCCTTAAGGAGAACTTTAGATTGCATGGTTTACCTAGGAGGATAGTTGTGAGATCCCACTGCCCCCCTTTGCGCACTGGATTCCCGGTTGGTAGTAGAGCGGAAGTAACTTTCTCTTACGTGGGGCAGGGTTTCCCACTCGGGGCCTCGCCCTGGAATGTCCGGGCACGAGACTAATCTAGTGGTCATTCCGAAACCAAAACCAAAAAATTTTTCCTTGTCCAAAAAATGGGAACGATTCCACCTTTTTGAATTTCTTAAGGAATTTTTCTAACGGTATCAAGACACTAAACTAACCTTCATCTGATTAAACCAGATAGAAGGAAAACTATTACAGACTTAACTTGAAGAAACGAACGCTTTTTTCCTAATTGTGTAAGATTCCTCCCTAGCCTCTCAGGATGTCCAGCATCTTCCCCTGTAGTCAAATCCCTCTTCAAAAATTTAAAAGATCTTGTTTATACCTGTTTTGGCCTAGAGAGAGAAAATGTTCTAGAGAGAGGTTATTTAGATTTTGGATATTTTTGGATAGAAAAATATCTCTTCATATTTAAATAAGTTTCCCCGAATCAGAAGTTCAAAAAGATTTTTAGAAGGTGCATTCGAAATAAATCATAATCTGTTCAAAAGGCCTTATCCTGGGAGTCAAGATTTTTTTGAAATTTTAAATTAAGGTTCCTATGGACCAATAAGATTCATCCAAATGTAGGGAGGAGACAAATGGAAGAAATAAAGAAAATCCCCCCAAAAATGAGTAAATACTCACATAAGATGAAGAGTTGACTAAGGACAAGGTTAATAGTTAAAAAAGAGAGATATTTAAAAGAAATGATGCAATTTTGACACCGAAATTCCCCTCATGAAGGAGGCACCTATTTCACATGTGTGGGAGAGTTTTAAACTCCCAAAAAATGAGATATTTTTATCTCTCCTCTCTTTTGTTTCAACTAGATCCAAAAAGTGAGCTAAACTGACCTAAAAATGGTAAAAAATTGACCAAACTGATCTGGAAAATTCTAGAATCAGTTTGCTTGGTTGGAGGTTCACTTTTTCCTATAAATCAAACCATCAAGCCAAAGGATCCCTCAAACCATCAAGCCAAAGGATCCCTCAAACCATCAAGCCAAAGGAAAGCTCTCAAATTCTCCTTGTAATTTGGAGATTCTTCTCTTTTCTATTTCATTTTATGGTTTTTTTTAATGATTTTTGTCTTCTCTAATATGAATATGATGTTATGCCTCATTAAAAAAAGGCATTCCCCTCTCTTCTTTAGTAAATCCAACCATTCTTTATCCTAGATGAATGATTAATGGATAAAATCAAGTTTTTCATAATGTTTCTCTTAAACGAGTAGAAAATGTTTACATGAGAATGATTTAAATACTCTTGGTGAAATTCTCATTAATTTTAGAGAGTTAAAAATTGAAAAATGGTCAGCCATACAAAGGAGGTTATGGCAAAATTTTCTAAAATTGTGTAAAATAAGTTTTACTTTTTTTTATTCAAAAAGAGTAATTCCCATCGTATATGTATTCTTAAAGTGTTATTTTTCATCCTAAGTATAGAAAAATGCATACTAAAAATGCTTTATTAAAAAAGTGTTACCTTCTTTAGAATTAAATTCTATGCATAGAAGGAAGCATGTTGAAATTTTTATTTTGATTAGAAAAGTGTGATTTTCATCATAAATGATTTGTATGCATAAAAGATATTTTTTTATATTAAAAGTGTGATTTTCATCATAAATGATTTGTATGCATAAACATATGCATAAAAGATATTTTTTATATTAAAAGTGAGATTTTCATCATTAATGATTTGTATGCATAAACATATGCATAAAAGATATTTTTTATATTAAAAGTGTGAATTTCATCATAAATGATTTGTATGCATAAAAGATATTTTTTATATTAAAAGTGTGATTTTCATCATAAATGATTTTTATGCATAAATTTGATGCATAAAAGAAATTGTTTTATTATAAAAGCGTGACTTTCATCAGAATTGAATTTATGCATAAATAGATGCATAAAAGAAAATTTTTATTTTAAAAGAGTTATTTTTCATTGGATTTAGTTTTTATGCATGGGAAGATGCATAAGAGAAATTCTTTTATTCTAAAAGTGTAATTCCTACTAAATTGGATTTATGCATGGAAAGATGCATAAAGAATTTATTTTAATCCCAAAAGTGTTATTCTCATCAATTTTGATTTTATGCATAAAGAATTTTATTTTTAATTCAAAAGAGTTATTTTCATCAATTTTGATTTTATGCATAAATAGATGCATAAATAATTTTATTTTTAATTCAAAAGAGTTATTTTTATCAATTTTGATTTTATGCATAGAAAGATGCAAAAAAGAATTATTTTTATTTTGAAAGTATTATTTTCATTGAAATTGAATATATACATAGATAGATGCATACAAGATTTATTTTTATTTTGAAAGTGTTATTCTCATAAAAATGGAATTTATGCTTAGTAAAATGCATAAAAGGTTTATTTTTAATTCGAAAGTGCTATTTTCCTTAAAATTGAATTTATGCCTAAATAAATGCATAAAAGGATTTTTAGAAAAGTGTTATTCCTACTAAAGTTGTCTTTATGCCTAATTAGATGCATAAAGAATCTTTATATCAAAAAATTAGAATTCTCTTACATTCTATAAATAGATGTGATGAGATGTGATAAGATTCAGATAAATGAAATTAGATGAATGGATGTGATGTCCTGTGAATTAGGATGTGAATGAATGGTATAGGATGTGAAGGAATGTGATGGCATGTGAATCGTGATATGAATGAATGATAAGGGATGTGAATGAATGACGGCATGTGAATCAGATGTGAATGGATGATGTGGTTTGATGTGTGAATAATATAGATTAATGTGGATGGATATATGGATGATGTGGTTTGATGTGTGAATGATGTGGATTGATGTAGATGGATGAATGGATGATGTGGATGTGCATGTATGAATGTGGATGTGGAAATGGATGTATGAATGTGGATGTGTGGATGTATAAATGTAGATGTGGATGTGGATGTATGAATGTGAATGTGGATGTGTGGATGTATGAATGTAGATGTGGATGTGGATGTGGATGTATGAATGTGAATGTGGATGTGGATGTATTGTTGAAATATACAAGTGAATAGGGTGTGTGTGGGAACAAGCTCTTGGATAGAGGCTGTAAAAGAGGAGATGTAATTGTGAAAGAACCTGTGAAAAGGTTAGAAGAATCTACTGGGAGAGAATAATGGGTAGCATGAGGGAATTTAGGAGTGTGGAGATATTCTGGGAGATATTCAGGGAAAAGAGAAGAGGTGGAGAGAATCAGGCAAGAGGTGGAGATATTCAGGGAGTGAATCATGGAGAAATCAAGGGGATTTGATGCTTGATGTAAACACTATAAATTGAGGCATAGCCCTAATGAGAATTTGCTGGTTTTTGAGTATCCATGCCTACATTAATCTATGTGCTAATTATTCACTAATTACGTCTTAATCACTTGCTAATCACTTTGTTAATTATGCTGATTCTAGTGTTTGATCCACCATAGCTCATCATTTTGCTCAAATTTCAACATGGTATCAGAGCCATGCCTAGAATCAACCAGATTTATGAGCCCATTAGTGAATTAATCAGGATTAGTAAAATAATTAGCAAAAAAATCAGTTTTTAGTAAGCTTTCACTCTTCCCCTTCACCCCCAGCCAGTGGAGGGTCTCTAGCATCTAGCACACATTAAATTAGGTCAAAAGCTTCTAGCCATAGCTAGCTAAGCTCCTTAGCTTCAAGCCTATCTACTCCACGCAGCAAACCGCCAGCGGAAGCAGGAGATTTTCGCAGATTTCTAGGCGCCGTTTTTCTGCAGAAGAATTAAGATTTCTCTTTGCTCAGTTCAAATGTCTTCAATTCCTCTTAGCACAAAGGGTAATCAAGCATGCTCTACAAGCTGGTGAAGACAGAAATCAAGCTCGTCAAGGCTGCAGAGAGATCCAAGCTCTTCATCAAGGCTACAGAGAGATCCAAGCTCTTCATCAAATCTGCAGGTGACTTTGGTAAAATAGAGATTAAGCTTTCATTATTTGGTCAAATCTTGTGTTTCTTGGCTTAATCCTCTACTAGACTCATTGCTATTGATGCCTTTGAAAGCATTTGAGCTCATTTGAAGTGGAAGGCACCAGATCTGAGCTCCCCGCATACTCTGTTTTCTGCACACAAACCAGAGCATTAATTTGCTAATCAGTGATTAATCAGTGCTAATCACTGTACTTTGGTGCAATTGAGGGTTCAAATTAACCATTAGGTATCTGATACAGATCCCTAAAGCTTCAGATTGCAAATCGGAGTTGGTTTGATACTCCAGCCATCCCGTACAAATTGGTTACTCTCAATTTAATGTAATTTCTGGTGATTTTATGCTGATAAAATTGTTGTAATCATCTATTAAACACCAGATTGAGTTGTAAAAGGGTAGACACTGCCCTTGAATCTTGAATTTGGATCAAGAGGTAAGACCCCCTTCACATCACCATGAATTCAGCACAGGAAATAGCCAAATTTAATGGAGAACAGTTTTATACATGGCAAACAAAAACCATGTATTTGCTGATGAGGAAAAATCTGTGGGGATTAGTTGAAGGGAGAGATGAATGCCCAGAGAGGGGGGAAAATGAGTGGAAGAGTAGGAATGAAAAAGCATTGGGGCTTATTGCACTCAGTTTAAATGATGAGATCATTCATCATATCACAGGGATACAGTGGGCAAAAGATGCATGGGATGAACTCAATAAATTATTTGGTACACAAGCAAAAAATTCCAAGATAAATCTATTAATGCAATTTTACAAATTGGACATGAAGGAAAGTGAACCCTTAATCACACACTTGAACAAATATAAAAGCATTAAGCAACAGCTGGCAGCTATTGGCAAAAAGGTAGAAGATGATGAAGCATTAGCTGTACTTTTGAAGAGTGTGGATAAAGGAGATTATGAAAACATTGTAGCAACACTAAAGAATGTGCCTGAACTGAAGATACACGAGATAGAAGCAGCTCTACTGGAGCAAGAGAGCAGAGGCAAAGAGAAGAAAGAGCTCGACTCAACAGCAGGAGAGGAAAAAGCATTCTTCACCCGAGGAGGATTCTCTCGAGGACGAGGACGAGGAAGAGGCAGAGTAGGAGGGAGGACCTTCACTTGCCACAAATGTGGAAAGCCAGGACACATGGCGAGAGACTGCTACAGCAAACCCAGTGAAGAAGGAACGACATCGGCAAACTTCATGGAGGCTCCAAGAGAAGTGGAGTCGGATCATCTTTTCTGAGAGAGAGAGAGAGAGAGAACCCACAACCCAATGTAACCTGCCCCAATAAAGTAAAACCACCTCTGAGCCACCGATGATGTAGGCCAAGTGGTAGATGTATGTGTGAACACTTTAGTCAAGGTCACGGGCACTTATAGTAGCCTTGGACACATAGAGAGAGAGAGTGTCAAGGACTATGGAGTTTAGGGACTTGAGGCACTGGTCGCGGGCTATCAAGTAAGAGGGAAACTTGATACAGGGTCCAGGTGTGTTAGGATTATTCACTTGAGGGGAGGTGTTGAAATATACAAGTGAATAGGGTGTGTGTGGGAACAAGCTCTTGGATAGAGGCTGTAAAAGAGGAGATGTAATTGTGAAAGAACCTGTGAAAAGGTTAGAAGAATCTACTGGGAGAGAATAATGGGTAGCATGAGGGAATTTAGGAGTGTGGAGATATTCTGGGAGATATTCAGGGAAAAGAGAAGAGGTGGAGAGAATCAGGCAAGAGGTGGAGATATTCAGGGAGTGAATCATGGAGAAATCAAGGGGATTTGATGCTTGATGTAAACACTATAAATTGAGGCATAGCCCTAATGAGAATTTGCTGGTTTTTGAGTATCCATGCCTACATTAATCTATGTGCTAATTATTCACTAATTACATCTTAATCACTTGCTAATCACTTTGTTAATTATGCTGATTCTAGTGTTTGATCCACCATAGCTCATCATTTTGCTCAAATTTCAACATGTATGAATGTGAATGGGGATGTGGATGTATAAATGTGAATGTGGATGTGGATGTGGATGCATGAATGTGAATGGGGATGTGGATGTATGAATGTGGATGTGGAAATGGATGTGTGGATGTATGAATGTAGATGTCGATGTATGAATGTAGATGTGGATGTGGATGTATGAATGTGAATGTGGATGTGTGGATGTATGAATGTAGATGTGGATGTGGATGTACGAATGTGAATGGGGATGTGGATGTATGAATGCGGATGTGGATGTGGATATGGATGTATGAATGTGGATGTGAAAATGGATGTATGGATGTGGATGTGGATGTATGGATGTGGATGTGAATGTGGATGTATGAATGTGGATGTGGATGTGGATATGGATATGGATATGGATATGTATGTATGAATGCGGATGTGGAAGTGGATGTACAAATGTGGATGTGTATGTGGAATAATGAATGCGAATGTGTATGTGAAATGATGTGACGTCGATATGAGTTAATGGATGAGATGACATGTGAATTAGGATGTGAATGGATGAGATGACATGTGAATTGGGATGTGAACAAATGATATGTGATGTGATGAGATGGAAAATGATGTGATTGGATGAGAATGAGTACACATATGAATGGAATGTGGAATAAGTAATGTGGACTGATGAGAGATAATGTGGAAAGACGAGAGTTCATTATAGAAACTGTATTTGTGATCTGTTTGTAAATGACTGTTTTATGTCAAGAATGCTGGGGAAGCATTTTGACCATCTTGTGGTCATGGAGATCTATCTGTTAAAGTTGCAACTGCTGACGAAGAGTCAATGGAGGACGTCTCGCGTAGCAAGGTCGGTCGAGGTCTTGACCAGCCTCGGTTTGATTAAAATGGTGAGCTTTCGGTACAGTGGATGAGGGACCAAGGAAGCGGCCTATGAGTGAAGTGCTAGGTGACCTGCGAAGGATCCTAGAGGGTGCTGACCATACAGTGCTCGGGCTCTGAATCATACCCACAAGTATGTCGGGGAAGATATTGGAACAAGGAGTAAGAGTTGTTTTTTGAATTCGGGTGTGGATCTGAATGATTGACCTTGCTGGTCCTCAACGGATGAGTCCATGACTCTTTTATATGGATCTATTGGCTGATCTTGCTGATCTTCCACGGAGACTCCATTTTGTTATGTGAATATATTGCCGGTTACTATGAGTTAGGAACTATCGAAAAGGCCCCTGAGTGAACAGGTGGTGAGCGTTCTAGTTGCCAATGATGCCATAAGTACATCGATGAAGGAATGATTGGAAATAAGGATTAAACTAGAGATTTTGAGGATTGTGATCAGTGACGCAATGGTTTCATCAAAGGATTGTTTTAAAGATAGTTGATGCTGAGAAAAAGGCAATTTCATATTGGGTGTGTAAGTGGTGTGACTAGTTTTATGTTTGCATGAACATCCGGCTAGGGGGCCTGGGAACTCTTTTCCTCCCTGGTACCCGAGACAAAACCTAACCAAATTCTAAATTGGATCCCATCACTACAGTGGTTGGGTGGTTGGCTAACCCATGGGACTGGATGGGGTTGGACTGATGGATCCGTAAATCGAGACTCAATTTCTGTTTAGTTCGATAGATGAAGTAAATTCCGGACAAAAATTGTTCTATGGAAAAGAATCAACGGCTGTGCCTCTCAATGAGGAAAAAAGAGTTGGTCTCTATGATCCAAGTACAGTCTTTTTCCCTTATCTGACTATGGGACTTATGGGTTCGGTCAGATAAGCTCGGTTAGTTAAGGCTTTTGACTATGTTAGGGAAAAGTTATCCTGGTGGAATCGCCCGTGCTTTCTGGACAAAGGAAGTTTTTTCAGGTTCGGTTTTGGAAAAACCGATGGATTAGTCTCTTGTCCGGATATTCGTGGGCAAGCCCCGAGTGTGGGACCCTGCCCCATGCAAGAAGTGCTACTTCCACTGCGAGCACCCATGAAATTGTTGCGCGGTGGGGATAGGGATCTTACAAACTGAATCAGGCACAGTCGTTGATCTATTCATTTGAGAAGTCTTCAGGCTTTTACTTAACTACTAGAGTTCTAAGCGTATTCCTATTAATCAATTTATTATTAAAACTCTACTGATTCTAGCCTAACCCCATCCGGCATTCCATGGGCTAGCCACTGCCCAGCCATTGGAATTGGTAGAACTAGACAAGTGCTCACCCACCCATAATTGAATGCCTTTCTTGACTTTTTCTTTAGAATACAGATATGCACACACTCTTTTTTAAAACTTTAACTTAAAAAACAATCCATTGACAAAACAATTATTGGTTTTACAGATGCCATAACTCAAATATTCCTCCCAATCCTTGTTTCTCAATAAAAATAGTATCACTCTCTAGACTCTCCGTTGAGACCAGCTGGTCAACGAGATCCAGTAATAGATTACAATAAACATTGGTCCATCATACAATATCTTCCTCGACATACGCATGGGTGTCCTCGGCACCGCGAGCCCATGCATCGCCTAGTCAGAACCCTCCAAGATCCTCCTTAGGTGTCCTGGCACTTCAATCAGGGACCGCTTCGTCAGCCCTCGTCCATTGTCCTAGAAGCGCACCATTTTAACCATATCGAGGCTGGTCAAGCTTTGCCGCGTGAGCTATCCTAACACTCCCCGCCAGCTGTTGGAACCAAACTTCCCTTAGAAAAACACATATACCAAATGCTCCCTCCAACATTCCGGCGTAAGACAGTCCTTTAACAAAACAGGGTTTCTATGCAAGTTTTCAGTTTGATTTTCTTTTGAATACAATGAGTATATCTTAAATCGGCGTCCCCAAAACTTCTTGATCGTAGGTCTGAATTCCAAAATAGAATTCCTCAAATTCTATAACCTTGATCCTCATGACACATTGCAGTCCACTGAAAAAGTGTACTCTTCTTGAGAAGGTTAGTTAAAGGGGATACTATCTGAGCATACCTAGGTATAAAGATCCTATACCATCCGGTAAATCCTAGGAATCCTCTAACTTCCCTTACTATCTTGGGTTCTAGCCATTCTAATCTTTGCGAGGTCAAGAGAAATCCCATCCTTTGACATTATGAATTCGACTTGGTCAACAGAGAAAGAACAGTTGCTCTTCTTTTGCAAAGAGTTGGTGTTTCCTTAGGATTTCGAGGATCTTGCGCACATGATCTTCATGATTTGCAGCATTCTTTGAGTATACCAAGATATCATCAAAGAAGACAATAACAAAATCATCAAGTATTCTCTGAGAATATCCTGCATAAGATGATTAAATGTCACTGAGGCATTAGTCAATCCAAACGGCATGACTGTGAACTCATAATGCCCATAGTGAGTATTGAATGCTATCTTTGGGATGTCCTGCTCCTTGATTTTGATCTGATAGTACCCAGATTTGAGATCTATCTTTGTAAACATTTGGGTCCCACTTAACCAATCCAGAAGTTCATCAATCCTAGGAATAGGATACTTATTTTTAATTGTAAATTGATTTAGTCCTCTGTAGTCAATACAGAGTCTTAACATTCCATATTTCTTCTTTTGAAAGAGAACTGGTGCACCCCAAGGTGAGACACTGGGTCTGACGAATCCCTGCTCTAACATTTGTCTTAACTGCTCCTTAAGTTCTATGGCTTCAGGGACTGGCATTTTGTATGCACGCTGGGGCACTGGCTTAGCTCCGGGGCTAACTCGATCTCATGATCTACTTTGTGAGACGGAAGGAAACACATCTGCATACTCACTTAACCACTCTGGTTCTTTAGCCTTGCATTTTATGTCTACTGGATTCATCTTAACGACATAAACAGCTAGTCTCTTTCTGAGCCCTTGTAATAATTTTGAAGCCCTGACTAATTGTAGCACTGGGGATCTGGAAATTCTAATTCCTTGAACTTTATTCCCGTGAAGGTCAAGGAAAGAGATGGTTCAGCCTGATTCTTTTGGAGCCAATCCATTCCAAGGATTCCATCATAGATTCCTAAGGGTAGGACTCTGAACTGGCACTCTGTTACGTTCCCATCTAGGCTAAACTGAATAAGGTTAGTCTCAAGGTGTGTGAAAAGAATCTTTCCACCACTGGCCAATTCCACTTGCATAGGTTTCTTTGGTTTTTTATTTAGGACTAATTTACATAGCCATCCTGGGGAAATAAAAGAATGAGTACCGCTTGAATCAATCAAAAGCTTGAATTTCTTACCCTAGTACTCTACTGGAGTCTGGAGGACTGAGAATTGATGGACATTTCCCTGATGCTCTATTGCTGCATAGATTTGTCCTTTTTCTTCCTCCACTTCTTCAGCTATAGTGACAGCTCTAGCTGCTACAGTCTGAGGTTGAACTCTCTCTCTCTTTGGTTATTCCAATTCTGGGAGGGAGTTTGGAGACTGCTTTGCATGGAGGCTACAGGTTGAGCTGGCACTCTTCTAGGGTTACCCTGATTTTGGTGCGGGGGAAACTAATTGGACAGATATGAAGGAGTCTATCTCTGAATTCTAGGACCCTGGATTCCTTGACCCACAGAAGGAGATGGGCAATCCTTGAGCTGGTGCCCAAACTCCTGACATCCAAAGCATCTGTTCTTGCTTTGAAGCTCTTCCCTTTGCATTCTGGAGAGAGCTGGATTTCTTGAGAAAGTACTTCGAGTCTTCCTTCATTCCTCAAGCTTCCCGTCTCAAGATTCTGGTTGGGACTTTGGTGTCTCTTTGGAGGCAGAAAGTTGGAAGAACTTCTCGATGTCTGAAATCTCTTAAAGGATGAAGGAGCTTTGGCGAGACTTTACGATGAAGACTTTGGCAAAGTCCTTCGCCATTCTGATAGCTTCTGCCATGGATATTGGCTTGGCATTCTTGACCAATGTGTCTAAGGGTTCGTTCATTCCGAATGAACTTGGCCATGAGTTGCTCTTCATCTAGAGGTGGTGATATTTGAGTAGAAGAGTGAATGCCTGGGTGATATTCTTTGATGGTTTTGCTCCCCTATTTTAGTTCTAAAAATTCATTCATTTTGGTTTCCGGGGAGACAAAATCTCTTCCTCAAATAGGTTTTAAGGTCATTCAAGGACTGAGTATTCCTATCCAGATGGTTGGTCTCACAATGGTTCCTCCATGCCACCCTGGCTATTTCCACTATTTTTAGCCTGGCAAGGGCCATTTTGCTTCGCTCATTGTAGCTTGTGACGTCAAAATATTCTTCCATAGCTTCCACCCATTTCTCCAAAGCCTCCCCTAGGTTCTCCCCTCCTTCACCTTTGAAGGGTCCTGGCTGAGTTCTATGGAGAGCCTTGTGAACATTGGGGTCAAGCTCTTCATCTTTAGAGAGAGGGTTTGGCTCACGGCCACGATTTCCTCGTCTCATGATTCTGCCAAAAAATGATATATTATTAAATTTTTATTTTGATGTCATCCACGAGATCCTAAAACTTAAGAGGTTTGGAAAATAATTTCTTAAATAAGATAAATGATCTTATTGGAGATCTATGACATATGTCCGGTAAAACAGATTTTTCTTTATCAGTTCCTCCATAAACAATCACTTATACAACAAGGAATTTTTCTCCAGAAAACATTTCTTTATTTATATAAAAGTTGCAATATGTACATAGAGTAGCTTGGCTCCAGAAGTCAAAATCTCCTTGGGCATAAGACGACGGTACTGTGCTATAGACATGCCCTGATACAAATGTTCCCTTATTGCCAAGGGAGCTACTATCTTCTCCTTAGGAATAAAGCGACTAAGGAGTCTATAGATTTGGCAGGAAAGTCTGAAATTTCAAGGCTTGGAGTGATATAAAATGACACCATGTATCACTTTCAGCTTCATCGGAATCATGGCCAATGAGAGATTCTGCCTCAGCATCGCACGCTGGTCGCAAGAGGCGTGGACATACTACCCTGCAAACCACTTGTGCTGCTGTCTCTCCACTGGGTCAAGAAAATATAGATCCTCAAAATGGCATGCCAGTCTGACTCCGCTCGTTCGAGTTGTAGCGGAAGAGATGAGATGCTCGAAGCCGAACGCAGTCATGTCTTGTGACTCGGTGAGGTTGGGAATACCAGATAAATGTGAAACTTCCATCTATAAAAATAATTTCTTTGATTAAAAATTCTTCATTAATGAAGCTTACGGAATGAAAATACAATATAAAAATGCTTTTTCTAAGTTTTTATTATCATTTTCTGATAAGAATTCGTTTGTCCTTATTAGCTTTCAACAAAGCTCTGATACCAGATGTGAGACCCCTGCCCCCTCCGCCGTACCATACTGGCAGGCAGAAGCGATGTCGGCCTCCCGCGCGAGGTGGGGATCCACACTCGGGGCCTTGCCCGTAGATGTCCTGACAAGAGGCTAGCCCGGGTAGTTCCTCCAAAACTAGGCCCAGAAAAAAACTCCCCTCGCTCGGAAGGCACGGGCGATTCCACCATGGGAAATCATCTTCTAGCGGGGGAATTACTCTAATAATCGAGTCAAAGTCTTAACTAGTTAAACTGATTTGACTGAACCTGAAGTCACGTGGTTAGATCAAGAAGAGACTTGCATTGGTCCATGGAATCACCACTTTTTTCCTCATTTACGAGGCACAGCAGCCGCTCACCGCCGCTGATCCCATCCCACAAAATAAGGTCTTCTCAGGATTTAATTTTTTTAATGTAACTAATCATATCTAGCTGTTTCATAGGAATCCTCCAATCGAGCCTAACCCCATCTGGCCCATGGGTTAGGCCCATGGGTTAGCCAACCACCCGCGACCACTGTATTGGTGGGACTACTTTATAAAGATCTGGTTGTTTTTTGCCCGGGTACCGAGGAAAAGATTTCTTAGGCCCCCTAGCGTCGATTCATGCAAAAGTTAAGGTAGGCATGCCACGTACACACCCAATATTAAATTACCATTTATAATAGATTTGACTAGCTTTAAAACAATCCTTCAATAGAAATCATAATATTTTTTATCATCATTTTTCAAAATTCCGAGTCCATTGTATTACAAAGTGTGTTCTCTAGACTCTTTGTTGAAGACGAGTTGGCCAACCAACGAGATCCAATATCAAAATTTGGTTCCCAAAAATCTTTCCTTTTAGTCCATCCGAAATCTTCCTCGACGTAAGAACCGCGAGCCCGTGCATCGCCTAGTGAGAACCCTCTAGGATTCTCCTTAGGTGTCCTAGCACTTCACTCAGGGACCGCTTCATCGGTCCTCGCCCATCGTACCGGAAGCACACCATTTTAACCGTACTGAGGAGACTGGTCAAGACCTCGGCAGGCTTTGCCTCACCAGTGATGTCCCTTGACGACTCCTCGCCAGCTATTCCAATGATCCTCTTTATCTATGCAAAAAGATAAATTTAACTAAATTTTCTCTTAAAAATTAAATAAAAATCTCCATTAATTTCTTTACATTAGAAATTCCACTTTTCTCATTTAATTGGTTGAATTCCAATTATGGTGGGAATTCCTCTTTCATCATTTAAATTTATCTATGCAAAAAATAAATTTAACTAAAATTCTTCTTTAATTTTTAAATAAAATATACATTATTTTAGTATTCTAATTTTTCTATTTTCTCATTGGAATTCATGGATTTCCATTATCATGGAAATTTCTCTTTTATGATAAAAATGAATTGCTAGAACTTCCTCTTTTTCTAATTAACTATTTATGCATCAAATTTTCCATGGTTATGATCAGAATTATTCAATTAATCTAGGATGATTAATCCTAGAATATGTTAGGAAGTCCTCTTTTCATATTATGTACAAAAATGATTTATGTGTTAATTTTTTAGAAATTATACCATAGCTCTGCTCTGCTATTACTGTGATAATTTTTAATAATTTTGAAAGCATAAAGTTTTAGTAATACAATATGATAGAATAACTATCATTTGGATAAATATCCAATTATGGACTTGATTCCTAAGTTTTTTATAAATTAAGTAGCATAAAAGCATTAAAAAGCCACTTCTTTGGCCTCTAATTTGACAAGCATAGAAATTACTTTTAGATTTGAGAATTGCATCATGAGAGGCATCATTTCAATATAGAATAGGTCATAGCAATGACCATTATTTGGGAGGGAGAGAGAGAGATATGCTTTAAAAATTTAATTTAAGCATAAATGGAAACTTTATGTGATTTATCACTAAAACTCATTAGAGAGCTTCAATTGTATAAAAGAGCCATTCAATTGAATACTTCTCAAGCTTGAGAGGGGTTGAGAAGTGAGAAACATTTAGAGATTAAGAAAAAAGACCATAAATCACACTTTACCTCTTATTTTGCTTGATTCTTTAGTCTAAGGAAGGAGAGGCCCCCAACCAATCAATTGGTTTAGTATGTTGATGAAGACTCCAAAAAAGGTTGAAGAGAGAGAGAGAGAAGCTCCAATCTCTTCAATTTGTAGAGGATTATTAGAGGATAATAGAAAATATGCTTATTTTAGAGTAATATCAGCATAGTTTAGTTCACAGATGAGAATACAAAATAATGAGGGTCTATTTATAAGTGAGGGAGGCCACTAACTGAGTCCAACTAAGTTCTAGAATTTTTTAGCTTTAGTTTGGCTGAATTTGGATAAGATTTTGACCAGTTTGGCTCCCTTTTTTATTTGGTTTGATCTAGGAGAGAGGAGAGATAAAAATATCTTATTATTTTTTAGTTTAAAACTCCTCCACACATGTGAATTAGGCACCTCCTTGAAGGCTCCCCCTTTCCTTACCAAGGTATCAAAAATGAATGATTACTCCAAAATATCTCATTTTTTTAGTAATATTTCATATTTTTTAACTAATAAATCTTGTACTCAGTCAGCTCCTCATCTTATGTGGGCATTTACTCATTTTTGGATATTTTCTTTTATTCATTGGATGTATCTCATCCCAACACTTGGATTAATCTTATTGGTCCATAAGAACCTTAATTGGACCATAATCCAAAATTTTTAGAAAATTTTTACCCTTAGGCTAAGGTCTTCTAAATCATTTTTAATTAATTCCAATTGCATCTTGGAAATTTTATTTTGATTTTTTGTTTCAAGGAAACATATTTTTGATATTTGTAGAAATTATATGTCCAAAAACATCCAAATATTGAATTACCACTCTAGAAATTTTTATCTCACTAGGCAAAACAAGGAAAAATAATATTTTCTTGTATTCAGAAACAGGGAATGGTTACAGGGTATTGAAGTAAAGTCTTATTCATTATTCAGGCTGCTGAGGAGGAATCTTAAATCCTCTCCCACTTGATAAACGCGAGATGTCCTCATCTCCCAAAGTGGGGGTAGTCTTTCGCCCAACTCTTCTTCTTTCTCCAGGTGGCATCTTCAAGAGGGAAGAACTTCCACTTTATTAAGAATTCTCTGAGGACTTTGCTCCTGAGAATCTTCTCCCGAACATCAAGGATTTCCTCAGGTTGGAGTACCATCTAGCCTTGAGTCAAAGAGATCAATTGTTCATCATCAAGCACATGACTCAGGCTGGGTACATACTTTTTAAGCAAATTGACGTGGGATACATTCTGTACCTTGAGATGGGGAGGCAGAAGAAGTTTGTATGCTAGATTTCCCACTTTCTTTTTGATAGCATATGGCCCACAGTATCTAGGAGAGAGCTTCTTGTAATTCCCTAAGGATAGGGAACTTCTTTTGGTCATACCCGAATGAAGACCATATATGATTCTTCAAACTCTCTCTCTGATCTCTTTTTATCTGCATACTGCTTTTGCCTGTCTTGGGCTACCTTTATATCTTTACGGATTGATTGCATCTGCTGGTCCATGTCATCAAGCATTTGTCTAGACATTTTGACTCTGATCAATGGGTCAGACCAAGTCAACGTTGTAAGGCAATCTTGTCCATACAAAGCTTTGAAAGGACTCATCCCAATGCTTTGATGATAAGAAGCATTGTAAGCAAATTTTACCACATGCAAATGGCTTAACCACTTCTTGGGTTCCCTGCCACAGCATGACCGAAGGATATCTTCAATTACCTGGTTCACTCTTTCAGTCTAGCCATTTGTTTTAGGGTGATAGGCTGTGCTGAGATCCAAGAAAGTTCCTACTACTTTGAAGAAAGTAGTCCAGAATTTCGATGTGAATTTGAGATCTTTGTCACTTACTATCCCCCTTGGTAAACCATGCAATCTGAAGATTTTCTTAAGGAAAACTTTGGCAACATCCACTACAGAGTATGTTTCTTTCACTGGAATCAGATGAGCAACTTTGGTTAGCCTGTCAACTACCACAAAAATGGAGTTGTAACTTGATTGTATTGAAGGTAATCCAGTGACAAAGTCCATACTGATACATTCCCACTTCATCTGTGGAATGTCTGGACATCTTGACTCTCTTTGTCTTGACTCTTTAGCACACATTACACATTTTCGCACATGATCAAGTACATCCTTTTTTAGTCCTGGCCAGAAGAAGCTTTTCTTCACAGACATATAGGTTTTCATAAACCCTGTATGTCCATCTATTAGGCTATCATGGGCTTCTCTCATAATTCTTCCCTTTATTCCCTCATCATTGGGGATACATAGCTGATTATTATAATACATGCATCCTTCATCCACCAATTTGTACCCAAGAACTCGACTCATTTCTTGAGGAGTCTTGCTTTCGTGTATCAGAAGGGTAGCAATAGGGGCAAAGAATTTGTCCTGCATGATTTTCTCCTTTGCTTCACTGATCAATGGATTTACACCACTGTAATTGCAAGTAAGGAGGCTTTTTTGCTGAGCACATCTGCAACCACATTTTCTTTTCCCGGTCGATACTTAATTTCAAAATTGAATTCCTGCAGGGTTTGCATCCATCTCCCATGACATTTGGAATTCAATCATTTAAATGGTAAAAGTGAATTCTTGGCATATTTGAAATAATGGATATTTTTATTTAATTTAAAGAGAAATTTTAGATAAATTTATTTTATGCATGAGAAATTTTTAAATGATAAAAGAGGAATTTACATGACATTTGGAATTCAATCATTTAAATGGTTAAAAGGGGAATTTTTGGCATATTTGAAATAATGGATATTTTTATTTAATTAAAAGAAGAATTTTTGTGGTATTTAAGTAGAGAAAGGTTTAAATTAAATGTTGGTGACAAAAGAGAAATTTTCACCATAATTCCACCTAGAGAATTAGGGTTAATAAATTAAATTGGTAGAAGAATATCTTTAGATATTTTATGTGGATAAATCACCAAATTGATATTTACCCAAAATTAGATTAAATGGAAGAAGAGTACTTTCATAAAAATCCAATATTCTCATATAAAACCATTTCTTAAATCTATTATGGTTAGAATGAAATTCATAAAGTTGGAATTTTCTTACTGTTAGCAGTTCAGTAGATGTTTATCTGAAGAAAATCCTTGGAATCAAAGTTAGAAATAAACCGAATTATTTTGGTTAGACCACGACTGTGAGAGGGACGGTCAGTAAACTACTTGTCCATCTCTCGATTTGAATCAAGCAAAAACTTCGTGAGACCAATTCCAGTTCTTAATACAAAGAATAGACTACTGTTGACTTAACCTAGTTTTCCCTTGATCGAAATCACCAAGAATCTAGTTGGACGTTCAGTCAAATGATGGGTAGATTACCTTGATGAGAGATCAATGATTCTCATTAAGAAAATATGGATTAAGGAAAAAAAGGGTTTTGGGAAACCAATCTCAAACTGGGAATTTTACTTGTATAGAATCTTTGTTTTTTTAAAGGACTATTTTATGCCAGAATGCTGGTGGAAGCATTTGGTATGTGTTTAACTAAGAAGAGGCTCGTTTGGAATAGCTGGCGACGAGGAGTCCTCGAGGGACGTCGCCCGGTGTGCTTCTGGTACAATGGGCGAGGACCGACGAAGCAGTCCCTGAGTGAAGTGCTAGGACACCTAAGTAGGATCCTAGAGGGTTCTGACCAGGTGATGCACAGGCTCGAGGTTGCTAGGACACCCATGTGTACGTCAAGGAAGATTCCGATGAACTGAAAAGAATGACTTTTGTGAGTCGAATTCTGATATTGGATCTCGTTGGATCTCGTTGGTTGACGAGCTGGTCTTCAACGGAGAGTCCGGATGATATATTTTGTAAAATAATGGACTCAATATTTTGGAGGGTTATGATCAGCAATACTCGAATTCTGATATTGGATCTCGTTGGTTGACCAGCTGGTCTTCAACGGAGAGTCCGGATGATATATTTTGTAAAACAATGGACTCAATATTTGGAGGATTATGATCAGCAATACTATGATTTTCATTCAAAGAATATTTTAAAGACAGTCGAATGAGTTATAATGGAATTTCATATTGGGTGTGTACGTGAGTGGTATGCCTACCTTAAATTTTGCTTGAAACGCCGGTAGGGGGCTTGGAAACTCTTTTCCTCGATACACCCGGGCAAAACATAACCAAATTCTTATAAAGGAATCCCACCAATACAGTGGTTGGACGGTTGGCTAACCCATGGGCTGGTTGGGGTTAGGTTGGATCGAGGGATTCCTATGATACAAATAAGTTACGATTAGTTATGTTAGTTATATTAAGTCCTAGGAAGACCCTTGTTTTGTGGGAGGGAATCAGCGGGCTGTGCCTTGTTAAAGGAGGAAAAAAGTGGTGATTCTATCGACCAAGTACAAGTCTCTTCTTTGATTTGACCATGTGACTTCGGGTTCGGTCAGATTAGTTTGAATAGATAAGACTTTGACTCATTAGATTAATTCTCCCGTTAGATGATTTTCTTGGTAGAATGGCATGTGCCTTCCGGGCGAGGAAAGTTTTTTCGAGTTCGGTTTCAGAGGAAGCACTGGGCTAGTCTCTTGTCCGAATATCCGTGGTGCGAGGCCCCAAGTGTGAATCCCTACCCTGCGCGAGAGGTTGACGCTGCTTTCGCCCAGCCAGCGCCCCCTCGGAGGGGGCGGGGGTCTCACAACTGGTATCAGATCTTTGTTGAAAGCTAATAAGGAAAAATGAATTCTTATCAAAAATTGAGCATTTATGTATTGTATTTTCTTTCCTTAAGCTTCATTAATGAAGCTTTTTAATCAAAGAATTTGGTTTTATAGATGGAAGTTCCACACTTATCCGGTATTCCCGACCTCACCCAATCACAAGATATGACTGCTTTCGCCTTCGATCATCTCATCTCTTCCTCCCTACAACTTGAACGAGCCGAGCCTGACTCACATGCCATTTCAAGGATTTATATTTCCCTGACCCAGAAGAGAGACGGCCGCACAAGTGGTTTGCAAGGGCAGTATGTCCACACCTCTTGCAACTAGCACGTGATGTTGAGGTAAAATATCTCATTGGCCATGATTCTGATGAGGCTAAAAGTGATACATGGTGTTATTTTATATCACCCTATGCCTCGAGATTTCAGACTTTCTTGCCATATCTACAGACTTCTTAGTCGCTTTATTCCTAGGAGAAGATAGTAGCTCCCTTGGCAGTAAGAGAACATTTGTATCAGGGCATGTCTATAGCCCAGTATCGCCGTCTTATGCATCTCCTGAGGAGATTTCAACTTTTTGGAGCCAAGATGCTCTATGTACATATTGCAACCTTTATTTAAATAAAGAAATGTTTTGTGGAAAAATTCCCTATTGTATAAGTGATTGTTTATTATTTGACGAATTGATGAAGAAAAATCTGTTACTCGGACATATGTCATAGATCTCCAATAAGATTGTTTATCTTGCTTAAGAAATTATTTTTCGAATCTCTTAAGTCTTAGGATCTCGTGGACAAAATCAAAATAAAAATTTAATAATGTATCATTTTGGCAGAGTCATGAGGTGAGGGAACCATGGGCCATCAGCCAGACCCTCTCATTGATGAAGAAGAGCTTGACCCCGATGTTCGTAAGGCTCTTCACAAAACTCAGCCAAGACCCTTTATTAAAGGTGAAGGGGAGAACTTGGGCGAGGTTGTGGAGAAGTGGGTTGAAGCCATGGAGGAATATTTTGATGTCACTGGATACAATGAGAGGAGCAAAATGGCTCTTGCTAGGCTGAAAATTGTGGAAATAGCTAGGGTGGCATAGAGAAACCATTGCAACACCAATCATCTGGATAGGAATAACCAGTCCTAGAATGATCTTAAAGCCTATCTAAGGAAGAGATTTTGTCCCCTCGGATTTTTAGAAATCGAGATGAATGAATTCTTAGAGCTAAACCAGGGGAGAAAAACCATTGAAGAATATCATCAGGCATTTGCTCTTCTCCTCAAGTACTCACCATTGCTAGCCGAAGAGCAACTTATGGCCAGGTTCATTCGGGGAATGAACGAACCTTTAGACACCATGGTCAAGAATGCCAAGCCAGATTCCATGGCAGAAGCTGTAAGAATGGCGAAGGACTTTGCCAAAGCCTTCATCGTTAAAGTCCTGTGCCAAAGCCAGCTCCCTCATCCTTTAAGAGATTCCAAACACCGGGAAGTTCTTTCGACCTTCTGCCTCCAAAGAGACGCCAAGGTCCCAACCAGAATCTGGAGTCAGGAAGTTTCAAGGATGAAGCAAGACCTTTCCCCCTCAATGTTCTTTCTGAGGAACTTCGGCTCTTTCAAGAATGCAGAGGGAAGAGCTTCAAAGTGAGAAAAGGTGCTTCGGATGTTAGGGATTGGGCACCAGCTCAAGGATTTCCCATCTTCTTTTGTGGGCCAAGGAAGCCAGGGTCCCAGAATTCAGAGACAGACTCCTTCGTATCAGTCTAACAATCAGGGTCCCCTACGCCAAAATCAAGGCAACCCCAGAAGAGTGCTAGCTCAGCCCCTCTGGCCTCCATGCAAAGCAATCTTTAAACTCCCTCCCGGAATTGGGGAAACCAAAGAGAGAGAGTTCCACCTTAGATTGTAGTAGCTAGAGTCGTCACTATAGCTGATGAATTGGAGGAAGAAAAAGAGCAGATCTATGTCGTAATAGAGCATTAGGAAAATAACCATCAATTTTCAGTCCTCCAGACTCCAGCAGAGTAGCAGGGTAAGAAATTCAGATTGAGGCAGTACTCATTCTTTTATTTCCCGAGGATGTCTATGTAAGTTAGTCCTAAATAAAAAATCAGGGAAACTTATGCAAGTAGAATTGGCCAGTGGAAAGATTCTTTTCACACACCTTGAGAAAGACCTTATTCAGTTTAGTCTAGATGGCAACGTAAGAGAGTTCCAGTTTAGAGTATTACCCTTGGGAGTCTATGATGGAATCCTTGGAATGGATTGGCTCCAAAAGAACCAGGTTGACATTCATTATCACAAAGAAACCATCTCTTTCCTTGACCTTCACGCGAATAAAGTTCAAGGAACTAGAATTTCCGGATCCCCAGTGCTGCAATTAGTCAAGGCTTCTCAATTGTTAAAAGGGCTCAGAAAGAGGCAAGCTGTTTATGTCATTAAGATGAATCTAGTAGACATAAAATGCAAGGCTAAAGAACTAGAGTGGTTAAGTGAGTATGTAGATGTGTTCCCTAAAGAGCTGACTGAGATGCCTCTATCTCGTGAAGTAGATCATGAGATCGAGTTAACCCCTGGAGCTCAGCCCCAGTAGCCCAGCGTGCATACAAAATGCTAGTCCATGAAGCCATAGAACTTAAGAAACAGTTAAGACAACTGTTAGAGCAGGGATTCGTCAGACCTAGTGTCTCACCTAGGGATGTGCACGTTCTCTTTCAAAAGAAGAAAGATGAAACATTAAGACTCTGTATTGACTACAGAGGATTGAATCAATTAACAATTAAAAATAAGTATCCTATCCCTAGGATTGATGAACTTTTGGGATCATTTAAGTGGGACCCCAATGTTCACAAAGATAGATCTCAAATCCGGGTACTGCCAGATCAGAATTAAGGAACATGACATCCCAAAGACAGCATTCAATACTCGCTCTATGGGCATTATGAGTTTACAGTCATGCCATTTGGATTGACTAATGCCCCGACAAGGTTTAATCGTCTTATGCAGGATACTCTCAGAGAATACTTGGATGATTTTGTTCTTGTCTTCTTTGATGATATCTTGGTATACTCAAAGAATGCTGCAGATCATGAAGATCATGTGCGCAAGGTCCTAGAAATCCTAAGGAAACACCAACTCTTTGCAAAAAAAGAGCAAGTGTTGTTTTTTTATTGACCAGGTGGAATACTTGGGATTCATAGTGTCAAAAGATGGGATTTCTCCTGACCCCGCAAAGGTCCCCCGCAAAGATCCAAGCTGTCGTAGATTGGTCGGAACCCAAGACGGTAAAGGAAGTCAGAGGATTCCTAGGATTAACCGGATGATATAGGATCTTTATACCCAGGTATGCTCAGATAGCATCCCATTTAACTAACCTTCTCAAGAAGAGTACCCTTTTTTAGTGGACTACAATGTGTCAGAGTGCCTTTGATAAACTGAAGACAACCTTAGTAACCAACCCTGTCCTTAAACTGCCAGATTTTACCAAAACTTTTGAGGTAGTTACTGATGCTAGTGGGTTTGCCTTAGGCGGTGCTCTTATGCAGGAAGGTCATGCAGTGGCCTATGAATCCAAAAAACGCAGAACACATGAGTGAAATTATGCTGTCCACCATGACTTGGAGTTACTCTCAATAGTTTATACTCTGAAGTTGTGGAGACATTATCTTCTGGGACAGGGGATCACCTTGATGACAGATCATAAAAGTCTGAAGTGGATCTTCACCCAAAGGGATCTCAACATGCATCAAAGGAGATGGATGCAGACCCTACAAGAATTCAATTTTGAAATTATCGGCCCGAGAAAAGAAAATGTGGTGGCAGATGCGCTCAGCAGAAAAGCCTCCTTGCTTGCAATTACAATGGTGTCAAATCCATTAATCTGTAAAGCAAGGGAGAAAATCATGCATGATAAATTCTTTGCCCCTATTGCTACCCTTCTGATGCAGGAAAGCAAGACTCCTTAGGAAATGAGTTGAGTTCTTGGGTACAAATTGGATGAAGGATTCATGTATTATAATAATCAGCTATGCATTCCCAATGATGAGGGAATAAAGGGAAGGATTTTGAGAGAAGCCCATGATAGCATGATAGCTGGACATCCAGGGTTTATAAAAACCTATATGTTTGTGAAGAAAAGCTTTTTCTGGTGGTGGCCTGGACTCAAAAAGGATGTACTTGATCATGTGCGACAATGCTTAATGTGTCAGAGAGTCAAGGCAGAGAGAGTCAAGATGCCAGGAAAGCTACAGCCTCTAGACATTCCATAGATGAAGTGGGAATGTATTAGTATGGACTTTGTCACTGGATTACCTTCAGTGCAATCACGTTATAACTCCATTTTTGTGGTAATTGATTTCATGGTTTTTGTTAATATTCTCAAATGATTTCACTTCTCAACCCCTCTCAAGCTTGAGAAGTTTCTAATTAATTGTTTTTAATGCAAATCAAGCTTTCTCTAATAATGATTAATCACAAAAACGTTAATCTTAATGCTTAGTTTGAATGCTTTTTATGTATATCTCTCTCTCCCAAAAGAATAGTCATTCATATGGCTAATTCTTTAGAAAATTTATTCTTTTATGTTAATAAAATTATGGTAAATTTATGATTTAATTCCATAATTTGGATTTAAGTTTAAGGATAGTTCTTCTATCGTAATTGTATTACAAAGTCTTATTCTTTTCTAGAAAAATTAAAAATTATCTGTAATAGCAAACAACGAACCTATGGCAAAACTTTTAGAAATTAATACATATCTTATTTTTATGCATAATGCTAAAAGAGGACTTCCTACCATATTTTAGAATGGGACATCCTATGCTAAAAGAATGATTTTCATCATATTCATGAGAAACTAATTTTTAGTATTTATGCATAAATAATTAATTAAAGAAAAAAGAAATTTTTGGTAATTTTATTTTTACGCAAAAAGAGAAATTCCCATGATAATGGAAATCCATGTAATTAAATGGAAAAAGAGAAATTTTGGTATATTAAAATAATGGATATTTTTATTTAATTTCATAAGAAATTTTAGATAAATTTATTTTATACATGAGAAATTTTAAATGATAAAAGAGGAATTCCCATTACATTTGGAATTCAATCATTTAAATGGTAAAAGTAGAAATTTTAAATGATAAAAGAGAAATTCCCATGACATTTGGAATTCAATCATTTAAATGGTAAAAGTAGAATTCTTGGCATACTTGAAATTATGGATATTTCTATTTAATTAAAAGAAGAGTTTTTGTGGTATTTAAGTGGAGAAAAGTTTAAATTAAATGTTGGTGACAAAAGAGGAATTTTTATCATAATTCCACCTAGAGAATTAGGGTTGATAAATTAAATTGGTAGAATAATATCTTTAGATATTGTATGTGGATAAATCACCAAATTGATATTTATCCAAATATAGATTAAATAGAAGAAGAGTATTTTCATAACCTCTAGCTTAACAAGCTTAGAGTTTGATTTTGAATTAAGAATTTATCAATGAGAAGCATTCTCATATAAAACCATTTCTTAAATCTATTGTGGCTAGAATGAAATTCATGAAGTTGGAATTTTCTTATGGTTAGAAGTTCAGTAGATGTTTATCTGAAGAAAATCTTTGGAATCAAAGTTAGAAATAAACCGAATGATTTTGGTTAGATGACGATTGTGAGAGGGACGGTCAGTAAACTATTTGTCCATCTCTTGATCTGAATCAAGCAAAAACTTCGTGACCAATTCCAGTTCTTAATACAAAGAAAGACTACTGTTGAATTAACCTAGTTTTTCCTTAACTGAAATCACCAAGAATCTAGTTGGACATTCAGTCAAATGATGGGTAGATTACCCAGATGAGAGATCAATGATTCTCATTAAGAAAATATGGATTAAGGAAAAAAAAGGGTTTTGTGGAACCAATCTCAAACTGGGAATTTTACTTGCATAGAGCCTCTTTTTTCTTTTAAAGGACTGTTTTACGCCAGAATGTTGGAGGAAGCATTTGGTATGTGTTTAACTAAGAAGAGACTCATTTTGGCAATAGCTGGCGGGGAGTCGTCGAGGGACGTCGCTCAGAGCAAAGCCTGTCGAGGTCTTGACTAGCCTCAGTATGGTTAAAATGGTGCGCTTTTGGTACGATGGGCGAGGACCGACGAAGTGGTCCCCGAGTGAAGTTCTAAGACACCTAAGCAGGATCCTAGAGGGTTCTGACTAGGTGATGCACGGGCTCGCAGTTGCTAGGACACCCATGCATATGTTGAGGAAGATTTGGATGAACTGAAAAGAATGACTTTTGTGAATCAAATTTTGATATTGGATCTCATTGGTTGACCAGCTGGTCTTCAACGGAGAGTCCGGATGATATATTTTGTAAAACAATGGACTCAATATTTTGGAGGATTATGATTAGCAATACTATGATTTTCATTGAAAGATTGTTTTAAAGACAGTCGAATCTGTTATAATAGCAATTTCATATTGGATGTGTGCGTGGTATGCCTACTGTGAGATCCCTCTGCCCCCTCCGCGCACTGGACTCCCAGTAGTAGCTGACAGCAGAAGCAGCCCCCTCATGCACGGGGCAGGGTTTCTCACTCGGGGCCTCGCCCACCACGAATGTCCGGGCATGAGACTAGGCTGGTGGTCACTTCGAAAACCAAAACCAGGAAAATTTCCCATGCCTGGAAAGCGGGGATGATTCCACCTTTTTGAATTTTCTTAACGAATTTTTCTAAAATGAGCTCAAAACCTAAACTATCCTTCACCTGAATAAACCAGATAGAAGGAAACTATTGCTGATATAATTTGATCATCTGAGCAATTCAACGCTTTTTTCCTAATCAAGATCAGGCACAGCCGTTGATCCACTCAATTGAGAAATTTATTAGGGAATTAACTAACTACTCGAATCCTAGTGTAATCCTAAGATTTTTCAGTTTGATTATTAAAACTCCACTGATTTCAGCCTACCCCATCCGGCCCATGGGTTAGCCACCACCATACCACTGGAATCGATAGAACCAAACAAGTACTCACCCACCCATAATTGAATGCCTTTCTTAACTTTAGCTTTAGAAAACAAATACGCACACACTCCTCTTTAAAACATTAATATAAAAATAATCCATTGACAAAACAGATATGGTCACAGATTTCATAATTCAAAATTTCCATTTAATCCCTTGTTTCACAAAAACAGTACCACTCTGGACTCTCTATTGGGACCAGCTTGTCTGCAACGAGATCTAGTAAAACAGATTACAATAATCATTCCGTCAACGAGATCCAGTAAAACAGATTACAATAATCATTTCGTCAACATACATATATATATATCTTCCACAACATACGCATGAGTGTCGTAGGCACCGCGAGCTCGTGCATCGCCTGGTTAGAACCCTCCAGGATCCTCCTTAGGTGTCCTGGCACTTCCCTCAGGGACCGCTTCGTCGGCCCTCGCCCATCGTACCCTAGAAGCACACCATTTTTCACCATACCCAGGCTGGTCAAGACCTAGGCAGGTTTTTGCCGCATGAGTTGTCCCTTAAACACTCCCCACCAGCTGTTGTGTGTAATCAAACTTCCCTTAGATAAACACCTATGCCAAATGCTCCCTCCAGCATTTTAGCGTAAGACAGTCCTTTAAGAAAATAGGGTTTCTATGCAAGTTTTCAGTTTTGATTTTATTTGAATACCATGAATAAATCTTAAATCCCTATCCCAATACTTCTAGATCCAGGTCTGAATTCCAAACAGAATTCCTCGAATTCTGTTAACTTGATCCTCATATCAAAATCAAAAGTCTTAACTTAGTTTCAGATTCGGTGGTGGGTGATTTGATTGCATTTTTCTTGAACTAGGCACATCGTCATTGGTTGAAACTGATGAAGGAATTAGGTCTTGGTCAATAGTCTAAATCCGAGTTTGAGTCTGGAAAGGTTCTTCCTAAACTATCTTTCTTGAAAGGTAATATTTCAATTTCTCTTTTTCTAAATTTCGTTCATTGAATATTTGCTTACAGATTTCTAAACTAAACATTAATTCCTATGACGAATAAAATAATCATTTATCTCGATCTCCGACTTCGATAGTTTATTTGAGTTTTCTCATTACCATCTTAGTGAATATGAAACGGTAGAATTTCCTCTCACAGATTATCTACTTATTCATTTTTCTAATTTTTGCGAAAATCAAACAGAGGATTAAAGAGAACTCTTATTTAATATAAAAATTCTACATGCATCTATTTATGCAGAAAATCCAATTCTGATGAAAGTCACACTTTTATCATCACATAAAAATCATTTATGATGAAAATCACTCTTTCAATATGAAAGAATTTCTTTTATGCATCCATTTATGCATAAAAATCATTTATGATAAAAATCACTCTTTTAATATAAAAGAATTTCTTTTATGCATACATTTATGCATAAAAAACATTTATGATGAAAATCACATCTTTAACATAAAAGAATTTCTTTTATGCATCCATTTATGCATAAAAATCAGTTATGATGAAAATCACACTTTTAATATATAAAAAAATCCTTTTATGCATATGTTTATGCATACAAATCATTTATGATGAAAATCACTCTTTTAATATAAAAGAATTTCTTTTATGCATAAAAATCATACTTTTAATATATTAAAAAATCCTTTTATGCATATATTTATGCATACAAATCAATTGTGATGAAAATCACTCTTTTAATATAAAAGAATTTCTTTTATGCATATATTTATGCATAAAAATCATTTATGATGAAAATCACAATTTTAATATAAAAGAAAATCTTTATGCATATGTTTATGCATACAAATCATTTGTGATGAAAATCACTCTTTTATGATCAAAATAAAAATTTCAATATGCTTCCTTCTATGCATAGAATTCTATGCATAAAATTTAATTCTAAAGAAGTAACACTTTTTTTAAATAAAATATTTTTAGTAAGCATTTTTCTATACCTAGGATGAAAAATAGCACTTTAAGAATACATATACGATGGGAATTACTCTTTTTGGAAAAAAAAAAGTAAAACTTATTTTTCACAATTTTAGAAAATTTTGTCATAACCTCCTTTGTATGGCTAACCAGTTTTCAATTTTCAACTCTCTAAAATTAATTAGAAGTTCACCAAGATTATTTAAATCATTCTAATGTAAACATTTTCTACTTATCAAAGAGAAACATTATGAAAAACTTGATTTTATCCATTAATCATTCATCTAGGATAAAGAATGGTTGGATTTACTAAAGAAGAGAGGGGAATGCCTTTTTTCAATGAGGCATAACATCATATTCATTTTAGAGAAGACAAAAATCATAAAAACCATAAAATGAATAGAAAAGAGAAGAATCTCCAACCAACACGGAGAATTTGAGAGCTTTCCTTTGGCTTGATGGTTTGAGGGATCTACTCTTGTTTGAAACAAGAGTGGCCACCAATCTTTAGAAGAGGGAAGGCCAAAAACTAATGAATTATGAGTAAATTCATAGTTTTTGGCTCTTGGGAGAAGTAGGGTAACAGTGCAAAAACACTATTAAGCTTCAACAAAGGGGAAGGCTTCTATTTATAGGAAAAAGTGAGCTTCTAACCAAGCCAACTGATTCTAGAATTTTCCAGATTAGTTTGGACAATTTTTGACCATTTTTGGGTCAGCTTAGTCCACTTTTTGGATCTAGTTGAAACAGGAGAGAGGAGAGATAAAAATATCTCATTATTTGGGAGTTTAAAACTCTCCCACACATGTGAAATAGGTGCCTCCTTCACGAGGGGGATTCCCCCATACTGAGGTGTCAAAAATGCATCATTTCTTCTAAATATCTCTCTTTTTTAACTATTAACCTTGTCCTTAGTCAACTCTTCATCTTATGTGAGTATTTACTCATTTTTGGGGGATTTTCCTTTTATTCTTCCATTTATCTCCTCCCTACATTTGGATGAATCTTATTGGTCCATAGGAACCTTAATTTAAAATTTTAAAAAAATCTTGACCCCTAGGATAAGGCCTCTTGAACAAATTATACTTGATTTCTAATGCACCTTCTGAAAATCTTTTTGAACTTCTGTTTTGGGGGAACTTATTTTAATAAGAAAAGATATTTTCCATCCAAAAATATTTAAAAATTGAATTACTACTCTCGAGAAGATTTTCTCTCTCTAGGCCAAAACTGGTAGAAACAAGATCTTTTATATTTCTGAAGAGGGATTTGATTAAAGGGGAAGATGCTGGACATCTTGAGAGGCTGGGGAGGAATCTTACACCTACCTTAAATTTTGCTTGAAACGCTGGCTAGGGGGCCTTGGAACTCTTTTCCTCGTCGGTACCCAGGCAAAACATAACCAAATTTTTATAAAGGAATCCCACCAATACAGTGGTTGGGCGGTTGGTCAGTTGGGCTAGATCGGGGGATTCCTTTGATACAAATTAAGTTACGATTAGTTACGTAGTTAGATTAAGTCCTAGGAAGACCCTTATTCTGTGCGAGGAAATCAATGGCTGTGCCTCGTTAAAGGAGGAAAAAATTGGTGATTCTATGGACCAAGTGCAAGTCTCTTCTTTGATCCGACCATGTGACTTCGGGTTTGGTCAGATCAGTTTGAATAGATAAGACTTTGACTCGTTAGATTAATTCTGCCGTTAGATGATTTTCCTGGTGGAATCGCTTGTGCCTTCCAAGCGAGGGAAGTTTTTCTGGGTCCAATTTTTTGGAGGAACCGCCGAGCTAGTCTCTTGTCCGGATATCCGTGGGGCGAGACCTTGAGTGTGGATCCCTATCCTGCGTGAGAGGTTGACGCTGCTTCCGCCGCCAGTGCCCTCAGAGGGGGCATCGCAGAGGGGTCGAGGGTCTCACACTTGGAGTGACGAGAGTGGGGAGTTGGTGTCTTGGCAATTTGGGGATGCAAATGTGGTGATTTCCCTCATAATAATGTTGAGCCTAGTAGAGGCTTGGGGATCCACCAGGAAGTTGGTGTTCGGCATGGATTAGGGTGTGAGTGATGCTAGATTTTCCTTGGAGAGAATTTGGGCCTTCATTTGTACTCTACCCTGTGGGCTTGTGGTTTTCAAATTGGTTACCTGTAAGAGGGATGAGGAGCTTGGGGTGCTGGTATATGAGGATGAGAGTTGGATCCTCGGGGGATCCACAAAGTAGAATTGCCTTCATAATAACCTTACGCTGTTAGAAGCCTTTTAGGTACCCCCACTATCGAGTGTAGAAGGGGAAGAGAAGGGTGTGTGTGAAGGGACTTAAGGTCCACTAGCTCACCTATTTAAAGGTGGAGCTAGAAGGCTTTTATGTATAGAGAGCAAGAAGCCTAGTTGTATTTGAGCAACTTACTTAATAAACAAGAAGCCTAGTTGTATTTGAGCAACTTAATAAGCAGTATATTTTCTTGTATTTTGTGAGTCCCTCTCCTCCACATACTTGATCTAGCATGAGCACCATGAATTCTAACATGGTATCAGAGCTTGGCAAGATTAGGTCCCCTTTATGGTGTAGAATAGGTCATTTTTCCTTATCTTCTCCTTTGTGGAGCTGAACCCCCTGGCAGTGGAGGACCTCTAGCTACTAGTGGAGGAAATATCTCGGCGAGCTTTCATAGGGGAAATGAAGAGGAGGTCTGGGCGCACACGTACGTACAAGTAATGAGCTAAATCATCATCATCTCGATGCGGCATTACTGCCTGTGCAGGTCGGTGCATGTTCTAGCTGTCATCGAGGTCGTACAGAAATACGACGCCCACAGCCGATTATTAGCTGCGTGGGCTTAGGGCTTTTGAAGCCCATACTCTGAGAAGTCTACAGCTCAAATTTCACTCCCAATGGTTCATCCATTTGTGTGCTATAGTGGAAAAACCAGGCTGCACTCCTTCAACTCCATTGAAGCTCACCATTAAAGCTTCAAAACCAAGTCTTTTCTTGCTCTAATCCTCTCCACTTTGCTCTAATCACCTAAGTGATCTTGTGAGGGCTTGTTGCTAATCCTATTTATGATTTTGAATCGGTGTCCAACCACATGAGGCATTCATAAGTCTCATTCATCAAAACGTCATCAAGCTTTCTCATCATCTTCAAGTTCACAAAGCTTTTCAAAGTGTGCTTATGAGCACTAATAGTGTTGATTAACACTAATGAGGCTTCTAATCCAACAAGGGGGAGTTATTGCAAAGTGTTTTTAAACACTAAGAGTGTTCTTAAACATTAATGGTGAATCTAATCACCAATACAAGTGTCATTAGACACTAGAAATGTGCTCTTAAGCATTAATCGTGTTTTTAAACACTAATGGTGATCTTAATCACCAAACAAAGTGTTGCTTAACACTAATGTGTCTTAACCATCAAAGGAGGAGGTCTTTAACACTAAGGAGGCTCTTCTTCATCAACATTGGAGGCCGGGCACACACCATAAGTGCCACATTATAAGTCTTCATCGTCAACCCGCTTCTATGCTTACCTTGGCAATCTTCCAAGGAGAAATGGTGCAACCATAAGCCGTTGTCTTCATCCCATAAGCCAAAGAGGTTGAAGTTTTCTGGTTTTTCATCAACAAACTCACTTTTTTTGAGTGGTTTAAAGTTGGGCACATGTACACTAAGTGCTCATCTTTAATGGTTTTGTGTATCACCCTTGAGGCTCTTGTTTGTAAGAGGCATAGGCATGTCATAAGCCATATGCTCTCATTTCCCAAGCCCAAGGCATGTTATTCCGCTGCATATTCAACATTTTCATCTTCTAAGATGAGTTGTAAGGTTGAGCATAGTATCACTAAGTGCTCTACCTTGTTGTTTGTCATGTTTTTAAGCATCTCTTGGCATTGTCTTTGTAAGCAGCATAGGCAACATTATGAGCCATGCCCTCACCTTCTTGAGCCAAGAATGATGTACCTTATTGGTTTGAGCATTTACCTCAACCACTTACTCACTTTCATTAAGCTTGTACCTTCAAACCCTAATGGGTATCATCATGTAACCAACATGCACAAAAGCTTTTGTTGTAATTATGGGGTAGACATTGCCCTTGACCAATCCATAAGGCAATTGGTAAGACCCTCCCTTTTCCTTTCCCATATAAATCTACCTCATAACCATTACTCTAAGAAGGAAGGCCCTTATTGTGCATAGAGGAGATATGGTATTCAAGGAAGCATCAAGCATGTTGAAGGAACATCTATGTGCAAACCACTTAAGCAAGGGTGGCAGTCTTGTTTTGATCATTTTGTGAGAATGGTCAAGGTGGAAAGCATGTGGAAGCAATGGCATGTGGAAGCAATGGCATGTATGTCTAAAGCATGTCAACTACAAGAGGTCAAGCAAGCACAAAGAGTGGGGTGCACCATCATTAAGGTGTACATCTTCATCGACATCAAATAAAGACTTAGATGGCATCATTATATTAGCCTAAGGCTCTAGGAACATAGTTGTAAGTCCTAGATAACCACACCACCATGACATCCTTGTACGCCTAATGTTATAAAGGCAACCTATGTCTAATACCACCTATTCCAATTTACTTTCATAGTTGGTATTGAGGCGGGTATTAAGAGACTAAGGTTATGTAGAAGGGGAAGAGAAGGGTGTGTGTGTGAAGGGACTTAAGGTCCACTAGCTCACCTATTTAAAGGTGGAGCTAGAAGGCTTTTATGTATAGAGCAAGAAGCCTAGTTGTATTTGAGCAACTTAATAAGCAAGATATTTTCTTGTATTTTGTGAGTCTCTCTCCTCCACATACTTGATCTAGCATGAGCACCACGAATTCTAACAGGGCATCACATAAAACTTCCCTTCTTAGGGATTTTTGCCAATGTGGAACAAAAGTGTGACTATGCCTAAGTAGTGAACTTCTTGATATGGCGCTATTATGACCGTGGTAGGAGTATCTTTCAGTGGGGGGGTTCCCTGAGGGAAAGCCATGTCTCATGAGACATTAGGTTGTAATTAGCCCGTATATCTACAAGAGCTAATTTTTGGGCAAAGCTCATCGAGGTGGTCATTCCTAACCGTAACCAAGTAGGCTTTACCTCCCATTCTTCTTCTTTGAGATCTACAACTTGGGCCATGTTGACCACTATATTCTTTTGCCTAAGTTTGGCTTGCCTCTCTTTAGCCTCTTGTTGGGCTAAGTGTTTCATTTCTTCATGGTTATTTTTCTTTATTTTTTGTCATGAATGATCATCAGGGTGGTTTTGATTAGTGGGCCATGGTAGCATTTTAATTTGCTACCGTTGAAATATCCTGCCATTTTGACGCTGTCAAGTGTCTCTATGCGCACAACACCTTTTGGGGAAATCTCAGTGACTAGGAAGGGTCCTAAGCCTATGAGCTCGAGTTTATTTTTATGTGTTTTTATGCTAAAGAGGAGGACCATGTCACGCTTGTTCATTTGCTTGTCTTTTAGCTGGTCATCGAACCATTATTTACACCTTAGCTTTTCAACAATCATGCTATATACAGATAGGAGACGTGTTTCATCAAACTTTTCAAGCTCAAATAGGCGACAACCAAAGACATTCCCTGTGAGTTTTTCTTGTACGATGATGTGTAAGATTGGGACTTAGAACTCCATTGGCATAACCAGTTTAGTACCATAGGTCAAAGTGAAGGGTGTGGCATTAATGAGCAGTCTTGTAGGAAGTTTGATAGGCCTAGAGTGCTATCAGGTAGCTTTTGTTCCCAATCGTTGTGACTAGGCTCAATAGTTTTGGTGAGAATGGCACATAGAACTTTGTTGGTGCTTTTGGCTTGGCCATTAGCTTGGGGGTAATACGGGCAAGATTTTCTATGAGTGACAAGGAATTCTTGTAAGAGGAACTGGATTACCTCATTAATGAAGTGTGTTGCATTATTGCCCATCACAAGATCAAGGGGGAAACAATCAAAGCATGTGATGATTGACTCATATAGGAATTTTGTGGTAGAGCATGCATCAACTTTATGGGTAGACCCATCTAGTGCAATAGTTCATGGTGGCAGAGCGAGCCTGATTATATATCGGGCTTGAGAGTATCTTGTTGTAGGTCTAATGGGCCCAATGAAATCAATGCCCCACTTTTTAGAGGGCTGCCAAGGACACAACATGGTTTAGGGTCATGTTGTCCTTAGAGAGTAGGGATTGCCACTTGTTGGCATTCATCGCACCGCTTTACATATTTTGTTGCATCAGTCACATTAAGGTGGGCCACCACAACTTGACCATCATTGAGGACTTTGCATGCAAGGATATTTGTTGCAAAGTGCCCCCCAAAACAAGTAAAGTGAGCATGTTCTAGAAGGAAGACATATTCATCTTCACGGACACAATGTCTGATAATCTTGTCTTTCCCCTGCTTGTAGAGTTGGCCTGCAAAATGAGTTGGTAGGGGGCCACCCATTTAATGAGGCATTGAGCACGGTCCTTATTTAGGAGGGGGTCAACTGGTAAGCCATTGGCTAGAAAGTTTGCTACCTCCTTTCCTTATTCAGGAATTAAACATAATTGGAACAAGGTGGCATATGGTAAATCATCATCAACTCCCACGGGCGGCTTGCTGTTGGGGACTCGCCTTCGGGGATTCTTAACATGTGGTTTGCCAAGACATGCTGTGAGCCCTTTCACACTATACAATGAATTAAACTCAAGCAAGATGGGAAACCACCTATAGTGATTCTTCCTATTGTACAGGGCTTGTTTACCAGGAATAGAAGAGCTTGATGGTTCATTGTACAGGGCTTGTTTACCAGGTATAGAAGAGCTTGATGGTCTATAAAGAAGATAAATTTGGTTGCCATAAGATAATGGAAAAACTTCTTAAACATTGTAAACCATGGCCAACCCTTCCATTTTAGTCGTGGTATAATTTCTCTTGGCCTCATTTAGTTGGCGAAGGCTGGCAAAGCTGATGGGAAAAATCCATCTTGTGTTCACCAGGTTGGGTAAGCACACATCCAATAGCAAAGGTGGAGGTGTCGATGTGGACATGAAAGATAATGTCCCAGTTGGGGGACCTCACAGAATAAGAGCACTAGCCACCACAAGGCTTTCTTGAGGGTGGTATAAGCCTATCGACATTCCTCTGTCCACTCAAAAAGGATCAAGAGTCCACATAAAAATGAAATGCTGATAATAGCCAACATGTCCCATGAACCTGGACTCCCTTAAAATTGGTGGTGGGTGAGGGAAGCTCAAGGATGAGCCGCACCTTGCTATCGTCTGTTGAGATTCCCTATCACGAGACAATGTGTCCTAGTATAATAACTCCATGCCTCACCCAAAATTGGCATTTAAGTGGGTTCAATGAAATACGGTACGACTTGCATCTTTCTAGCACCTTACATAAATAGTCAAGGTGTGCATTCCACGAGGCATTGACATAGAGATCATCCATAAAGACCTCAAGGAATTTCCAAAGATATTGCTTATAGGCCGTGTACATTAGTCGCGCTGGAAAGGTGCCGAGGGCATTGGTCAGCCCAAAGGGCATGACACTATATGCATAAGTGCCCCATTTTGTGGCAAAGGCTATTTTGTGTTGATCCTTGGGGTCGATCAACACCTGGTTATAGTCGGAGAATCCATCAAGGAAGCTATAGGCTTCCTTTCCTGCAACATACTTGAGCACATGCTCCATGACCATTCACACTCTTACCTTCCCATTATTTTTGGGCACTATCACGATGGGTGATGCCCATTCTATATGCTCTATTTCGTAGATGAATTTGGCATCAATGAGTATCAATTTCTTCTTGGACCATCTTGGGTTCATAGGATAAGCCTTTTGTTTAACTGGTCTTACTCCATCAACCATTAGAATGGTGTGCTTGACTACTTTGGGAGGTACACCCTTCATATCCGTGTACTTCCAGGTAAAGAAATCCTGGAATTCGGTGATTAGAGTGATCAGCTCGGTCTCTTCCTTTTGATAGAGAGGTCATCTCCAATGTATGCTGGCCTCCTCCAGTCCTCACTTGGGCCTACCAAGTTAATTTCTTTTACCTTGGCTGGACCATCATATGAGGTCCCTGGCTGTCCATTGTGGGACCTTTGGGCTGAGTCATATTGCACAAATTTGTCGGCCATCCGGAAGGTTTTGAAGTGTTTGGTCACTTGTTTGGTCTCTTCTGCCCGAGTGCTTTCTTCTTCTATCAAATTTTTAGCTTCTTTTTTCGCCAACGTTAACTTCTTATTGCATGCTTTGCGCATAAAGCGATAAAGTTTTTCGGGTTTGGGTTTGTGGTCGATGGGTTCCATTGGCTTTTGGGGTGGTCGATGGGTTCCATTGGCTTTTGGGGTGGTCGTGTGGACTAGAAGGGAGTTATTTGTGAACTCCTTTTGCTATATTTGGTTGAAGTGGTCATGTGCTTCAACTACCCCAACATATTTTAGCTAGTGGGTGTCTAAATTAGTAGGGAAAACATAGCGTTTTGGCCTAAGGGATAATCCATCAAGCTTGCTAGTTCTGTATGAGCATGTTTCCCTTGATGGTTCCACTTTTCGGTTTGATTTTCTTTTGAATACAAGGAGTATTTCTTGAATCAGTATCCCTAAAACTTCTTGATTAGAATTTTGAATTTCATACCAAAATTCCTCGAATTCTATAACCTTGATCCACAAATCAATTCAAAGGGTCTCAAACTTAGTTTTAGATTTGGCGGGAGTTTGAGTGTATTTTTCTAAACTGGTCACACCTTCTTTCCTCGAAACTGACTAAAGAGTTTGGTCTTGGTCATAGTCTGGTTCAAGGTTCGAGCCGGATAAGATTTTTCCTAAACTATCTTTCTCGAAAAAGTTTGATAATTCAGTTACTATTTTACTGAATTTCTTTCTTTGAATATTCACTTAAGTGATTTCTAAATTAGTTACGAATTCTAATGAGGAATAAATTAATCATTTATTTGAATATTTCGATCTTGATAGATTTCTTGAATTTTCTTTTTACAGTCCGTGTGAATATAAAACGATAGAAATTTCTCTCTTAGAGTATTTAATTATTCATTTATCAAATACTCATAAAGTTTAAACATAGAATTTAAGAGAATTCTAATCTTGATATAAAAATTCTTTATGCATCTATTTATGCATAAAAATCAACTTCAATGGGAATAACACTTAAAAAAAAATCCCTTTATGCATCTATTTATGCATAAAATCAAATTTGATAGGAATAACACTTCTAAAATAAAAAAAATTCTTTATGCATCTATTTATGCATAAAAATTAATTTTTATAAGAATAACGTTTTTATAATAAAAAAATTCCTTTATTATGCATCTTTCTATGCATAGAAATCAAATTTAATAAGAATAACACTTTTGTATAAAAAAAATCCTTTATGCATCTTTCTATGCATAAAAATTAAATTTAATAAGAATAACACTTTTGTAATAAAAAAATTTCCTTTATGCATCTTTCTATGCATAAAAATTAAATTTAATAAGAATAATACTTTTGTAATTAAAAAAAATCCTTTATGCATCTTTCTATGCATAAAAATTAAATTTAATAAGAATAACACTTTTGTAATTAAAAAAATCCCCTTATGCATCTTTCTATGCATAAAATTCAAATTTAATAAGAATAACACTTTTGTAATAAAAAAATTTCTTTATGCATCTTTTTATGCATAAAAATCAATTTTAATAAGAGTAACTCTTTTGTAATAAAAAAAATCCTTTATGCATCTTTCTATGCATAGAAATCAAATTCAATAAGAATAACACTTTTATAATAAAAATATTCCATTATGCATCTTTCTATGCATAGAAATCAAATCTAATAAGAATAAAAATTCCATTATGAATCTTTCTATGCATAGAAATCAAATTTAATAAGAATTACACCTTTATAATAAAAAAATTCCTTTATGCATCTTTCTATGCATAGAAATAAAATTTAATAAGAATAACACTTTTATAATTAAAAAATTCCATTATGCATCTTTCTATGCATAGAAATCAAATTTAATAAGAATAATACTTTTATAATAAAAAAACTCCATTATGCATCTTTCTATGGATAGAAATCAATTTTAATAAGAATAACACTTTTATAATAAAAAAATTCCATTATGCATCTTTCTATGCATAGAAATCAATTTTAATAAGAATAACACTTTTATAATAAAAAAGTCCATTATGCATCTTTCTATGCATAAAAATCAAATTTGATAATTAATATCAGGCAGTGATATCCATGCATATTCATAGGTGAATATGTACATGGAGTAATTAGAGTATTTCTTTTAGATGCAAAAATGGTGGGAATTACTCTTTTGGAATAACATAAAAACAAACTTTCTTTTCCACAAAATTCTGGAAAATTTTACCATAACCTCCTTTGTATGGCTGACCATTTCTCATTTTTTTCATTCTTTATTTGACTTAAATTAACGCAAATTTGATTTATAGAACTCTAATCTACACAATTTTCTAAATTCAAGAGTAAACAGTTTAATTAATCCCTTAGTTAATCTTTCTAGGATTAAGAAAGGTTGCAATGTAAAGAAGAGAAGGAGGTGGCCTTTTCATCACAAAGGCATAGCATCTGAATTTAATTCAACATTTGCAAAACATAAAAATTAAGAAAACCATAGATTTTTCATTAAACAAGTAAGAAAATTAGCTTACATGGAGCTTGTAAGCTCTCCTTTGGCTTGAGGGATTGAGGGTTCTACTCTATTTTGAAGCAAGAGTGGCCGCCAATTCAGTTTGAAGAGGATTAGGCCAAAAACAATTGAATTATTAAAAAATTCAATGTAGATGGCTCCTTTTGCAACCACAGGCGGCCAAACTTTGTGTGTCTTGGTTCTGCACTTGTCGATGGCTACTAATCCTTTCCCAACGAGTGTACCCCTTACTTTTGTATAGAGAATGCGCCTTTCTCATCACTTGGCTATGTGGTGGTTTTGCTCCTTATACTGACTTGAAGCGCTGAGTTTTCTTTTTCACCATCGGATGCAGTTTTTGCACTATAGCTAGGCAGTTTTGTGACTCCCCTTTTAACTATCTAGGTGCGGCGGTAACTCTAGTCATAACTGGCTTGGTCCTTCTCACCGCCTAGCTGCACATGCTGTGGCTATGGCTAGGCAGTTTTGGCTAGCTGTGGGTGTTTGTGCTACAGCTGTGGAAAGGCTCTCTTCACAATGACAACCATCCTGTGGCTAAGGCTAAACGATCAGTTCAATGATACCTAGGTCTCCTTGTTGATGGCTAGAACCTGTGTTGTCATGATGGCTAGAACATATTTAAAAAAAAATAAAATTGAAATGCATGCTCTGTGATGTGCCTACTGAGCCTTGAATGGAGATGAAGCTGCTATTTTGTATATATTTTTTCTTTTTTGATGTTTGCGCCTACTCATCTGAAAGTGTTATTACACAAAGATTCTCTTCAAGGTGTCATGGGCAACTACAAGTCCTATGTGTCTCCAGCTATCATCGGTACGCATTCTGTGCTTCACATGCACACTGAGCACACAAGACCTTTATCTCCTTTGCATGTTTGTAAACCATCCTGATGAGCAAGCATGCGTTCTGCTTCATCAAAAGCAAGTATCTTGACTTGCTTGGCGTTTAATGTTTTTTATTCGGAAAAGACTACCAACCATTGATCGGTTGGCAACCATCAGGAATTGCAGTAGGCTAGGCAGCAGAGGGGGCAACCATCAGGAATTGCAGTAGGCTAGGCAGCAGAGGGAGTGGTCTCTAACCTAGCTGGCCAAGGTAGCAACATACAAAGCAATCAACAATTGGCTAAGTTTGTCACATGCAAGCAAAGAAAACCCTCAGGCTTTAAGGATTCACATGCAATGAAGTCAAGGCATGCTAGTTTTGAGGGTTTCATACGTATGCAAAGAACCATGTAAAGAGTTAAAAAAAACAGCAAGCAAAAGAGAGGATGGAAGCGGCTATCCAATAGCTAGTTTGGGAATTGGATTAACAAGCACTTTACACAGTTCATTTGCCAACAAATGCATACTTCAGATTTACAAGCATTCACAAGAGGGAATCACATATTTTCTATCAGAAAAATACAGCAACCTAATCATCATTGTGAGTAAAGCAAGCAAGATAGGCAGCAACAAAATCAAATACATAACTAAAGCCTATTGACAATACAGTATAGGATGAGAAGCAAACCAAATTTTGAAACACCAAGGACATTTCAAGTTTCAAGAAGGACCAATGATCAAGTTGTTATTGACATCCTCGCACCGCCAACACATCCACAACATCCTTTGGTGTACGGAGCACACTGGCTATGACCGGAGGACTGGGTTTGACTCCCAGTGGGGCTTATGAAAAAAATCAAACATTTGAACACTCTCAACCCCAAAATGCATAAACCTTCTCTTCATGCATGAATTTTGTCTTTCATTCCATCATTGTGTCATGCATGTTTATCTTTGCACCAAAAGACATGCATACATCATTTTTACATCAAATTGGCATGAGCTTCCTTGCATTCATCAAGATGCTTGCAAACTGTCTTATTTGTTACACAAGATATACTCTGTTTTGGTGTAGGCTCGAAATAGAACAATTTTTGTACTAGATTTTAAAAGATTTTTCACCAAACTTTGAAGCCTTGCATAAGTTTTCAAGAAATTCCACTTAAGAACAAAATTAGGGTTTAGGCAAACTCACTTCACCATTCTTGCTCCATATTTTGAAGAAAATTGAGTTTTTGCACTTCTTCTTGAATCTCTAAGATTTGATGAGAATAGACTTTAATTCATGTAAAAATTCTCTAAAATTCAAGAAAAAATCAAGAAGATTTTCAAGAACATCAAGAAATGCAAGAAAATGCATTTTGAAAATTGTGGAAATTCTTAATCTAAAAATGATTAACACTAATCATGATCAACGAAATGCATTTTGGAAAACTAAATTAACAGTAATCTAAAAATGATTATCACTAATCATGATCAAAGAAATGCATCCTAAAATTTGGATTAAGAATAATCTAAAAATGATTGTCATCTCATCATTCTCCTAAGCAAAGATCTAAGCCAAGAGCTTTGATACCAATTGAAATGGAGTGATCATACGCTGAGATTTGGAACAATCATTAGGTTGATTAACATGCAATTAGTAAGAAATCATGCATAATGCCTAAGTGATTTAGCCTTTCACACCAAAGGATGGAAACAACCTTCCATAAGCCAAGGTTGGAAGCCATGAGGCTCTAAGAGTCATGATGACTAATATCAAAAGATATCAAAAGGTGTCAAAAGGTCAAAAAGGGTACAATGATAGTCCATGAGCTTGCCCTTTTATACTTAAGCTCATGACTATGGTCCTACACATATTTTAAAGGTGTTGCTTCATTACACACGTGCATAGTTGTGCATTGGAACTGTTGAGATATCGAGCTCATCCAGTGAGGCGGTGGACACTGATGACCCGCCTGGGGGATAGGCCCCACACTTACACCACTGGCATGGTTGGTGAGATCTTGGGTGATATGCGGCCAGTGGGATGACAGGCTGTGTGACAGCCATTCTAGAGACTGGCATAGTTATAGCACCAGCTCATTTAGTTGGGTTCACACTATAGAGAACCCGTGTATGTATTTGGTTGAGTACCTTTCATATTGTGTGTACTCTCATCTTTGTATATGGTGTGTTGAGTGTTGAGTGAAGAAGATGATATTCAGCCTCTCACCTTGTGTGTTCTCTATTAGGGTTTTGTGAGTGTGTGTGTGCTTGCAAGAGCTCAAGCTCTCTTCCCCCCTGCATCTTTTCATGGTATCAGAGCCTGGTTCGTGCTAAGGGCTGAGAGAACCACAGGAAGCGGTACGAGGGTAAGAGCTTCAACGACTCTTCCCTATTTGTGTTGGTGACTACACCCTTGTCGGGAGCTCTACGGGAGGCACCGGCAAACGATCTCTGATTGAGGAGCTTTCTTCATGGGAGTAAAGCTATAGGGCAACAATACTGTCCTATTGGACAATATATTATGGGCCAAAAACGCGTTTCGGGCGCGTCTGGACCTTCGTTTTTCAGAAAGCAGGCGATTTCGAGCACTGCGGGTAAGTCATCGATTCTCTGCAGAACTCTGTTTTAAGAACTGCAGGAAGACAGATTGATTGTGCAGACATTGTGGGTGCTGCAAAGAGGTCAACAGTTGCCATTGGGTGTATGTATGCACATTGAAGTCACTGGTTGTGACATTTGAGAGTACTACAGTACCGCTACAGAAAATACAGCAGTTTGTGCAGGAAAAACCAGAGTGCTGTTTCTGGTAAAATTGTGTGTTTGGCAAGATGTCAAATGATGGGATAACCCAGATTGTGGCTGAGAAGCTTGATAAGAATAACTTCCATGCTTGGAGGTTCAGGTTGACAAATTTCCTGATGGGAAAAGGCTATTGGGACTACATAGAAGGTGAGCATGAAGAGGCACTGGAGATACCGAACATAAATCTGACTGCTCTGCAGATGTGAAAGAGTTTAAAGAATGGAACCAAGGAGCCAGGAAAGTTATGTATTGGCTCTCCATTAGTATACAGGACACCATGATTGGGCACATTCAGGATGCCAAGTCCCCCAAGGAGGCATGAGACACCTTGGTTAAACTCTATGGAACAAATTCCAAGGCACACAAGATACAGTTTAAGAACGAACTTCATACTGTGGAGAAAAAGAGCATGTCTGTGAATGACTGCATTGAAGATAAAGGGTATTGTGGAATACCTTGCATCTATTGGTGTGTCAGTAGATGATGATGATGATGTTGCCATATATATATAGGCAGTGATGTGTGTGAACACACTTAGGTCCGTCGGGGTACTTTTTCCCTCTTTAGGAGGTTTTTTCCCCCGGCTTGTATATATGCCCATCATTCTAGGGCTAACTTATCTTTTGTACATTGACACAATCTAATACACTTTGTGTTGTGTGTATTCTTGCTTCTTCTTCTCCAAGCTTTGTGTGCTTTCCTGTAACCCTAATTCCAACAATTGGTATCAGAGCAGGCATCGGCTTCCAGGGCTACACCGCCAGCACCCTCCGACTCACGTTCTCCGATTGAGGTGAGCTTTCACGAGCGCTTCCAAGTCTCTATACTCTGCAAATCAGCCCATAGGGCTTGATGTTCTCAGAAATCGCATCTGAGGTCGTTTCAGGCTCCGTTTTTGCATTTCAAGTTCTGCACATGTGTTTTCGTCATTTTCTGCAGAAATTTCGACAGTATAGTTTTTTGCAAAACAGGCATACGTACTCTATTGTAGACCGTACTCTATTGTGGACCATGCTACATAGCACGAGTTGTTTTCTGTTCAGTATTTGCTTCATTACAGGTAGCTTTTGCATCAGTTTCAGTCAGTGGCCATGGCTGATAACAGCAATGATGTATTTCGCATGTTATCTGCTGATGACAAATTGGATGGAGACAACAACTACCCACTTTGGGCATACATGATGCAGCATGTTTTGGTTGCAAAAGGAGTGTGGAACATTGTGCAGGGTATGGATGTACGTCCAGGTTCTGTGGATGTAGGATCTGTTGAGGATGTTGTAGGTTCTAGCAGCTCTACTGTTGCTACTGTTTTACCCACTGCTGAACAAGCTCATTGGGATGGTGAAGATGCGCAGGCTCATGCCTTGATTGCACTTTCTATCAAACGTAACATCACCCCACATATTCGTTCAGCTAAAACAGCAAAACAGGCTTGGGATATTCTAGCTAGTTTGTATGCAGGTCGTAACGAGGCAAAAATTGCTTACCTACATAAAGAGCTAGAATTGAAGATTATGCAAGAAGATGATGACATGAACGTTTTTCTTGCTGAGATTAAAGATCTCAAAGAACAGTTGATTTCTGCAGGTGAGATTATTCCTGATCATTCTCTTGTGCAGACTGTTCTTGATGCTTTACCTGAGACATATCAGACTTTTGCTTCCACGTGGAGACTTCTTAATGAGGACAGACCTGATGCTGTCAAGTATGATACTTTAGTCAACAAGCTCTTGCAAGAAGCGCAGTCTAGGCAAAACAGGGCTAGGTAGCATGCAGTTGATCAAGCATTTATTGCTGCCCAGTAGCAGAGAAGAAGTGGTAAGGCAGCCCCTTCCACTGTTTCTTCTCGTATTAGTAGGTCTGTAACTTCTTCTCCTTCCACAGGTAACAACAATAAGTCTGAGAAGGCTCTTGATGTTAGACATATATTAATTTAGTATGAGGCACTTAGGCCTAGACCGGACATTACTAGTGTGTGCACGGGCAGGGGCCTAGTGGGCCAAGGTCCGTAGCTCGGGGCTTAGCCAAGGAGTGCGGGAATGGGAGCTAAGAGAGCACTTCTACCTTTTGCTTGATTGGGAGGTGAGAACATGCTCTAAGGGACTTCCATGTTTTCTCTTTTTTTTTTTTTAATGGCTTGATGAAAAGAGTATAGGAAAAGCACCCAAATATTTACAGCTAGCAAACTGTCACACAAACACTAATTGCACTTGTAACTTCTGCACTTTATTGTCTTTGAATGAAATTTCCCAGCATAACAGCATAAAATGCATGATAACCCCAAAAACTATGCATCAATTGCCCCAATTTTGCTCAAAACATGTATTTTATGAAGATTTCGATGCGAAACAAGTCCAAATTTGCTTTTTGATGCAAAAGACCAGAAATTGCAGAGCATGAAAAGACCACAAATTGATGTGCAATTCACTCTATGCACGCATATCCACACATAAACATTGCCTGTGCACTTTATACATGTACTAGAACATCCATTTCAAGCATTAAAGAGTCAGAAACGCATATCTAGCACCAATTTTGAGCATTCACGACGGATTGCAGGTTTCTCCAGATCCGTAGTTGTCTCTAATAATTGAAGTCCCTTGGTCACTATTGCACTTGCTTGAAGCATCAGATCCTTAATTGCTTACGAACGGGGCACAATTTGCTTGATTCTTGAGCTTTTTCAAGCTTGTCGGGGCCGGTTTTGGAACACAAAGAACAAGGCTTGAAATTGCTCACTTTTGCACCATGTCTGACTCAATTGAAGTACTTTATCTATTCTGCAAGCTAGGCTTTATAGCTCAGAAAAAGCTTTTATACAGAAGAAGCTACCATTCTCTGAAAATAATTGCTAGGCAAGGTGATTATACACAGAAAGAAGCTATGGAAGCAAATTCCAGAGGCGCTAAGAGAGCTTGAAATCTTTGAACAAAATCCCACATAAGAAAACAAAAGCAGAAGGCTAAGGGTTCAAGATGTAAAGCGTGGCCTTCTGTATTTCAAAGCGAAAGAGAGAGAGAGCTCTCTAGCGTGTGGGCTTGGTTGGCGTGAGTGCGCGGCTGGCGAATTCCCATTCCCTGCATCTCTTCGGCTAACCCCCGAGCTACGGACCTTGGCCCACTAGGCCCCTGCCCGTGCACACACTAGTAATGTCTGGTCTAGGCCTAAGTGCCTCGGACTAAATTAATATATGTCTAACACTTGATAAAGGCAAGAAAAAGACCAGGTGCAACTATTGTAAGGCAAATGATCATGTCATTAGGAATTGCCCTAAGCTAAAGTGTGAGATCCTTGTTCCCACCGAGCAACGGATTCAGGATACTGGCAGTGGAAGTAGCACTTCTCGCGCGGGACAGGGGTCCCACATTCGAGGCCTCACCCACGGATATCCGGACAAAAGACTAATCCGTCGGTTTTTCCAAAACCGAACCCAGAAAAACTTCCCTTATCCGGAAAGCACGGGCGATTCCTCCAAGATAACTTTTTACTCTAACGTAGTCAAGACCATTAGTGATCAATCTGATCCGACTGCACCTATAAAGATACTCGGTCAGATCAAGGAAGAAACTTGCACTTGGATCATTTGGATCAACGCTTTTTTCCCCATTCAAGAGGCACAGCTGTTGATTCCTATCCATAGAACAATTATTGTCCGGGATTTACTTTATCTATCATAATAACAAAATTTGAGTCTCGATTTACGGATCCATCAGTCCAGCCTAACCCCATCCAGTCCCATGGGTTAGCCAACCGCCCAACCACTGTAGTGATGGGATCCAATTAAGAATTTGGTTAGGTTTTGTCCCGGGTACCAAGGAAAAGAGTTCCAAGGCCCCCTAGCCGGAAGTTCATGCAAAAATAAAACTAGTCACACCACTTACACACCCAATAAGAAATTGCCTTTTTACAGATTCAACCAGTTTTAAAACAATCCTTTAATAAAACCATAGTATCACTGATCACCATCTTCCAATTTATCCGGTTGATTCTTAATTTCCCATCATTCCTTCATCAGAGTATCTATGGCATCATTGGCAACTAGAACGCTCACCACCTGTCCACTCACAGGGGCCGTTTCAATAGTTCCTAGCCCATAATACTCGGCAATATAATCACTTATCAAGATGGACTCTCGTTGAAGATCAGCAAGATCAACCAACAGATCCATATAAAGAGCCATGGACTCATCCATTGAAGACCAGCAAGGTCAATCAACCAGATCCATGCCCGGTTTCAGAAAACAACTCTTACTCCTTGTTTCAATATCTTCCTCGACGCACGCGTGGGTATCCTGGGTGACCCAGAGCCCGAGCACCGTATGGTCAGCACCCTCTAGGATCCTTCGCAGGTGACCTAGCGCTTCACTCATAGGCCGCTTCCTTGGAAGCTCACCATTTTAATCGCACCGAGGCTGGTCAAGACCTCGGCCGACCTTGCTACGCGAGACGTCCTCCATTGACTCTCTGTCAGCAGTTGCAACTTTATCAGTTAGGTCTCCATGACCTTAATCACAAGATGGTCAAAATGCTTTCCCAGCATTCTTGACATAAAACAGTCATTTACAAATAGCATTTACAAACAGTCACAAAATACAGTTTCTATATCGAATTCCGTATTTCCACATTATCCCTCCTCAATCCACATTCTTATTCCACATTCCCTTCATATGTACTCATTCTCATCCATTCATTCATATCAACGACACATTATTTTCCATACACATTCACCTTCATTATTCTTCATTATCCATGCATACATCCATTTTCACATCCTTATTTATACATCCACATCCACATACATACATCCATACACATCCACATGCATACATTCACATCTACATGCATACATCCATACATCCACATACATACATCCATTTCCTCATTCCCATTCATATAAACCCATACGTCTTCTCATCTATTCTTTTTCATCACATCTATTCTCACCCTATCACAACCCATATTCATCTTATCTCATCACATACACTTCTTATCTCATCCCATACACATCTTATCACATCTTAACTCTTCTTATCACATCCTAACTTATCTCATATGCATCTTATCACATCTTATCACATCTCATACACCCCTTATCACATCCTAACTCATCTTATCACATCCTAACTCATCTCATATACATCTTATCACATCCTAACTCATCTTATCACATCCTAACTCATCTCATATACATCTTATCCCATCACATACACTTCTTACCTCATCCCATACACATCTTAACTCATCTTTTATGCATACCTCTATGCAAGAATTTCAATTGTGATAAAAGTAACACTTTTATAATAAAATAATCATTTTTTTGGTAATATTTTTATAATAAAATAATAATTTATTTATTTTTTTCATTTCTATGCACGAAATTCAATATGATAAAAATAACATTTTTATAATAAAATAATTATTTTTTTTCTGTAATATTTTTATAATAAAATAATAATTTATTTATTTTTTTCATTTCTATGCACGAAATTTAATATGATGAAAATAACATTTTTATAATAAAATAATTATTTTTTTCTTTATAATTTTAAAATAAAATAATAAAATATTCATCTTTTATGCATACCTCTATGCATGAATTTCAATTATGCTAAAAGTAACACTTTTATAATAAAATATTTATCTTTTATGTATGCTTCTATGCATGAAATTCAATTATGCTAAAAGTAATACTTTTATAATAAAATATGTATCTTTTATGCATGCCTCTATGCTTAAAATTTAATTATGCTAAAAGTAACACTTTCATAATAAAATATTCATCTTTTATGTATACCTCTTATGCATAAAATTCAATTATGCTAAAAGTAACACTTTTATAATAAAATATTAATCTTTTATGCATACTATAAAAATTTAATTTTTTGAATGAAATTATTTTATGTGTAAATTTTTATAAAATTTTACCATAGCTCCGCTACTATAATTGATAAATCTCAATTATTTTTAAAAGATAAGGCTTATCTTAAGGGAATGATTAGAATGATCCCTAATTGGATCATTAACCCTTAATGGATTAATTCAAAAATAATCATAAACTAAAAGCATAGATAAAAAAACTATTAATTTGTTCTCAAGCATAGATTAATCTTGGATTAAGGAAAAGCTTTATGAAAAGCTTCATTTGGATTAAGAATGGGTCATGAGTATGACTATTTCTTAATGAGAGAGAGAAAAAACCATTAGAATTAAACATAAATGGAAATTTATGTAATTCTTTACTATCATTAATCAATTAACTTTAATAGCATTCAAAAACCATACCAATTAAGCTTCTCAAGCTTGAGAGGGGTTGAGAAGAGAGAAACATTGAGAAATTATAGAAAAGATCAAAATTCACCATACTTACCTTACAATTTGCTTGATTCTTTGTTCACGGTAGAGGCCCCCAACCAATCAATTGGTTTAGTATGTTGATGGAGCCACCAATGGGAATTGAAGAAAGAGAGAAGTGTCAAAAACTAGTGAATTATTAAAGAATTCACAGTTCTTGGCTTAGGTGGAGAAGAGTAACAATGCATAAGACACTATATTTTTTTCAACAAGGGGAGGCTTTTATTTATAGGAAAAATTGAGCTCCTAACCAAACAAACTGATTCTAGAATTTTCCAAGTCAGTTTGGTCACTTTTTGACCATTTTTAGGTCAGTTAAGCTAACTTTTTGGAACTAGACTTGAATGAGGAGAGAGGAGAGATAAAAATATCACATTATTTTTTAGTTTAAAACTCATTCAAGCATGTGAAATATGCACCTCCTTTAAAGAACTCCCCTTCCTTACATATGTGTCAAAATAGAATGATTATACCCAAAATATCTCATATTTTTAATATTGCTCATAGTTTTTTACTAATAAACCTTGTACATTTTCAACTCTTCATCTTATGTGAGCATTTACTCATTTTTGAATACTCAATTTATCTCATTTTTTTGATATTACTCATAGTTTTTTACTAATAAACCTTGTACATTTTCAACTCTTCACCTTATGTGAAATATGCCCCTCCTTTAAAGAACTCCCCTTCCTTACATATGTGTCAAAATGGAATCATTATACCCAAAATATCTCATATTTTTAATATTGCTCATAGTTTTTTACTAATAATCCTTGTACATTTTCAACTCTTCATCTTATGTGAGCATTTACTCATTTTTGGGTATCTTCTTTTTACAAATTGGATTTATCTCCTCCCTACACATGGATTGATGCTATTGGTCCCTAGGAACCTTAATTGGACCATAATCCAAAGAAATATGAAAATCTAGACCCTTAGACTAAGGTTCTTTATACCTATTTCTAATTAATTTCAATTGCACATTGGAAAATTCTTTTTGAATTTCTGTTTCAGGGGAATTCATCTTAATTATATGAGATATTTTTCTATTCAAAAATATTCAAAATCTGAATATTCTCTCTCTAGAATATTTTCTGTCTCTAGGTTAAAACAGTTAGAAACAAGGTCTTTATATTTTTGAAGAGGGATTGATTACAGGGGAAGATACTAGACATCAAAAGGGGTTGGGGGAGGAATCTTACATTCTACCCCACTTAAAAAACGCGAGATGTCCTCATCTCGCAACTTGGATGATTTCGCAAGATGCACGAATAAAGATTAACCACCAAGAAAAGTCTCAAAGAGAGTAAGATTCAAGACAAGAACAAAATTTAAACTTTATTCATTCTTGGAACATATACAGTAAAGATAGAAGAACTCTTTACACTTCCATAAGCCCGTCCATCATATGATCACAAAAGCAGCACTCACAAGCTGCGCACGTATAAGGTAACTCATCTATGGGAATAATTCTGTTGGTTATTGCCGCACCTATCTCAGTGGTATGAGGTGATCTAACAAAAGGACCTCTGAGGGGCAAGCCAAAAACGGGGTAAAGGCATATCTTCTGATGAGGAAGAAAACACGCCAGTAAGAAGACCCGCTCAGAAAACCCAAGATGCCTTGATCTCATGACGCAGTAGTATCAGGGACCCAAACCCAAAGCTTCAATAACCATGGCCAAGCGGACATTGTTACGAAAGTGCTGCTGACCCCAGGGTGTTACCCTAGTTATGTCTTGATAGGTCCGCCATTTGGTCTGAGCTACAGAAGTTCCTAGGTGAGGAAAAAGTGAGCGCTCATACTGTTCTATAAAATCTTTCTTCACAGACTCGCTTGCGTCTTGAAGGTGAGAAATCATCATGGATAAAACTAATTCCTATTGCCAAGCCATGAAGGAGATTAAGAAGAAGGGAGATCGATGGAAGTAAGATTACTGTGAGCGACAGGTAAAAGTTACGACTTATATAAAGGAAGGAGCTAGCGTAACTTAGAAGCCAACGGTATCTTGTCAGTGAAGTTTTACCGTCTTTACATGATTTGGGTTTGGCACATATTTCTATGAATACATTAAGAACTTTGAGATGAGGAGGTAAAAGAAGCTTGTAGGCTAAGTCACCTACTTTCATTGAATTCAGATATAAGGCTCACAATATCTGGGGGATAACTTCTTATACTCCCCAAGAGATAAAGATCTTTTGGGCCGTACTCGAATGAAAACCAAAACCTTGGTATCCAAAACACCGATTTTCACTTCTGAACTCATTGTTCTGAATCCTTAAAACAGGCGTTACTCCTGAGAAGTATTCTAGGGAAAGGGTATTCCTTTTTTTTAAACAGAATCTTTCTTTTATTTTAGAGAGGGAATAATTATAAGATCAAAAAGGGGGATTCTTACTCTCCTGTATACCTCGAAGGTTGGGGGAAGAATCTTACATTCTATCCCACTTGAAAAGTGCGAGATGTCCTCATCTCGCAAGGTAGAGGACAACTCTTTTTCTTAAGATCCAATTTTATTCTGGGGTTGCTTATATTCTGGTCAACCCAACAGAATACTGGGATAAATATCCCTTATATAGAACTCATCATTAAATAACAATTCATTCAGATCATATCATTCATATCTTTAACACGATAATGGTCCATTAGACCGAAAAATTTCTTTCTGAACATTCCTCCACGGGAATTTCAGTCAAGTAAGTCCTCAATTTGTCATCCCTTAACTTGATCTACCGGTCAAGTGTTAACAGTAACAATTTGACAGCACAACCCACAAGTCAGGGATTCTATATAATTGCGGTACTTCCATCTGAAGACCCAATTACTAAATTACGAATTTCAGTTTGAATATCAAATTGTATGAATTATTTCACACAATTATAACCTTCTTGGTGTTTCTTGATAAATTTTTGACATATTTGTCTTCTCAGTTGATCTTTATTAGCCAAATGTTCTGATACCAACTGTGAGATCCCTGTTCCCACCGAGCAACCGATTCAAGATACTGGCAGCGGAAGTAGCACTTCTCGCGCGGGACAGGGGTCCCACATTCGAGGCCTCACCCACGGATATCCGGACAAAAGACTAATCCGTCGGTTTTTCCAAAACCGAACCCAGAAAAACTTCCCTTATCCGGAAAGCACGGGCGATTCCTCCAAGATAACTTTTTACTCTAACGTAGTCAAGACCATTAGTGATCAATCTGATCCGACTGCACCTATAAAGATACTCGGTCAGATCAAGGAAGAAACTTGCACTTGGATCATTTGGATCAACGCTTTTTTTCCCATTCAAGAGGCACAGCCGTTGATTCCTATCCATAGAACAATTACTGTCTGGGATTTACTTTATTTATCGTAATAACAAAATTCGAGTCTCGATTTACGGATCCATCAGTCTAGCCTAACCCCATCCAGTCCCATGGGTTAGCCAACCGCCCAACCACTATAGTGATGGGATCGAATTAAGAATTTGGTTAGGTTTTGTCCCGGGTACCAAGGAAAAGAGTTCCAAGGCCCCCTAGCCGGAAGTTCATGCAAAAATAAAACTAGTCACACCACTTACACACCCAATAAGAAATTGCCTTTTTACAGATTCAACCAGTTTTAAAACAATCCTTTAATAAAACCATAGTATCACTGATCACCATCTTCCAATTTATCCGGTTGATTCTTAATTTCCCATCATTTCTTCATCAGAGTATCTATGGCATCATTGGCAACTAGAACGCTCACCACCTGTCCACTCACAGGGGCCGTTTCAATAGTTCCTAGCCCATAATACTCGGCAATATAATCACTTATCAAGATGGACTCTCGTTGAAGATCAGCAAGATCAACCAACAGATCCATATAAAGAGCCATGGACTCATCCATTGAAGACCAACAAGGTCAATCAACCAGATCCATGCCCGGTTTCAGAAAACAACTCTTACTCCTTGTTCCAATATCTTCCTCGACGCACGCGTGGGTATCCTGGGTGACCCAGAGCCCGAGCACCGTATGGTCAGCACCCTCTAGGATCCTTCGCAGGTGACCTAGCGCTTCACTCATAGGCCGCTTCCTTGGAAGCTCACCATTTTAATCGCACCGAGGCTGGTCAAGACCTCGGCCGACCTTGCTACACGAGATGTCCTCCATTGACTCTCCGTCAGCAGTTGCAACTTTATCAGTTAGGTCTTCACAACCTTAATCACAAGATGATCAAAATGCTTTCCCAGCATTCTTGACATAAAACAGTCATGTACAAATAGCATTTACAAACAGTCACAAAATACAGTTTCTATATCGAATTCCGTCTTTCCACATTATCCCTCCTCAATCCACATTCTTATTCCACATTCCCTTCATATGTACTCATTCTCATCCATTCATTCATATCAACGACACATTATTTCCCATACACATTCACCTTCATTATTCTTCATACACATCCATGCATACATCCATTTTCACATCCTTATTTATACATCCACATCCACATACATACATCCATACACATCCACATGCATACATTCACATCTATATGCATACATCCATACATCCACATACATACATCCATTTCCTCATTCCCATTCATATAAACCCATACGCCTTCTCATCTATTCTTTTTCATCACATCTATTCTCACCCTATCACAACCCATATTCATCTTATCTCATCACATACACTTCTTATCTCATCCCATACACATCTTATCACATCTTAACTCTTCTTATCACATCCTAACTTATCTCATATGCATCTTATCACATCTTATCATATCTCATACACCCCTTATCACATCCTAACTCATCTTATCACATCCTAACTCATCTCATATACATCTTATCACATCCTAACTCATCTTATCACATCCTAACTCATCTTATCACATCCTAACTCATCTCATATACATCTTATCCCATCACATACACTTCTTACCTCATCCCATACACATCTTAATTCATCTTTTATGCATACCTTTATGCAAGAATTTCAATTGTGATAAAAGTAACACTTTTATAATAAAATAATCATTTTTTTGTAATATTTTTATAATAAAATAATAATTTATTTATTTTTTTCATTTTTATGCACGAAATTTAATATGATAAAAATAACATTTTTATAATAAAATAATCATTTTTTCTGTAATATTTTTATAATAAAATAATGATTTATTTATTTTTTTCATTTCTATGCATGAAATTCAATATGATGAAAATAATATTTTTATAATAAAATAATCATTTTTTTCTTTATAATTTTATAATAAAATAATAAAACATGGAAGTGGACGGCCGATTTGGGAACAACTCTCTTTGACTTCCCCTATTCTGAGGTGGAGGTCTTGGATTACTTTGGATTGAAACTGAAGGTTGGATAGAGGGTCTACCTCTGGGGTTTCCCTGATTTTGGTAGATAGAACCCTAACTACTCTGGACGGAAGGGACTGGAGTCTGGAATCTTGATCCCTGATTTTTCTGCCCTGAAAACCTTGATCCAAAAGGAGTTGGGCAATCCATGCTGCGATGTCCAAACCCTTGACAGTTATAGCATTTCACTCTCTTGTTCAAGGGTGGAACTTCTGAAGTTGAAATCCAGGGGATTGAGTTTTGGGAAAAGGACATTTCTTCCATTTTGGAATTTCCCATATCCTGGGTTTGACCTTGATATCTCTTAGGTGGAGGAAGGTTGGAATCATCTTCTGGGAATAAAAACCTTTTGAAAGGTGATGGTGCTGGCTTTGGCGGGACTTTGACATCAAAGGCTTTGGCGAAATCCTTCGCCATCCAAACTGCTTCGGCCATGGAAACTAGCTTGGCATTCTTCACCAGGATATTCAAATGTTCGTTCAGTCCCCGAATGAACCTGGCCATCAGCTGTTCTTCATCCAGCGGAGGCGAGTATCTAAGGAGGAGGGCAAGTGCTTAGTGATATGCTTCAATAGTTTTACTCCCCTGGGTTAACTCTAAGAATTTGTTCATCTTTGTTTCTAAAAAGCCGGGAGGACAGAACCTCATCCTTAGGTAAATTTTGAGATCGGTCCAGGTTTGGGTATTTCGGTCAAGACGGTTTGTCTCGCAGTGGTTTCTCCATGCCACTCTACCTCTCTCCACTATCTTCAGCCTTGCAAGAGCCATTTTGCACTTCTCATTGTACCCGGTGACATCGAAGTATTCTTCCATTGATTCGATCCACTTCTCCACAACCTCGCCCAAGTTTTTCCCTTCACCCTTGAAAGGTCCAGGCTGCGAACTATGAAGAGTTTTACGAACATCCAGGTCGAGCTCTTGTTCATCGAGTTGGGGGTTAACATTTCTACCATGATGACCTCGATCCATGTTCCTATCAATACGAAAATTCTTGTTAAGTCTGTTTATTTATGATTCAATCCGATTTTTGATTCAACTGATTCCGGGGTTCTCTAAATAGGTCGGTTTCCCACAAAATCAAGGGATAAAGATACTCATATAGAATGCATTATCAGTTAACAATTCATTCAGAATATCTCATTCATATATTTAACACAATAATGGTCCATCAGACTAATTTTTTTCCATCTGAACAATCCTCCATGGGGTTTCAATTTTTCCATCTGAACAGTCCTCCATGGGGATTTCAATTTTTCAAATTTTTAATTTATCATCCCTTAACTTGATTCACTGGACAAAAGTGAACAGTAGCAATCTGCCAGCACAATCCACTGGACAAAAGTTAACAGTAGCAATCTGCCAGCACAATCCACTAATCTCATAGTGATTGGCTAAAGTCATTAATGTCATTCCAGTTAAGAACATCATCACAACCAAATTTTAGGGATCATCATTTTTCAATCAGAATCCAAATCAACTCATCAGTTCTCAACCAGAATTTAAAAATCATATCAACCACATTCGAATTCATCATCTGGATAGCATTAATGCTTATAATTTCAAGTCTTAGATTTACTCGTATATACTGCCAGTAAAGAGCTGCAGTTATACCCTCGGTATATACGGGTAGTTATGGTTCTTAGAACTATAAGGTAAATACATCATGTCTAGGCCTCAAGCAAGTCAGGGATTCCATACAATTACCGTACTTCCATCTGAAGACCCAATTACCAATTACGAATTTCAGTTTGAATATCAAATTGTATGAATTTTATCACACAATTACAACCTTTTAGTGCTTCTTGATAAATTTTTAACATATTTGGCTTCTCGGTTGATCCTCATTAGCCAAATTGCTATGATACCAACTGTAAGATCCATGTCCCCACCGCGCAACAAATTCAGGGGTGCTAGCCGCAGAAGTAGCACATCTTGCGTGGGGTAGGGTCCCACACTCGGGGCCTCGCCCAACGGATATCCGGACAAGAGACTAATCCATCGCCTTTTCCAAAACCAAACCTGGAAAAACTTCCTTTGCCCGAAAATCACGGGAGATTCCACCAGGATAACTTTTCCCTAACGTAGTCAAAAGCCTTAATTAACTGAGCTCATCTGACCGAACCCGTAAGTCCCATAGTCAGATCAAGGAAAAAGACTGTACTTGGATCATAGAGACCAACGCTTTTTTCCTTGTTGAGAGGCACAGCCATTGATTCTTTTCCATAAAACAAAATTTTCCCGGTATTTACTTCATCTATCGAACTAAACAGAAATTGAGTCTTGATTTACGGATCCATCAGTCCAGCCTAACCCCATCCAGCCCCATGGGTTAGCCAACCGCCGCCCAACCACTGTAGTGATGGGATCCAATTAGGAATTTGGTTAGGTTTTGTCCCGGGTACCAGGGAAAAGAGTTCCCAGGCCCCCTAGCCGGATGTTCATGCAAACATAAAACTAGTCACACCACTTACACACCCAATATGAAATTGCCTTTTTCTCAGCATCAGCTATCTTTAAAACAATCCTTTAATGAAACCATTGTGTCACTGATCACAATCCTCAAAATCTCTGGTTGAATCCTTATTTCCAATCATCCCTTCATCGGTGTATTTATGGCATCATTGGCAACCAGAACGCTCACCACCTGTTCACTCAGGGGCCTTTTTGATAGTTCCTAGCTCATAGTAACTGGCAATATATTCACATAACAAAATGGAATCTCCGTGGAAGATCAGCAAGATCAACCAACAAATCCAGATAAAAGAGTCATGGACTCATCCGTTGAGGACCAGCAAGGTCAATCAACCAGATCCACACCCGAATTCAAAAAACAACTCTTACTCTTTGTTCCAATATCTTCCCCGACATACTTGTGGGTATCTTTGGCGACCCAGAGCCCGAGCACCGTATGGTCAGCACCCTCTAGGATCCTTCGCAGGTCACCTAGCGCTTCACTCATAGGTCTCTTCCTTGCTCCCTCATCCACTGTACCGGAAGCTCACCATTTTAATCAAATCGAGGCTGGTCAAGACCTCGGCTGACCTTCCTACGCGAGACATCCTCATTGACTCTCTGTCAGTAGTTGCAACTTTAACAGATAGATCTCCATGACCTTATTCACAAGACGGTCAAAATGCTACCCCAGCATTCTTGACATAAAACAGTCATTTAAAAACAGATTTCACATACAATTACAGTCCCAACTGTATTTCCATCTTTTCTCAATCACTCCACATCCTTACATATAAGTCCCCATCTTTTCTCATCTTACCACAATTTTACTTCATCGATCCCTATCACATCACATCATTCCCACATCAATTCACATCCAATCACATCATCCACGTCAATCCACATCATCCACACATCAGTCCACATCATCCATATCAAACCACACATCCATACATTCATTCACATCAATCCACATCATCCATACATCCATCCACATCAACCCACATCATCCATACATCCATCCACATCAAACCACATAATCCATACATTCATCCACATCAAACCACATTATTTATACCTTCATCTACATCAATCCACATGTCAATCCACATTATTCATACATTCATCTACATCAATCCACATTCATTTCATAAGCATTCCCCATTTTTATCTAATCACATCTTTTTCTATTTCATCTTTTATTTCTTTATTTATCCTCATCAGATCTCATCCACTTGCATCTACCCATACATCTCATCATTTTCTATTTCATCACTTATTTCTTCATTTATCCTCATCAGATCTCATCCACTTGCATCTACCCATATATCTCATCACTTCTCATACATTAACATATATTTAGTTTACATTGCATCTTATCACATCCACTTCACATCACATTTCATTCATTCACATCTTGATTCACATGCTAACACATTCATTCACGTTCCTTATCGTTCATTCACATCCCGATTCACATCACATCACATCCATTCACATCCTTTATCATTCATTCACATCCCGATTCATGTGTTATCATATTCATTCACATCTTATATCATTCATTCACATCCCTTATCATTCATATCTATCCAATTTACATCACATCTTATCGCCTCTATTCTCATTCGTATCCATCACATTCACATCCACATATATTCTTCCACATACATCCACATCCATACTTATCACATACACATACATCTTTCCTTTCACATACATCCATATCCATACTTATCACATACATATACATCTTTCCTTTCACATACATCCTTCACATACATCCACATCCATTCTTTACATGCATCCACATCCATTCTTCACATGCATTCACATCCATCCTTCACATGCATACATCTACATCCATTCTTTCACATACATATATCTATTCTTCGTTCATTTTCATCTATCTGATTCATTTCACATCATCATATCTATTTATAGAATACAAGAGAATTCTTATTTTTGATATAAGATTTCTTTACGCATCTATTTATGCAAAAATTCCTTTTTAAGGAGAATAACACTTTCGAAATAAAAATCAATCTTTTATGCATCTTCCTATGCATAAACTCATTTTAAATGAGAATGACACTTTTGAATTTAAAATCAATCTTTTATGCATCTTCCTATGCATAAAATCAAAATTGATGAAAATAACTCTTTTGAACTAAAAATAGATTTCTTTATGCATCATTCTATGCATAAAATCAAAATTGATGAAAATAACTATTTTGAAATAAAAATAGATTTCTTTATGCATCATTCTATGCATAAAATCAAAATTTATGAAAATAACTCTTTTGAAATAAAAATAGATTTCTTTATGCATCTTTCTATGCATAAACTCAAAATTGATGAGAATAACACTTTTGGATTAAAATAAATTCTTAATGCATCTTTCCATGCATAAATCTAATTTAGTAGGAATTACACTTTTAGAATAAAAGAATTTCTCTTATGCATCTAATTTATGCATAAAATTCATTTATGATGAAAATCACACTTTTAATATAAAAAAAATCTTTTATGCATATGTTTATGCATACAAATCATTTATGATGAAAATCACTCTTTGAATATAAAAGAATTTCTTTTATGCATAAGTTTATGCATACAAATCATTTATGATGAAAATCACACTTTAAATATAAAAAAATCTTTTATGCATAAGTTTATGCATACAAATCATTTATGATGAAAATCACTCTTTTAATATAAAAGAATTTCTTTTATGTATTCAAAAAAAACATTTATGATGAAAATCACACTTTTAATATCAAAAAAATCTTTTATGCATAAGTTTATGCATACAAATCATTTATGATGAAAATCACTCTTTTAATATAAAGGAATTTCTTTTATGTATCCATTTATGCATAAAAATCATTTATGAAAATCACACTTTTAATATTAAAAAAATCTTTTATGCATAAGTTTATGCATACAAATCATTTATGATGAAAATCACTCTTTTAATATAAAAGAATTTCTTTTATGCATCCATTTATGCATAAAAATCATTTATGATGAAAATCACACTTTTATAATCAAAATAACAATTTCAATATGCTTCCTTCTATGCATAGAATTTAATTCTAAAGAAAGTAACACTTTTTTAATAAAATATTTTTAGTATGCATTTTTCTATACCTAGGATGAAAAATAACACTTTAAGAATACATATACGATGGGAATTACTCTTTTTGAATAAAAAAAAGTAAAACTTATTTTTTACAATTCTAGAGAATTTCTCCATAACCTTCTTTGTATGGCTGACCATTTTTCAAATTTTAACTCTCTAAAATCAATTAGAATATCACCAAGAGTGTTTAAATTATTCTAATGTAAACATTTTCTACTCATTTAAGAGAAACATTATGAAAAACTTGATTTTATCCATTAATCATTCATCTAGGATAAAGAATGGTTGGATTTACTAAAGAAGAGAGGGGAATGCCTTTTTTCAATGAGGCATAACATCATATTCATTTTAGAGAAGACAAAAATCATAAAAACCATAAAATGAACACAAAAAAAGAGAGAATTTTCAACTTACGAAGGAATTTGAGAGCTTTCCTTTGGTTTGATGGTTTGAGGGATCTACTCTTGTTTGAAACAAGAGTGGCCACCAATCTTTAGAAGAGGGAAGGTCAAAAACTAATGAATTGTGAGTAAATTCACAGTTTTTGGATCTTGGGAGCAGCAGTGCAAAAAACACTATTAAGCTTCAACAAAGGGGGAGGCTTCTATTTATAGGAAAAAGTGAGCCTTTAACCAAGCAAACTGATTCTAGAATTTTCCAGATCAGTTTGGTCAATTTTTAGTTAACTAATATCCTTGTCCTTAGTCAACTCTTCATTTTATGTGAGTATTTACTCATTTTTGGGGAGATTTTCTTTATTTCTTCCATTTATCTCCTCCACACATTTGGATGAATCTGATTGGCCCTTCAAAACCTTAATTTAAAATTTAAAATTTTCAGAAAATCTGGACCCCCAGGATAAGGCCTTTTGAACAGATTATAATTTATTTCGAATGCACCTTCTAAAAATCTTTTTGAACTTCTGTTTTGGCGAAACTTATTTAAATACAAAGAGATATTTTTCCATCCAAAAATATCCAAAATTTGAATAATCTCTCTCTAGAACATTTTCTCTCTCTAGGCCAAAACAGGTAGAAACAAGATCTTTTGTATTTCTGAAGAGGGATTTGACTACAGGGGAAGATACTGGACATCCTGAGAGGCTGGGGAGGAATCTTACACTAACAATACCTTTTCGATGGCACAATGGAACACACATGTCAGCATCAGTAAGTTGGGGAAATAGTAGCTTGGCCTCCATGAAGAAAGAGAGAGAGAGAGAGAGAGAGAGAGAGAGAGAGAGAGAGAGAGAGAGAGGATGGGAGGGCAAGGAAGAGATAATCTAAGAAACTTAAATATTTAAATTAAAAAATTTAGGGTTAGGTTTTGCTTTAGGGTTAGGGTTATGTTTAGGGTTATAATTAGGGACTAAAATGTGCTTAAATATATAATTAATAAATTAGTTATTAGGTGGCACAAAAAATAGTTGCATCGTTATGTATTTATACAACCTACAATTCTCTTCTATTTATAAATGACTATACAAAGTAAACCAACCACTCATGTTATCATTAGAACATACTCCAAGGTTGGATATTGTCTCTCACCACCTTACCTCCATTAATTCCATCTTCCCCTCTCTCCCCTTACCTCAATTATTAGGTGGCACAAAAAATAATTGCATCGTTATGTATTTATACAACCTACAATTCTCTTCTATTTATAAATGACTATACAAAGTAAACCAACCACTCATGTTATCATTAGAACATACTCCAAGGTTGGATATTGTCTCTCACCGCCTTACCTCCATTAATTCCATCTTCCCCTCTCTCCCCTTACCTCTCTCTTCCCCTTGTTTTTTCTTTTCTCGAGTTCCTTTCCTCCACTTTATTTTCCCATCCTTGCTTTTCCCCTCTTTTCTTCCCCACTGCCAAAGCACCCCCTCCCTCTCTTTTTGTTTTCTTTTGTATATTTTTCAAAAAATAATTCCCCTACTTGATTTTATCCAATCTCCTCCTTCCATGTGGTGGGAGGAGTTCACCCTTGTTAATGCTTGGAGCCCTCTTGGTCTAGAAGAGATGATGATGTTGACTCATAATGACATGATGGGATGGAAGATGAGGTTTCCATGTCCTTGGCAATGGTCATAGCTCTCATGATTTATGGGAAGATTTCTCTACATTATATGGCCTCTCTAGTGGAGTTTAATCACCTTCACACCCACGAGGAAGTCTAGAAGGCGAGTGACAAAAATCGAGTGAGGCTAAAAAATCAAGCAAAGAAAACCAAGCAAGAGCCCCTACACCACTTCATTTACTCGGGACTACACTAAGTATATGTAGCACACAAAATTCCTTCCATGTAATGTTTTTTTTACCGACACACTTGGTTAATCCCCCCTACACTTACAAAACTCATCAATTTTGGAATCCAAAAGTGCACGTCCAAACATTCACATGACTAGCCAAAAGTGCATGTCTAAACATTCACATGACTAGCTAGAGATTAAAAAGTAGGATTCACATAAAGAAAAATTTCATAAGACACACAATGACGATCATGACTCACATAAACAAATCCACCATGTTAGGAAAATGAAACTACGTAACAGACAACATCTACACAATCCAAAATTGTGTATCCAACCATTAATGCACTTGATTAAAAAGAGATACAAAAAAAGCATAATGGTAATTTAAGGCCACATCTCTACTTCATGGGACAAATGCTTATGCCTCCAAGCATTCGTCATCCATAAAGGTGCCATTTCCTATTTAGCCACTCGATGGGGTCCTTGGTAGAGGAAACATTGAAGAGGTAGATTCTCTGCTCTGCGGGTCCACCGATGCTGTGCACAATCGGTTTAGGATCCATGTGAGGCACATACAAAGGGAGGTGATGTGTTATGGGTACCTCGGAGATGGTGGAGCTCATGGGCCACATGGGTTTAGCAATGGACTTGGTTTGAATATTTCCATGATGAATGGGGTTTGCCTGGAGAGGCAATGGTTGCAATAGAAAGATGGGCACTGGATGGGGATACTATGTGTGAGGAGTTAGTTGGGGGTGGTTCCACCAGTAAGGCTTGCTGCCCAGGAGGAGAGGAAGGTAATGTTACAAATGAGCTTTGGGTTGTCTTTGGCGCGGTGGCCAATTGCGTGGAATAGCTTTCTTACATGTCATCGAGAAAGATCACCCATTTGCAGGCTTGATCATCAAAGGTGGAGGGGCCCTTGACCAACATGTGGTTTTGAAGTCTTGGATTATGCAAGCCTAAGAGGAAAAGGTCCATTAAGTGCTTGTCACTCAATTTTTCCCACGCGAATCAAGCATTAGGGAAAATTTGGACTCAAAAAGGGGCCTTGTAAGAGATCCCTTGGGATGGTGATGTGGACAAAGCAAGCCAATAAATCCACATATAATATTGGAGGGCACGTGCGTCGTTTTTGAGTTCTTTATTCCATTAACTGACATGTAGGGTGTTTTTTAATTCAAAACAATGCATCTTGAGTATAGTTTTTTATTCCCACTATGGTGCCTTATTTTATTGAAAAAAGACACCACTCTCTTTCTTCATTACACTTTTGAATGTAACGAAGCCAGCTCTGCTAACCGAACTTAGTCCCTGCAACCCATCATCTTGCATTGTCTCCCTCATTGTCTTCCCGATTGCACAACCACTACCACTCCAAATCCGAGTTTTTTTGAGCGGGAGGTTTTTGATTTTCTCTTCTTCTCAAGGCGGCAAGTTTTGAAAAAGGATGGAAAAGTATTTGTTCTTCATGCGCCATACCTGCATGTGCATGAATAACAATCCCATTTCTTACCTTTTTCAAGTGAGGGTTGTGCTTACAAGTACTCTGTACATTTGGGTTCATCCAGGATACCAACAAGTTTGTTTGATGGACAAGGAGGTATTATTTAGTGATGTTGTCTTTTGGTTTTAATGAAGCAATCTTCTTCACGGGAGATAAGTGTAATATCTAAGGTTTTTTTTGGTTAAAGTGTGAGTTCATTATGCTTTTTGGTGTTGTTAAAGCACAGAACAATGCAATGGAACCTGTGCAGCAAAAGAGGAAAAAGGTGGACATCCACTTCCAAGTAGAACCCGATTATGCTCCCTGCTGTAAAAGAAATTGGTCTAGGCCAGCATGCGAAGCCCGCATTACTGAGCTTCGAAATGAAGGAAAGAAAAACATGGACCTTTGGTTGGATGGTAGTATTTACCCACCAGATCCAACCTCCTCTCAATCTCCATCATTCTTTGGGTTGACAAGTTTCTTCAAGTTTGTGTGTGAGGGTGAAAATGGATTGCTTGGGTATTGCAAAAGACTGTTTGGCCAATGTCAAAGTATCTTTGAAAGACATTTGAGTGATAGAGATGCCAGGATAAAAATGCTTGAAGGTGCGAATTTTTACTTGGCATCGATCACAACAGCTTTGCAAGCTTCAAACGAGGACAAGGCAAAAGTTTGTGCTGGGTTACAAAAAGAGTTTGATCATTTGCAGCAGACTATTTGTAAGATGCAGGACACTATAAAGGAGAAGAATGAAATTTTGGCAGTTCGAGAAATCAACAATTTCACATTGGAGAGTGAGAATGCACACCTTCGGAAACAACTTGAAAAGTTCAACAGAAAATTGCAATATTTGAAAGACACGCCATTAGGTGCTCGATTACGCAAGAGAAAGATCAAACCATTGGAAGAACTCAATGTTGGAGGTGGCCAATGGAAGCGTCGTGTAAAAGCTTGCAGGTATTGGGATCTATAATTTCTTTGAGCTTAAATTTCTTTGAGCACTCACTTTCATTTTCATCTTTAGTTCCTTTCTTGGAGATGGGGGATTGGGTGTGGGGGTGGTATAGTTAGATGAATGGTGGACTGAAATAGCTATCGTTGTTGCTTCAGGATGGTAACAGATGTTGTGGGTCCAAAAGAGCAAGGTTCTGATATATTTGGCAAAGTTCTGACAAGAGACATCATGGAGTCAGCAATACAGCATCCTAAGTTTGCAAGACTTCGATCAGACATAGCAAAGCAATCCTTGCAAGAGGTGAGTGAAGCATTCACGCCTGCAGATGCACAAGGTATATGTGACATGGCTGGTATAAGCACAAAGTCTTACAGGATGTTGTTTAATAAAGTAAAAGAGGGTTTCAATTGCAAGCTTGGAAAAAAGACAGTAATTCCCATTCCAAAACCATTTCACGTAAACAAAGCTCGAAATATTCTCAACTTGGGAATGGTCGAACTTGTTGGAGAGCCTTGTCACGTGTCTAGCACATTGACAGTGACTAAAAAGAGCGGGGAACAGAAAATTATAGAGCTTACAGAGTTCAACAATTTCATCATGGATGTTCGTAAATTACAAATGGCTATGGTGAAATTTTATGACATCAGTGTACATGAGTGCAATGGAAGGCTGAAATTTGTTTTGAAACTTGATGAGAGTGAGGTGATCAAAGGACAGAAGCTGGAAAGGGTTAGCATTACTTTAATGAATAGAGCTTTGGATGCAAGTATCAGTAATGCTGATGAGAAGCACTTTAGTGTACAATCCGAAAATGAGATTTGGTGGCTGGCTGCATTTGAGGTGACGTGCTATCCATTTTTAAATAAAGAATATTATATTGCTATCCTCTTGTTATGATGTTGTAGACAATCTAATAGTTGTTGTTAACAGGTTCCAACAGAGACCCATGAAATTCTGAAGTGGTACTTCAACCAGACTGAGCTTCCTTCCACTATCCAGCAGCAGTCGAATGGCGAAAAGCTTTATGTAGAAGGATATGGTGAATATGAGGTTGAATGGCACCTGGCTGCAGATCTTAAAACCTTGAAATGCATGTTTGGTATTTCCCAAGGAGCAATGGCCAAGTATCCTTGCCTGTATTGTATGACCGAACGAGGTGTCTCCAAAGGAGGAAAAGAGAGAGAATGGAAATGCCCAAATGCAATCAGTAATAGGCGTGAACCCCCAAATCGTGATGCTCCAGGAGTGGATCCTACTTGGGATCCAATTCTTCCTATCCCTTTGATCAGAGTTCATATTTGTGTTTTGCATGCGCTGGTTAGAATAATTGAGAAACTAGTCTACATGTACATCGAATTTTCATGGAATATGAAACCAGCAGTAGAGAGTGAAAGAACTATTAAAAAAATAGAGCAAGTGCTTTCAGATGCAGGTTTACATTGTGGTCAAGTGAAGATTGAGAAGGACTTGAGAAGATCAGGGAAGACCGGAAATGTTCCTAGCAAACCATGTTTTGGAGGTGCAAAAGCCAGAAAGTTATCTAATCATACCCAGAGAGGTCATCTGGGTACAGATTTTGAGGTGTGGAGGAAGCTTCATGCAGCTGTACCTGACCGAGGCTCTTCAGGACAAGCAAGGGTGGCAAAGGCCAAAGCGTGGTTGGCGCTTGATCGCCTAGCACCTTTGTTGCAAAAAGCAAGGTTTGAAGATGGGGATGTTGAGAAATTTGAGGCAGTTGTGACAGAGTTCTACACTAGCTATGAAAAGGCATGGGGTGCGACAAACTTGACACAATACATGGTTATTACTTGAAAACCTACAGCTTTGAGTATTTTTTGTTGTTCAAAAAATATTGTACGATACTAAATGTCTTGTTGTTGTTGAGCATTTGTAGCACATTTTGCATGCACATGGAACCTTCTTTGCGGAAGAGTTTGGAAGCCTTGGGATTTGGTCTACCCAAGGCATGGAAAGATCTCATTGGCAAGCACGTTGTGCCTATCAAAGGGCCACTCAACATGGAGGAGGAATAAAGAAAAGTAATCCCATGAAGCAACTATGTCAGTGGTGGTATAGGCGGATTCAAGTGAGGGCTCGTGTGAAGATCAAACATGCTGAATCAGCTGTGTCATGTGCAATAAGAAAGGTTCAGGCTGAACGGAGACGTTCAATATATGTCTCCTCACAGGGAAAGCAGAATCATGCTGAATGGCTAAGACAACGACAAAGACAGGGCAGAGTGTGGAAGAAAATTGATCATTGAAATATATATTGTAAAACAATGATGTAACTGAGAAAGATTTTAAAAGAACAAGAGCTTTCATCTATGTCCCATATAAATGTTTCCAATATATATACATTTCATAGTTTGCAATGGTGAACAAGAAGAGTATTGAGAAATATGACGAAACTTCTGAGAAACTGTAAACAATCTAAATTTGTTAATCTTGAACAGAGACTTCCCCCAGCCGAGCCTTTTTTGTTGACGTTTCCGCATCATCTTCTTCATCCTCTATTAATGGCACAAGAGGGACCATTGGTCTTGCTGTTCTAAGAAGATGCTTCTTCCCGCAATCACTCAACAGATTGGGATCTGTGATTCCACATGCCAACCCGTAAGCAGCATATGTTAAATAATATTTACATCTTAACGAATATACTCCAGGTCCCTCTCCAAAAATTCGAACAGCTGCTTGCCGCTCCAGAAGTATTGCCTTGTTTGCATTCAGCCTTACGTGGTAGCCACCTAAATACCTGGATAAAGTCTTTATCGCCATCAGAGGAAAACTGGCGTTGTCCTTCGAGTAGCTAGCGTGGAATATCACAATTTGAGGGAATTTTAGGCGGTGTATATATGTTCCTAGTGTCGAATCGTGGCCCAATCCCGCCATACGCTTGCCTGAAGCACGTTTGAGGAATGTGTCTTCATATATTTCCAACTGAAAAAATAAAGGAGCATTAGCCAGAAACAACATCACCAAACATTTCAGGACAAAGTTGATAAAGCCAAATCCAGAACAAAAAAAAACTAACCTCTTGGTTCTCATCTGCTTCAAGCAAGGCGTCTTGCCATAAATTAGTGCTCGAACTAGGAACGTTTTCCGCTGACTTGTTTGGCACATCCCTACACCCTCCCATGTTGGTGATATTCAATCTGTCCCTTGCTTCTTGTAGCTCTTCCTCTGTGGCATCTTTTCCTTCATATCTAAGGGCATCAGCATAGATCATATTTAGTGTTGCTGCAGCAGAAAGGAACTCAGTGTCTTTTATATGGCTATCCACTAGTAGGTACTTGTCTATACCATCATCATCTACAAAATTGTCATCGACCTCCAGATTCTGGGCTATGAAAGCTATGCACTGATCTTCCCTTAAGTTAAATACACGTTGTATGTCTGTCAGCAATATATACTCTGAATCTCCTACTTGGTAGGAGGGGAGTAATGGCGTTGGAATGGGGGAGGAGTCATCTGATTCAATCACAAGCTGACCTACATCACTGTTTTGTTCTCTAACTGCCTCAATATCAACCACCGAACTAAGCTTCCTCTCTTCTTCAACATTGAACTCCTCAATGACATGAGGAGTGTCCTCCTCTTCAGCAGCATCCTCAGCGGTGGGACTTGCCTGACGAGAAATCGTGTCTTCACTTTCAATTTTTGCAAGCGGCTCTGTACCTTCTTCATCTGTTAATTGCACGTTCATGTGCAAGAAGCATAAGAAGGCGTAGGAGTATTCCATCAAGCGGCACTTTCTTTTGTGAAAAGGGCAAAGCAAGGCTCTCTTCTTGTCACATGGCACCTTGTGCCAATCCCTGTTTAACCTCTGCTTCTTATCCGGCGAAACCTTGAGATTAAAATGAATGTGACTTTTCCCATCAATCATCATTGGTTCTTCATTTGTGAGCTCGTCAAACTCTTGCTTTGCCTCTTCGAAGTATCCATGATGGCTAGACAATGTTTCCTCCAGAGAAAAATCGCTATTGAACATCAACGAAATTGCAGGGTGCAAATCATGATGTCGACATTTGTACAGGAAGTCATATAATAGAGTTGCAGGAGTTTCTTTGATCTCTTCGTCCACATCAAATTCGACTTGAACTTGCGACATGGCTGAATTCAAGTCTGTAGAAAAGACATGGAAAATATTAGTGCAGGCAATGAATCAAGAGACAGTCGATCTTAAACAACAAATCTCTGTGGTGTAAATGGATTCAACATAACGCGAGAGGAGATGCCAGAGGAATGCAGGTATTCCTCCTCGCATTGTAGTGAATCTATTTTCCCTAACGCAAATAAAATTACAGCTAAGTCAAGGACCTCTTCTCGCATTATGGTGAATCGATTCACCATAATGCGAGGAGGAGTATTGTGCTTCCTATGGGACCTTCGCTCGCGTTGTGGTGAATTGATTCACCGCAATATGACGACTTTATCATCCTTTGGCAACGCCTCTAACGTTATGGTGAATTAAAAATAAAGATAGTTCTCCAGTACCCATACTGAGAGAGGAGGTGTCAAACGAATTAAAATACTCTTCTTCGCAGTCAATTCACCATAAGGCGAGGAGTCATAGGTTTTCAATTCACCTTAACGCGATGAAAAGACAAAGCAAGTAGTTCTCCTCGACTGAAACCAAAACAACGAAATAACAAAAGAAGAAAATGTAAATGGATTCAACATAACGCGAGAGGAGATGCCAGAGGAATCCAGGTATTCCTCCTCGCGTTGTAGTGAATCTATTTTCCCTAACGCAAATAAAATTGCAGCTAAGTCAAGGACCTCTTCTCGCGTTATGGTGAATCGATTCACCATAATGCGAGGAGGAGTATTGTGCTTCCTATGGGACCTTCGCTCGCTTTGTGGTGAATTGATTCACCGCAATATGACGACTTTATCATCCTTTGGCAACGCCTCTAACGTTATGTTGAATTAAAAATAAAGATAGTTCTCCAGTACCCATACTGAGAGAGGAGGTGTCGAACGAATTAAAATACTCTACTTCGCAGTCAATTCACCATAACGCGAGGAGTCATAGGTTTTCAATTCACCTTAACGCGATGAAAAGACAAAGCAAGAAGTTCTCCACGACTGAAACCAAAACAACGAAATAACAAAAGAAGAAAAAAGCACAAAGGAGATAAAAATACCAGGAAAACGAATTGTATACAATCGTCGCAGGAGATGGAGATGAAGGAGGTTGGAGGTTTGTCTTTGACGTTGGATACAGGAGGATGATTGATGAAGGAGGGTTGGAGGAGATAGTCAGTCGTTGATGGAGATAAAGGCCGTTGGTGGGATAAATGAGAGGCAATAAATGAGATGAGTATCCTAGAAAATCCGTCTTTAATGCTACGCAACACGTCAGCGCCGCGTTTTCACCCGCCATTCCATGACTGCCACGTGGCATCCCGCCGTGTACCTAGCAAAAGAGGCAATAAATGAGATGAGTATCCTACAAAATCCGCTTTTAATGCTACGCGACACGTCAGCGCCGCGTTTTCACCCGCCATTCCATGAATGCCACGTGGCATCCCGCCGTGTACCTAGCACGTGTACAAGGTATAAAGTTTAATCAAAGCCCTTTTTAATGCTATACGACACGTTAGCGCCGCCTAGTCGCCCTGGCAGCCCGCCAGCACGTGTGTTCGCTCTAAAGACTAATCAAAGCCGTTAATCACGCCACCTTTTCGTCCTCTTATCGATTTTGCCTTGTCCGTCCTCCTGCTTGCCTCCAGCTGACTTCCGACTACCGCCACAGTACTGAACCGACTTTCCAACACCTGCACGACAGTCTCCATCCATTCACAAGCAAGAAATGTAAGTTTTTGTATAATACTTGATTGTTTTGTAAGTTTCTTGTATATTGCTTGTTTGTTTTGTTTTTTCTTCGACTGTTTGCCCTGTGCCATTGTTTATTCTTCGACTGTTTGCCTTCTGCCGTGGTGACTCGATTCACCTTAAAGCACACGACGGGCCATTAGAATCTCAATAAGCTCCATGTCTTATGGTGGATCGAATCACCAAGGGAGAAGGCAAACGTAAGAGATTCGCGAAAATCGATTCACTATAACGCGAGGAGGATTGTTTTGCTTTGACTGGCCCTTAGACTCGCGTTATGGTGAATTCACCATAACGCATGACCAAAGGGCAAAGGATTCATGATAATCCACCTCTTATTGGTGTCAATTAAATCACCTCCTACACGACAGTCTCCATCCATTCCCACTCATAGAATGTGATGAAAGTGTATTACTTGATTGTTTTGTGTTTCTTGTATAATACTTGATTGTTTCGTTTTTCCTTCGACTGTTTGCCCCTGCCGTTGTTTTCTCTTCGACTGTTTGCCCTCCGTCATGGTGATTCGATTCAGCGTAAAGCAGACGACGAGTCATTAGAATCTCAATACTGCTCCATGTGTTATGGTGAATCGACTCACCAAACTGCTAGACGGAAAGGTAAGACATTCGGGAGAACCCTCCTCCCGTTGTAGTAGATCGATTCACTATAACGCGAGGAGGATTGTTTTGATTTGACTGGCTCTTAGTCTCGCGTTATAGTGAATCAAATCACTTTAACGCAAGATCGAAGCTCAAAGAATGCACGATAATCCGCCTCTTATTGTTGTCAATGAATTCACCATAATGCGAGAAAAATTATTGTGTTTCTGTGGACCTTCATCTCTCGTTATGGTGAATGGATTCACCATAACGCGAGGAAGTGCATATTGCTTTCTTGGCCCCCCTCTCTCACTTTATGGTGAATTGTTAATCGTGTACTACTGAATAGCAAAGTTTTCTGCTTTTTCTTGCGTTTTCAGATGGCTCGTGTAAGGCATACAGCTAGACCCATTGATAATGCAGCTCCCTCATCTACTGGGAAGAAGATGGGCGTTCTGAAAGCCTCAAGATCAAGAAAATCAAGCAGTCCTTCCCGATTGTCCAAAACGCAGCCTAGACTCAGGCGTTTCGCAGAGCATTCGACAGCCCTGCGAGAAATCAAAAAGTTTATGAAGCACCCGACAGCTGCTATTCCCAGATTGCCTTTCCAGAGGCTTGCCAGGAGAATTTGTGAGCAGAATGGAATTTTGTTTAGGTGGAAGGCATCGGCCTTGTTTTGCTTGCAAGAGGCCACAGAAGATTGGATGATCGAATTTTTTTTGGATAGTTACGTTCTTGCTGCCCACGCACACAGGGTGACAGTAATGGACAAAGATTTTTTCAGCCTAATAGCCCTTCGTTTCAGATACGATAAGTCACTTAGACCAGTTACGTTTACTGATGAACGAATGTTACAAATTTTGGATGTCCGGCCTGTACAAAAAGTGAGAATTGAAGAGGTGACCGAGGGAGGTCCAGATCATGAGCATCAGACTCGGGCAAATTTAATGACAAGCGCTCAAAGGGAACATCAAGCTGCAATGCTTGCATTGCAAACAAAAAGGGAAAATGTTCGAGCACTCCACGCCATGAATCGGGAGGCGCTGCAATTTTTGTTGCCGGAGTTCTATGTACCCTTTAATATTAGAGGGCATAGATGTTATTTCCCGATTCATGCTGAAGAAATCAACATTTTGTTTGATCCCAAAACTGAAGTCAACGACAAAGTGCTCAGATGTGTTTTAAGGTATACGCTTTTCTCTGTCCTCCCACAATTTTTCATTCTTGGCTCTTAAAGTTGATGCCTCACTCTTGATATGTTTCCTTGTGAAGTTTTGTTATTTCGCTATTGCCCGAGGATGTACAGCAACGAGTGTTCCAGATTGATTCACTGGTCTCAACACTGTTGGTAGTAGAGGCAGTTCCGTACCTCGATGTGCTGAACTGGTTTCGGGAGGTCCAGCTGGACGATGCCCGAGTATTTTTTTTGGCATATCATGAAAAGTGAGTTTGTCTCTCTCTCTCTCTCTCTCTCTCTCTCTCTCTCTCTCTCTCTCTCTCTCTCTCTCTCTCTCGCATGATGTTTATAGGAATCACCGTACACGAGTTATGTAGTGCTTCCTTTGGATTGAAACTAATAGAATTCTATTGTGCAGTTCCCATTGGAGTCTTCTACTAGTCGACGTGCAAGAAAATGTCATTTACCTTGCAAATTCGACATCTGGTGTCCATGGAAATGTTTTGCTGTAAGTAAAAATCATTAAGATACATATTATTGTTTGAGTTAGAAGTCCGGATTGATCAGGATAATGATTGGTCTCTGTTTACAGTGGAGTCAGGAAACTAATGGCAGCTTACGAGAGCCTCAGCATGGACATCGACACCCTGGATCGATCGACCATCCGTAGGGTTAGTGTCCCCAAACAAGAAGATGGCTACAGCTGTGGGTGGAGGGTTGCACTTAATGCAATGTTGCTGCTACGAAGCATTTTTCAGCTCCCTTCAGAGGATGTAAGCATTTTCAGCTCCCATACGCATTTGTGCGCTTGTTTATCTTCTTATATATTGTCATGTTGATCTTATTTATGCCTTGATGAATTGTGATGGCAGTTTCCATCAATGTCTCGCTACGTGGACCTAGACGTCCAAACGTTTAGGGAGGAAACGATTGCGAAATTGATCGAGGTCGCTGAAGTTATGCCTCCAGACGGGCCAGTGGACTTCATCCCGCCCAATCCACGAGGGGGGATAGGCCCGTCTGAGCCTCTTTCATGGGCTCCATACTTAGGAGAAGAGCCCTGGCTCCATCCTGAAGCCGATACCTATGGGTTCCAGCCATAAATAGTTTTTTCCTTCTTCCAACAAATGTACGTTCGTAAATATGCAGCTATACATGTATTGGAGGGAGAACATCAAATGTAAATACACTTATCATTTGAAAATCAGAGGATCAAATTTGCTACTGTGTTCCTTCACTGCTTGCTTTCTTACTTTAAGCCTTTTTTTGTGTACATAAAAATTCAATTGGGGAATTCTTGCCTTCATTACATTGTTTTAAACAATAAAGCATTACAAAAGCAATGTTCTGAATAGATAAGTTTATTGCATATGGAAAATACATTGTCACCGTATACATGGTCACATCATATATCTTCTAGTGCCTCCAATTCATGTGGGGCTGCAACATCTTTACAAATGATCTGATGCTCTCTTCTTTTACTTAGCTTCCGACCATCGAGCTTGAAGCAAAATTGATCTGGAGGATTCTGAATAGCTACTTCTAATTCCTTCCTAACATATTCGAGAGTCCAATTCTCTTCCACTTCCAATGTCAAAGATGGGTGACCCTGTCGAATCATAACTATATCTATCAAGCAAGAGTGGCTGCCATCTCTTGTATCTTGGTCCATGCTTTCCCAGTTGTTGTTGATCCATCGCCACCTTCTATAAGTAAATGACATGCACAGATGTTGCCTGGCAATATAGTATCTGATTCCAAAATATCATTAGGATAATTTTCCGAGAATAATCAAATAAGCGTTGTAACTGTTTCACAAAAATACATTTTAATGTTTTAACACTCACCGAAATGCAATGTCGGAGGTGTTCAATCGACATTCGATCAAATCATCTCCCTTTGATGATTTCACTCTCCAACCTTTGTCAAACAAATGATCAAGCCAGACTTCATCTACATCTTTGCACACAAAAGTTGTTCTAGTTTTTCTCAATTGTTTACAATCAGAAAATAAATGAACAAAGCATGCAATTGGAACAAACAAACTTAGGTGCACATTTCTTGCACCAATGCTAGGCTTCATAGCACATTTAATATCATTAAACATTTTGGTCCTGTATGACTCTATCACTTCTGTGTCAAGCAATGGCCACTCCGGACTATCAAGTGCGGGCAACGGAATACGTTCCAACTTTCCATGTCGACTCGATTGAGTGGGCAAGGTATAAAATGAGTCATAGAAATATGTTCTACTTCTTGCGAGATCACTTGGTGCACGACCTTCATATTGAAGTTCCCCCACCTCACCATGTACGACATTCAAGAACCCCGTCAAGCATTGTGCAGGCTCCCACTCCTGAAGGTTGGATGGGTACAAATCTGTGCAAGGCAGAAAAATGTATATCAATCACCTTATTTGCAACGTTGAAATACAAAACACAAGCACTTACAATGTGGTCTGTGTCTTGGAAGTCCTTCCAATGGTCCCACGTTAATCTCTTTTTGCATGAATACATGCTGGATCAACACTTCTTTGACAGTTTTCCCTCCTGGTGCCATCTTAAAGTCAAGGATCCTTCCTTTCCAATGTTTGGCCAAGTCTTCAGATGCCTTTCCCTTCACTCGGTAGTGGCCTTGTTTTCCTGGCTGCATAGTGACCCAAGAGTACTTCCTGTATACTTGGGGAATCCATTCTTCGTTCTCGTCTTTTATGTTATACAACACAACAGATGAGATACTGCTCCTTGCTCGTTTCAGTCCACTTTCGGGTGCCATGATAGAATAACAGACGTATGAGAAAGAAGAAGTAGCAGAAAGTGGATGACTGGGCTAACCGCTTATGTGGATCAAGGAGGGAGGATGAAATGAGGGACGGTGTGTTCTTTTTGGGCGCCAAAGATGTTTCAAGATTCAAAAGTGGAACCAAGTTGAGGGAATAACCGGGAGAATGTGTATCTATCTATTCCAAGCATTCAAGCTTCATTAGTTGTAGGGGTGGTGGAAAGAATTTTTTAGTGCTCCACGTCTAACACAGGAATGTGGAAAACATTCTTTTATTGTGTTAGTTTCTGACAAAAAAACGGTTTTAAATATTTTAAGACAAGGTGATGGTTTTTTTTAATATTTCATGAAGATAAGAGTTTCTCCACGTTTTGGGTGGGTTTGTACAGAGGTCCCACCACCGGTGAATCTCGTTCGTAGATTACATGTCACTCAATCTATGTGTCTATTATTATATTATTGTTGAAACAGCCCTCTTTTGAGTCCAGAATTTTCCTAATGGTACTTGATGTGTGCAATGTAGTCGTGTAAGGTTTCCTTTGGTTTTTGTTCCAATTAGAACAATTGGATGACGGGTCTCCATTTGGGGCCGTAGGGTGCAAACCCAAGAATGAAGGCCTCTTGCACTACTTTGAAAGTGACTTTGTGCGGAGCGTCCAAGGATTGGAACCATTGTATTGCCTTGCCTTCTTTAAGGCTGAGTCTAAGGTGATGGACTTTGTTTGCATCATTGAAAATTTCAAATTCTTGACAGATTTGGTTAAAAACCTCTATGTGGAATACAAGGTCTCCAATGCCATGGAATTTTAAAATTTTTTTCCCACATGGGTTGTGTATGTGAGGTTTGTGGGTGCAATTGTTTCCCCTTCGTAGAGCTTGTGCTAAGCTCGGAATGTCGAGTTGTGGCTCAAGGGGAGGTGGTACATAGTTGGGGGGTGGGAATAGATCCATTGTTAGAGGGGGAGATCCGTGGGTGTGCTCAGGGCATCTATTCACGTTGGGGTGCATGTATGGAGGGCCCTTACTAGATGAGGGCTCTTCAAAAATCGTTTCGTTCTCCACGGCCAAACGTGTTTGGCGTGGCGACCACATGTGGTGCCACCAAATGGAATGGAGGCACTAGGGGCATGCAACCATGACCAAAAGGTATCCATGGTGTGCAGGGAAGCTTAGAAAAGCTTCAATGGTGCATGCGTGGACCCAAAATAGGAGTTTTGGCTCTCTTTTGCCTCGTGTGAATGCACCCTTACGGTGAAAAATAGTCTTTTGAGGTGTTTCGTGCGTGTAAAAATGACATTAGTGGCTCAGGGAGGTAGACCATAAGCACCTCTAAAGATTAATAAATTTTGAAAAAAAAATCATGATTTTTGTTTTTGGAGAACATCTGCTCGGATGCTTAGAAGCGTATGCCTGGATGCTTAGGCGCGAATGGTCATGGGGCAATGTTTTTTCAATTTCTTTTTGGAAACGTGCGCCTGGTCACTTAGGTGTGAACGATTGTGGCAAGTTTTTTTTTAATAGTATGTTCGTACGCTTATGAGCGTACATTCGTGGCTTTAGGAGGGTACATTCGTGGCTTTAGGAGGATACGTTCACGGCAAATTTTTTTTTAAAAAATTGTTTTTTTTTTTGGGGGGGGCGGTATGTTCGTATGCCGCTCGAATTTGAATTTGGGGGAGAAGGTGGTTGTTGAGTGGGAGACAACTAAGATCCCCTCATTAATGCAAGGTAGGTGGGAAAAGGCTAAAGTTAAAGGTTACCTCTAAATTAGTGGTTTTTGACTAATTTAGAGGCACTCTAACTTAACTAAAGATTAATTCTTCTTAATCCCATTGTTAATCACCTTTCAACCCTCTTCTTTGCTCTCTAATTATTCCCTAATGATGAGGAGTTTAGGGATAGAGATTTGATAGGTGGATTAGTAATGTTTAGGCTAACCTAATGATGTGACCACCCCTAATTAATCTCTCTAATTAGCTCTCTAATCAACCCACTCAAAAGAGACAAAATTAACAAGCCCTTAGCAAGAGGCTGTAAACGAGAAATTAACAAGCCCTTAGCAAGAGGCTGTAAACGAGAATCTGTAAATGAGAGAGAAGCTGTGAAAAGGTGAGAGGGATCTACTGGGAAAGAATAAAGGGTTCCATAATCATGGCTTCCATAATCAACTCTCTACCTTCTCATTAGGGAATCAAACCATCCACAAATAATGAACACACAACTGCCTACTTTCAAGGCATCTAAAAAAGCATAACCATGAACTATTGATGAGAAAATTACAAGAATGAACTTATCAAACCAGATTTGTAGATCTTGATTTTGTTGCTATTGAATATTTCTCCTTGTTGAAAGTGCTACACACCTTGTAGCACAAACCTTTACTTGTTGCAAATGTAGCAACCAAAAGAACCCTCAACTCCACTAGGCTCTTCTTCTCACTCATGTGGGCATTCACTAAAGCTCACACTGGCCTCTAGGAAGGCCACTTTGATACCATGTTAAAATTATGAGATGAGGAAAAACTAGAGCTCACAAGCTCTTGCACACACACATGAAAGAATCAAACAATAGAGAGAGAGAGAGAGAGAGAGAGAGAGAGAGAGAGAGAGAGAGAGAGAGTATACACAATGTGTGCACCCAAACAAACTAGATAACTCTCGCCTAAGTGGTGAGCTCTCTCAAACCATACAACAATAGATAGCACACCTATATAGAAACATGAGGCTCTTGCATGTGAGCCATGTGTCTTACCATGTGTCACAATGCTAGATACTCCACTCTACCTTAGGCTAAATAAAATCAAATCCACCACACTCCTAATACTTGGATTTCCTATATTTCAACAAGTTCTACCAATGGATTTATGATTTCATTTGGGAGTGTTTCTATGAGTTGGAGAAATAAAAGAAACAACCAACAATTACTTTTTCGAGTATATAGGTAGAGTATAGAGGTGCTGCTTGCTATGCCATCTTGTGAGGTAGCTTGGTTTCCAAAGCTACTTAGTGATATGGGTGAGTCATGGATAGGGCAATTGTCATTTATTGTGACAACATGAGTAGCATACAATTCCAGTAACCTAATATACCATGCTAGAACAAAGCACATTGAGATGCATTATCACTTTGTGGGAGGGAGAAGGTTCTAGGTAGGTAATGTAGATCTGGTATATGTCACAGAGGACCAGGTGGCTGATATCTTCACAAAGGCATTGGGCATAGAGAAGCTCCATAGGTTTAGGAGCTTACTTGGAGTGTGTTGAAATATACAAGTGAATAGGGTGTGTGCGGGAACAAGCCCTTAGTAAGAGGCTATAAACGAGAATCTATAAATGAGAGAGAAGCTGTGAAAAGGTGAGAGGTATCTACTGGGAGAGAGAATAAAGCATAGCATGAGAAGATTTAGGATGTGTGGAGATATTCTGGGAAAAGGTGGAGAGAATCAAGCAAAAGAGGAGGAGTGAATCAAGGAGAGATCAGTGGGATTAGATGCTTGAATGTAAACTCTATAAATTGAGGCATTGGCCTAATGAGAATTTGTTGGTTTTTGATTATCCATGCCTACATTAAGCTATCAATTAATTACTCACTAATTGCATCTTAATCATCATCTAATCTCTTTGTTTAATGATATTGATTCTTGCATTTGATCCACCATAACTCATCACATTGCTACAAATTTAACATGGTATCAGAGCCTAGCTTAGAATCCATCAAATCTATGAGCTCATTATCTTGCTAATCACGTTAATTAGGACTAGGAAATAATCAAGTTTTTAGCTCTTTTTTTCAATAGCCTCTATACCCCCAACTAGTGGAGGGGCTTGATCTCCCTCTTGCTAGAACATTAGCCCAAACCCTTCTAGCCACACATAGTCATACTTTCCACGCACCAGCCTATCTACTCAAATCGTCAAACCGCCGGCTCGGGCTGCAGATTTTCACGATTTTTCAAGTGCCTTCTTTTTGAAGCAAAACTAAGATCTTCGCAACATTAGAAGCAATTGGTCTAATTCCTCTTGGCCCCAGGGGTTTTCAATTGTTCACTGCTCCCTTCGCTTTGCTGCTGCGCTCATTGCTTGGGCCTCTGCTTCTCTACCATACCTGCTATGCCTACTATGTCATTACTTCCATGTTGCAATACTTCCTTATCATCTATGATTTGTTAGCTGTTGCAACACCCATGGTTTCACATTGCATTTTCATGGCTTCCATAATCAACTCTCTACCTTCTCATTAGGGAATCAAACCATCCACAAATAATGAGCACACAAGTACCTACTTTCAAGGCATCTAAAAAAGCATAACCATGAACTATTGATGAGAAAATTACAAGAATGAACTTATCAAACCAGATTTGAAGATCTTGATTTTGTTGCTATTGAATATTTCTCCTTGTTGAAAGTGCTACACACCTTGTAGCACAAACCTTTACTTGTTGCAAATGTAGCAACCAAAAGAACCCTCAACTCCACTAGGCTCTTCTTCTCACTCATGTGGGCATTCACTATAGCTCACACTAGCCTCTAGGAAGGCCACTTTGATACCATGTTAAAATTATGAGATGAGGAAAAACTAGAGCTCACAAGCTCTTGCTGTATATATATGTATATATGTATATATATGTATATATATATGTATATATGTATATATATACATATATATATGTATATATATATTTATATATGTATATATGTATATATATATATATGTATATATATATATATGTATATATATATATATGTATATATATATATATATATGTATATATATATATATATATGTTTGTGTGTGTGTGTGTGTTTAGATGTGTGTATGATATATCTATCTATATATTTAAAAGTGACCACAACTTATCACCCATCTTCGCACATTAAAATTTAATCAAAATTAATTAAATTATGTCGATGTTTGTATTTATATTTTTAAATACATGTATATATGTATAAGTATATGTGTCTATGTATAGGTTTATATATCTAAAACATAATATTGTAAAACATAATATTGTAATATACTTATACATGTATATATGTATAAGTATATGTGTCTATGTATATGTTTATATATCTAAAACATAATATTGTAATATACAAGTGAATAGGGTGTGTGCAGGAACAAGCCCTTACTACCAAGAGGCTGTAAACGAGAATCTGTAAATGAGAGAAGCTGTGAAAAGGTGAGAGGTATCTACTGGGAGAGAATAAAGGGTAGCATGAGAAGATTTAGGATGTGTGGAGATATTCTAGGAAAAGGTGGAGAGAATCAAGCAAAAGAGGAGGAGTGAATCAAGGAGAGATCAGTGGGATTAGATGCTTGGATGTAAACTCTATAAATTGAGGCATTGGCCTAATGAGAATTTGCTGGTTTTTTGTTATCCATGCCTACATTAAGCTAACAGTTAATTACTCACTAATTGCATCGTAATCATCATCTAATCTCTTTGTTTAATGATATTGATTCTTGCATTTGATCCACCATAACTCATCACATTGCTGCAAATTTAACATGGTATCAGAGCCTAGCTTAGAATCCATCAAATCTATGAGCTCATTATCTTGCTAATCACCTAGTTAATTAGGATTAGAAAATAATCAAGTTTTTAGCTCTTTTCTTCAATAGCCTTTGTACCCCCAACTGATGGAGGGGCTTGATATCCCTCTTGCCACAACATTATCCCAAACCCTTCTAGCCACACAGTCATACTTTCCATGCACCAGCCTATCTACTCAAATCGTCAAACCGCCAGCTGGAGCTGCAAATTTTTATGATTTTTCAAGCGCCTATTTTCTGAAGCAAAACTAAGATCTTCGCAACACCAGAAGTAATTGGTCTAATTCCTCTTGGCCCCAGGGGTTTTCAATTGTTCACTGCTCTCTTCGCTTTGCTGCTGCACTCATTGCTTGGGCCTCTACTTCTCTACCATACCTGCTATGCCTACTATGTCATTACTTCCATGTTGTAATACTTCCTTATCATCTATGATTCGTTAGCTGTTGCAACACCCATGGTTTCATATTTCATTTTCATGGCTTCCATAATCAACTCTCTACCTTCTCATTAGGGAATCAAACCATCCACAAATAATGAACACACAACTGCCTACTTTCAAGGCATCTAAAAAAGCATAACCATGAACTATTAAGAAAATTACAAGAATGAACTTATCAAACCAGATTTGTAGATCTTGATTTTGTTGCTATTGAATATTTCTCCTTGTTGAAAGTGCTACACACCTTGTAGCACAAACCTTTACTTGTTGCAAATGTAGGAACCAAAAGAACCCTCAACTCCGCTAGGCTCTTCTTCTCACTCATGTGAGCATTCACTATAGCTCACACTTGGCCTCTAGGAAGGCCACTTTGATACCATGTTAAAATTATGAGATGAGGAAACACTAGAGCTCACAAGCTCTTGCACACACACATGAAAGAATCAAACAATGGAGAGAGAGAGAGAGAGAGAGAGAGAGAGAGTATACACAATGTGTGCACCCAAACAAACTAGATAACTCTCGCCTAAGTGGTGAGAGCTCTCAACCCATACAACAATAGATAGCACACCTATATAGAAACATGAGGCTCTTGCATGTGAGCCATGTGTCCTACCATGTGTCACAATGCTAGATACTCCACTCTACCTTAGGCTAAATAAAATCAAATCCACCACACTCCTAATACTTGGATTTCTTATATTTCAACAAGTTCTACCAATGGATTTATGATTTTGTTTGGGAGTGTTTTTATGAGTTGAAGCAGTAAAAGAAACAACCAACAATTGCTTTTTCGAGTATAGAGGTAGAGTATAGGGGTGCTGCTATGCCATCTTGTGAGGTAGCTTGGTTTCAAAAGCTACTTAGTGATATGGGTGAGTCATGGATAGGGCAATTGTCATTTATTGTGACCATTAGGGCCAAGAACGGCTAGAAAAGGGTTGTTTGATAATCTAAGGATTAAGAAATTATCCAATTGTGAATTGACACGTATACAAAAGTATGGCATTCTTGTCTTCTCTAAATGTCTTCTTAACGGTTCTATTTTAGTGGCGAACGGCTAAAACGGCTTAATTTAGACGTTTACGATGGCTAACATTAAAGTTTGGGTCCAAAATACTGACATCTTGTTCCATTTTATATTTCAAAAAATCAAGCAGGAAGATACGAAATCTTCTCTTTTCAGGCTCTGAAAACAACGCTATTAATGACAAATCACCAAATTTTTCCAAACGTCTACTTTCCACCTTCCCTCCATTTTGGTATGGCTCATTCCCTTTTCCACCTTCCCTCCATTTTGGCATATGGCTTATTCTCCTTTCTTTGCATTTTCAAAAGACTCACTATTTTTCTCTCATCTGTGAGCTTCTATGGCGTCCTCACGTCGTCCTTCTCATAATATAACTTCTTGTGATTTTCATAACACCAGAGAGGATGGTGTTTGGAAACCCATGTCTTTTCGTGTTGATTGGGTAACAATGCTTCCCTCTTACAAAGGTGCCCACCACAGGGTGAAAAGAACCAAGCGAAATGAAGTGAAATCCCATTGGAAAGGTCGTGTTATTGCCTTCAAAGTGACCGACAATGGCTAGCTTGCAAAAGTTCAACATGTCTACATGGCCAAAGACATGGTGTTGAACTTGGATGAACATCCAATTCTCCATTCTTACTGTAATTTAACAAAACTTTATCTATTTGATACAACATAATATTTCTCCTTCTGATATATTTATTGTTTGTTTAATTTCAGTTATCTTTCCATCAACAGCTGTGGAGTGGCAGCCTGTTGAGAGCTTAAGTGGCACATTCAAAGCAATTCACAAGGGGATTGCAGATGTAATGTATGCAAACAAACCACCTTCATTTTACAAATCAGTGGATATATTTGTGTATTTTGCAGAATACAGGGTTCCATCAAGAGAAGGTGTTCATGGAGAATTATATGACATACCTATTCCCACATTAATGTCACTCAAATGGGAAGTTCCTGATCCAAATACCATAACAAGCTTCAAATCCAAAATCAAAGATGATATTCTTAAAGCTATGTCTCCTGGAAGGATTTCAAGAAGGATAAAAATTCAATGGTTCTTGCCTATACATGTCTTTGTGGCATGTTTCAATACAATGGAATTGCAAAGGACAAGAACGATGTGGCTTAATAGAAGACTATCTATGATTGATCTGGACACTGTACTTGGAGAAGGATGGAGTACCAAGGAAACTTTTCATATTGGCGACAATATCAGTTGTAGAGTAAGCCCAAATTCTATGTCTATCTCATACCAACTATGTCGTCAATCCCTAGTTTTGGGCTATGACTATAGGAGATGGAAAAGCAAGCTTGGTAGTTGGGTCCCTTTGGATTCTGAAGAGAATTGTCCAGAGTTTGAATTTAACATCATAGTCCATCCATTCATAGATCCTAGGAACCTTATAGTAACATTAAACTGGAGACTACAACATGTAAGAGAGTCGCTTGAGTTTCTGGACGAAACATCACCTGAATATAGATTCAAAGTAGATGATATTGTTGTCAGTACAAGGATGGAGAGTGTAACCTCATGCATCACATGTCTTCCCCCAAAAAAAGTTGTATTTGAGCCACTTGCAAGGGCAAGTTTGTTAAGCTGAAAAGGATTTCTCCAATAATGTAATCAATATATTCTGCTAAATTTCGTCTTGACTTCTTCACAAAAATGGTCAACATATTGTTCACAACACAAAACAAGGTTTAACAGTTGAATATCAAATTGTTCATACTGAATTTAAGTACAAAATATAGTCCCAAAAAGGGTGTGTTCATATGGACAAAATGAACAAAACAAAAGCCAATTTGTGGAATCACTCAACAAAATCAACTTTTCTTTTGGCATGGGATGACCCTGGATCTTTAGAGAATCTTTCTCTTCTGTTTGCTTTGATCAAATTTGGCTGATTGAGGTTCAAGTTCCGGTGTTTTGAGCTCTTGATGTGTTGGAAAGGAAGACGTTGCAGTGGATTCCTCAACTGGTGGTAAGTTGGGCTCTTCTTTGAGATCTTTAGGTGTTGGCGAGGGAGATTTGGTAGTGGGGTTTGGAGAAGGTTCTTTGGAGGTTGGCTTTGGAGATTTGGCAGTCTTCTTGGGGGACATGAAAAAGAAATTGAATGGAGAGCCAACATTTGTTTAGTAGTGCTCTTTTTCCCCTTGGAAGATCTGCTCTTAGTAGGGCTCTTCTTTCTTTCCTTCTTCTCTTTGGCAGAGGTCTTTTTCTTTTTGGATGAGCTATCCTTGACATGGCTTTTCTTCTCCTCCTTTTTTCTTTTCTTTGAAGTTGTACCCTTGGCTCCTTTCTTAGGTGGAAAGGGGGAATCAGGATCAACTGGATTGATAGATCTTTCCAAAACCATAGACACTGCCTTCTCCCTTACCCAACTTACCCAAGAATCTGGATATTCATGCAACTAAGGCAAAAGAAAATGATAAAATTTCTTAATATGAGAAAGTCACTAAATGTATTGACCCAATCAATCAATGCTATCATTACATGAACTTACAGTAAGTGTTGTCATTCTAAATCTTGACTCAAGATATCTCCAAGCATTAGCAAGCACCATCCATCCACAAGATGTTGAGTCTTTCTGCAAAGGAACTTTCTGATTGTAGTACTTAAAATCTTCAAGTTTGTAGTCTTCATAGGTGGAACCTAGGAAACTCAAGATAAGTTTGGCAGCACTGCAAGCATAAAATATTGAGGGTCAACCAAACAATTGAAAACTTACAAAATATTGCTCTAGAACATAAACCATGGTAAAGTTGATTCTTACATTTTACTTCTCCCATGAATGGATGCTAAAGAATTCATAAAGATTACATCTCTATCCAATAGATTGAAGATAATAAGACTCCAATGGCCTCTGTGATAAGATGAATACTGCAATTAGTTGTGAATATTGTAATGATGGGGACAAAAGATAATTGAGTCTTACACTTCAACATAAGGGTATACAATGTAATTGCATGTCAGCATATCAAAGTCATTTAGAAAACTTGCAAGATCCCCTTGCCTATTGAAAAGGCACTGTGTAACAAGGGGATCAAGAATGGTCACTTGCATAGCCATTGAGTCAAGAAGATCCCTCATAAGACATCTGGAGACATAAACAAAACATATCAATAAAATATGGAATCTGAGAAATTCATCAAGAAAGCAAAAGGAAATCCACACAAACCTCAAACAGATAAAGAGGACTGTGTCACATATCTCAATATTGTGATTCACAAGCATACTTGTGTCTTCAGGGGGCAATGTCACAATAAACCTCATCCTCTCCATGCATGGAGACATTTACTACCATTTGACCTGTTACATTCTGATAAAGTTCTGAATTGGATGCATGAAGAATTTCAGCTTGCTGAGAAAGAATGGCATCCTCTGTAATCTTCTCCTGCTCTCTCTCTTTCTCCACTTCTTCTTTAATATCGTGAGCTTTTCTTGTACTATAAGTATGCGAAACATCTTCAATAACAACTGATTGTTTGGGTTGTCTTGCTAGAGGAATATTTAGAATTTCAAAAGCCCTCATATCTTGACTTGAAATGGGTTCCAAAGCTTTGTCAAACTTGTATCTAAGTCTAGACACAAGCACAAAATCTTTGCTCATGAGAGTGATCCTATGAGCAAATGCAGCAGCAATGTATCCATCATTCATAAAGTCGATCAAAAAATCCTCAGCAACCTCTTGAAGACACATAAGGGCCTGTGACTCCCATCGGACTTTATCAAGATATGTGTTTTTCCTTTTGCCAATTAACCTTTCTGATATGTCCCTGACAACCCGCATAAATGGCAATCGAGGGATGAGAAGATTAGTAGATTTCTGTGCCGCTCTGATCTCTGTAAGTGACTTCACCTGATAGTTTAATCTCTTTCTTGCTGTTGCCCTAGCACGAGGCTTTGGAGGAGGCTTTTCTTGTTTTTCATCGACAACTGGCTTTTTGGAAGATCTTGGTTTGTCTTGAGCTTTTTTAGTCTCCAAAGGGACGTAGACTTTCCTTGCAGTCTGTTTTGTCCTCGCCATTGAAGTTTAAGAAAAAGAAGAGAACCCGATCGGGGTGATTTGTGAGTTGAGATTAAAAAAAAACTAACACTGGCCCGAACTAAGCGATGGGGCGGATCCAAATTGGTTGGATTAGCTCTATCGCTTGATTCGGGCTATACCCAGAACTAAGCGATTTGGCTTGATTTAGGCGTATGCGGAACTAAGCGATAATATATTGAGGCTCTATCACTTAATTAAGGGGTAGCCGGAACTAAGCGATGAATAGCTTCCAAAAGGATTGGAATAGCTCAATCGCTTGATTCCGGATATGTCCGGAACAAAGTGAAAATGGAGATCGGCTCTATTGCTTGATTCGGGGTATGGCCAAGTGATAGGGGAGGATCCGGAACCAAGCGATGAAGAAGGTCCGATTTGTTTGGACAAGCGTTATCGCTTGATTCGGGAAATTTTAACTCGAGGGAGAAGAATCTGGGACTTAGCGATGAGAAGGATCCGAGATGTTCGGATGAGATCTATCGCTTGATATGGGTGAGAAGGGTAAAAGAAGATTTCGGGAATTTTGGAGGAGCAATTTCGCTTGATACTGTGTCGGTGAAAAATAGAAATGTTTTCATGAAAATTAAATTTTTATACCTCGAATCCATCCGTACATAGGACCGTTGGATACACGTGTCATGCAATCATTTTTGCCACATGGCACGAACGGTCACTATTTAAGGTATTTTTGCCACGCTCCACGTGCTCCATCGGATATTCTCAAAAACTCTCTCTCGTTTTTTTTCGAACCTTCAAATTGCCAAGGCCCGCACCAGATGATAGAAGCATTCCTTAACTTTTGGACCACTTATTTTCGCTTAGTCGGGCTCTGCCATATAGTGACTTCCAAGCTCTATTTTGCAAAACTCTCTCTCTCTCTCTTTTTTTCGAACCTTCAAATTGCCAAAGCCTGCACCAAGCGATAGAAGCATTCCAAAACTTTTGGACCACTTATTTTTGCTTAGTTTGGGCTCTGCCATATAGCGACTTCCAAGCCTTCTTCAGAATCGTTCCAGCGTTTTTCTCAAATATCACAATGAGTAAAAGTGTCGAGGGACGACATGAACTTGTTGAAGAAAGCCCAAGTGAAAGACTCTTGAATGCTATTTTACAAGATGGTCATGACATGAAGGTATACGCAGATGCAGTGGAGATATTCAATCCAAGGTTTGTTCTTTCAGATGTTTTGATGAAGCTTAAGGACATTCTTGAAGAGGAGTACAAACAATTTGAAATGTCAATTGAAGGTCATTGTTTTCATATTGGAGACAATGATTTTTGTCACCTTACCGATTTTACTCAGCTGTCAGTGGAGAAAGCCAAAGTTACAAAGAGGTTCAGTAGATTTTCAAATAGAATTTCTTTCACATGCCCTTCATCCATTTCTTGTCCAATTCATAAAAAGCTTTGTAACCTTGTCCCCAAAGATGTCTCCTTTCTTTTCTTTCTATTTTTGAGAGCAGAAATACAAGATAAAGAGCAAGAATCTCAGATATTGATGCAGAGAAGGAGGAAGAAAACTTAAATGTCACCACAGTCTCAAAGCTAGAGAAAGTGAGATTTTAGAAGAGGAAGAAATTGATGTTCAAGCTGAGGAGAAAGAAAGTGCAAATCTTGATCTGTTGCTGAATTTAGGGCTTTCACTATTACTGAAGAGCCCTCAGAGGAAGCAAGCATATCTGAATCCTCTGTTACTGTTCCAAGCCTTCCTTTCTTCTATATCAATGAGAAAGATTTTATTCCTTTGTCCTATCTTCAATGTCTCTTCAATATCAGGGAAGACTACTGTATTGGAGCAATTTCAGAAGCTTGTGAGGTGACCAAAGACTTTATTGATACAGAAGTAGAGTCAAAGGAAGAGTTTTTGGCACTTGATTTGCAAACATCTGACCACTCATTTATCCCTGCTCTTGATGCACTTGCCTGTGCCTTAAAAGAGTGGATGAGGAGAAACCTTCCCTTAGAGATGAGGATTTTGAGAACAGGCTTATTGAGTTAGGTGTAGAGTCTTTTGGCAGAGATTTCAAGCTTCAGGTAGATTCTGATAAAGTGGAAAGGGTTGGCTCATGCAACTTGATGAAAGACAAAGTAGTAAGTGAGGATGAGTTGCAGAAGGTAGTTTCCTCTTAATCTTTTGCAAAATGTTATTGTGATTGTAATTTTTTTAAAGTGAGGTTTTTTTCTTGCAGATTGAATTGCTTGATAAGGATGATTTTCTAGGAAGAGCTAAAGGCAGCAGAGTGAAAGCTACAGAGACTATGTCAAGAAGGCCTTCATCTGCTCTCATGCACTACTTATCTACATTGGATAAGGCTGTGTTCTGTGCATTCCACATGAACTTCTCTGAAGATGCTGAGTTGCCAATATTTGCCTTGACGGTGTTGTCAAGGTTCATGGGATACACTCCCCTTCAAATCAATGCTAACAAGGTCTTGCTTCTAGAGAGAGATGCTGCTCTTAGAATCTTTGTATATGGTGCAAGTTTCAATGCCTCAAGAGCAGGATACTTTCTTTGCTACTCTAGCTATGCAGCTGCAGCTGAGAAGTCAGATATCAATCTTCTTGGAGGTTATAGAAGGAGAAAATTTTTGAGATACAGAGGTGACATGCCAAATAGTCCCAAGAGAATCAAAAACTAATGTACACACAATATTTTGCAAGGACTGATTATAATTCAGCAAATATTTTGTAAGAGGTACAAATGTGTTAGTAAATCATTAGTCTCTATCTTGAGGTGTTTGTGTAGTTTCAGATTGCGGGTTCTTTGATCTCATCCTTTGTAATTGCCTCCTGTAGAACCAATCGAATAATTCTTCTGGTGCATTGCTTCTTCTTTGACCACCTCCTCTTCTGGTACATTTGAAAAAGGAAGTTCTCGCTTGATAGTGAGACTTTTCCATTCCTTGTGTGTTCCATGTTGCAAGGGGTCCTTCTGTAGCAAAATATGGTCCATGCAAGTAAAGAATATGCTACAAAGACACTTCTTTGTTAGTAAATTTAAGAAATTACACTTTAATTTTAACTATTTTGATAAGTCTGAACACTCACCAAGTAATAAGTTATGTCTTTTTCTCCCCAGGCATCTATGATAGCTTTTATTAAAAGCTTTATTGGTTTTTTGAAATCATCTGCATAAGTATTTGAACCAACTTGTTGTCTTAGGACTTTGAAAAAATTGTCGAGTTTTTTCCAAACTTCCATACGTTTGTTGGCTACATCTGGTCTACTTTTGACATTTGTGGTAATGACACATAGATGTTTCCAGCAGTTCCACATTGTATTGACTTGTTTGGTGTCATGGTTGCTCAAAAATCTTCTTGCTTTTGCTCCTCCCATTGAAACATCTTGCAGAACATCACCTGTACCTCTAGAAAGAATAGGATCTTTTTTAAGATGCACTTCGCCACCATGGAAACCCATTTGAGAGAGCAAGGCTTCGCATTTTTCTATGCACTCATCTGCAAGTTTAGTCGGCTTAATAGAATATGCATAGTCTAGATGAAGTCAGAGCAATTTGTCCAAGATTCTGATCTCTACATGCAATGTACATATATGCACATTTTTTAAATGTATTGGTAGAATTGGATCCCAAATTTTAACAGAAGTTGGATAATCAACAACATTCACATTATTTCTGGATGGTGGTTTTCCAATCTCATTTTCTGCAAGCCATTCTCTTGTCCCTGTGCTTGCCATGCAATAAAGACATGGATATTTGGTATTTGCTCCTCCACATACACCAAACATACACTTCAACGCCTTGAGGTCGGCACTCAAATGCCATTCCACAATGAAATCACCTATGTCGTCTACATGAAGGTGTTCACCTGCATTTTGGCTCTGAATAACTGAAGGAATGTCTGTATGTGAAAAGAGCCACTTTAATGTTTCATGACTCTCTACTGGCACATGAGCTGATCCAATCCACCATAGTTCCATTTCTGATTGAGTTTTGTGGTATGGAGAATCAAGCTTACCTTGACTATAGTCCAATGCTTTATTCATTAGGGATATAGATATTCTTTTCATTTTTTGACATTTTTGGATTTGAGCTTCATCTAATTTTATAACAAATACAAGTTTTCCTTCACAATCTATTTCTTGAATGTTATACTATCTCACCATAAAAGATTGGACTTTTCTAATGTTCATCTAAATATTATTATAAACATTGTACTCAAAAGATGATTTTTTTTTTGTCTCTCATATGGCATTGTTCCCTCAATATAGAAATACTCTCCGAAATGTTTGGAAATTTCCTCATTTAACAGAGTTCTATACTTTCCAACATTGTGAGGTCTAGGAAACCCAAAAGCTTTGATTTTGTAATACTTAAGGACCCTGAACCAAGTTTTAGAGATGGCTCTGTATCCCTTTCTACTCACTCCCATTGTGTCACAAACTTCTTGCATTTGGGAAGGCTGGACCAATAAGTCCATATCTTTTAGTAGATGTTGAAAGCCTTTTTTTTTTAGTTTGATTTTCAAGAAGTTTCAAAAGTTTCAAGATATCCGACCTATTCATAAGCTCATTCAAAAATCTTACCCTTTCTTGAGCATTAGACATGTCAAATCCTAGAAGGGTAGTAACATGATCTCTTACAAGTTTTAACCTTTTTTTCCTTTGTCCAGATCTCTCTGTCAAGTTAACTACATCCCGCATTCGTTTTACTCGTGCTCTTAACCCTATTGGAGTTTCTTTTAAGGTTTTCAATTGATCATTTTCTTGTTTCAAAGACACTATTTTGTTTTCAAGTTCTATAATTTTTGTTGCATTCAAAGATAAAGTATTTTGAAGATATGTAATATATTCTGCATAATTAATATGTGATTGAGATAGTCTTGAACTATAACCAAGTAAGCCATCCACCCCATCACCAACAAATCTAATCAAATCATGTGGTGTGTGAAAAGAAGGATATCTTCCTGTTCTGGGATCCTGTGGATAGAGACTTCCATCTGTCCATAGGTCAATATGCTTCTTTCCTTCGTTGCGAAGATGTTGAGCTTCATTCGCACATGAAAGGGGTCTTTGGTAGACACTCCGTGTAGTTGCATACTCTTGGTTGAGCTTGATATTCAAATGAAACTTACGATTAGATGTATCACTCATTACTAACAGAGCTAAAAATATTAGCAGAGCTATTCGAAGATGAGAGGTGCAGAAGAATGAGAATGAGATGTAGCTTGTGAAATTCTTAGAGAAGCAGAGGAGTGAAACTAAGAATAAGCTTGTGAAATTTTTTGGAGAATGGATGAGAGCGCGTTCGGAGGGAATGGTCATTCAAAAGTAAGAGAAATAAGTATTTGCCGCGAAGTCACTAAAAGAGGACAAATCTCGAGACGAGCCATTAAAGAGTAGCATGAAAACGATATATTTTTTTAGATTTTAAAATATGTACTTAGATACGTGTTCAATCACATAGATACACTTTAAATATCCAAAACGGCCAAATTTGGAGCCGTTTTGACCGTCAATGTTCTACTAATTAGCAAGTTAGCGAATTCCTTACACAGCCCATTTTGAGACGTTTTTGGCCCTAATGCAACATGAGTAGCATACAATTGGCCAGTAGCCTAATATACCATGCTAGAACAAAGCACATTGAGATGCATTATCACTTTGTGATGAGAGAGAAGGTTCTAGGTAGGTAATGTAGATCTGGTATATGTCACAGAGGACCAGGTGGCTGATATCTTCACAAAGGCATTGGGCATAGAGAAGCTCCATAGGTTTAGGAGCTTACTTGGAGTGTGTTGAAATATACAAGTGAATAGGGTGTGCGCGGGAACAAGCCCTTACCAACAAGAGGCTGTAAACGAGAATCTGTAAATGAGAGAAGCTGTGAAAAGGTGAGAGGTATCTACTGGGAGAGAATAAAGGGTAGCATGAGAAGATTTAGGATGTGTGGAGATATTCTGGGAAAAGGTGGAGAGAATCAAGCAAAAGAGGTGGAGTGAATCAAGGAGAGATCAGTGGGATTAGATGCTTGGATGTAAACTCTATAAATTGAGGCATTGGCCCAGCTGGTGGAGGGGCTTGATCTCCCTCTTGCCCCCACAACATTAGCCCAAACCCTTCTAGCCAAACATAGTCATACTTCCCACGCACCAGCCTATCTACTCAAATCGTCAAACCGCCGGCTACAGTTGCAAATTTTCACGATTTTTCAAGCGCCTTCTTTCTCAAGTAAAACTGAGGTCTTCGCAACACCAAAAGCAATTGGTCTAATTCCTCTTGGCTCCCCCAGGGGTTTTCAAGGGTGATCTACATGCTAGTGATGTCAGATTTGTGAAATTCCTCAAGGAGAAGTGGAATCAAGCTCTGCATCAAATCTACATGTGACTTTTGTAAAACAGAGAATAAGCATTCAATGTTTGGTCAAATCTTGTGTTTCTTGGCTTAATCCTCTACTATCCTAACTGCTATTGATGGCTTTGAAAGGAGTTGAGCTCATTTGAACTCTAAGGCCCTAGATCTAGCCTCCCTGCATACTCTATTTTTTGCACATAAAACAGAGGATTATTTTGCTAATCAATGATTAATCAATACTAATCACTATATTTTGGTGTAGTTGAGGGTTCAAATTAACCATTGGGTATCTGATACAGATCCTTATAACTTCAGATTGAAATTCGGAGATGGTTTGATACTCTAACCATTCAGTACAGATTTGTTACCCTTGGCTTTATGTAATTTCTGGTGAATTTATGCTGATAAATCTGTTGTAATCATCATCTAAACACTAGATTGAGTTGTAAAAGGGGATACACTACCCTTGAATCTTGAAATTGGATCAAGAGGTAAGACCCCCTTCATATCATCATGAGCACGGCACAAGAGATAGCCAAATTTAATGGGGAGCAGTTTTATACATGGCAAACAAAAACCATGTATTTGCTCATGAGGAAAAATATGTGGGGGCTAGTTGAGGGAAGAGATGAATGCCCAGAGGTGAGTGGGAAAAATGAGTGGAAGAGCAGGAATGAGAAAGCATTAGGACTCATCGCACTGAGTTTATATGATGAAATCATTCATCACATCACAAGGATACGATGGGCAAAAGATGCATGGGATGAACTCAATAAATTATTTGGCACTGAAGCAAAAAATTCAAAGATAAATTTGTTAATGCAATTCTACAAACTTGATATGAAGGAAAGTGAACCTTTAATCACACACTTGAACAAATACAAAAGCATTAAGCAATAACTGGCAGCCATTGGCAAGAAGGTAGAAGGTGATGAGGCACTAGCAGTGCTTTTGAAAAGTGTGGACAAAGGTGAATATGAAAACATTGTAGCAACCTTGAAGAATGTACCTGAATTGAGGCTACATGAGATAGAAGGAGATCTACTAGAGCAAGAGACCAAGGTCAAAGAGAAGAAATGGCTGGACTCAACAACTGGAGAGGAAAAACATTCCTCACCCGAGGAGGATTCTCACGAGAGGACGAGGAGATGAGGAAGAGGCAGAGTAGGAGAGGAAGGACCTTCACTTGCCACAACTATAGGAAGCCAGGACGACACATGGCAAGAGACTGCTGCAGCAAACCCAGTGGAGAAGGAACGACATCGGCAAACTTCATGGAGGCTCCTAAGGAAGTGGAGTCAAATCATCTTTTCTGTGAGAGAGAGAGAGAGAGAGAGAGAGAGAGCGAGAGAGAGAGAGAGAGAGAGAAACCCCACAACCCAATGTAACTTGCCCCAACAGAGTAAAACCACCTCTGAGCCATCGATGATGTAGGCCATGTGGTAGATGTATGTGTGAGCACTTTAGTCAAGGTCATAGACACTTGTAGTAGCCTTGGACACATAGAGAGAGAGTGTGTCAAAGGACTATGAGTTTAGGGACTTGAGGCACTGGTCGTGGGCTACCAAGTAAGAGGGAAACTTGGTATAGGGTCCACGTGTGCTAGGATTATTCACTCTTGAGGGGAGGTGTTGAAATATACAAGTGAATAGGGTGTGTGCGGGAACAAGCCCTTATAGCAAGAGGCTGTAAAAGAGAATCTGTAAATGGGAGAGAAGCTGTGAAAAGGTGAGAGGTATCTACTGGGAGAGAATAAAGGATAGCATGAGAAGATTTAGGATGTGTGGAGATATTCAAGGAAAAGGTGGAGAGAATCAAGCAAAAGAGGTGGAGTGAATCAAGGAGAGATCAGTGGGATTAGATGCTTGGATGTGTAAACTCTATAAATTGAGGCATTGGCCTAATGAGAATTTGCTGGTTTTTTATTATCCATGCCTACATTAAGCTATCAGTTGATTGCTCACTAATCGCATCTTAATCATCGTCTAATCTCTTTGTTAATGATTTTGATTCTTGCATTTAATCCACCATAGCTCATCACATTGCTGTAAATTTAACAGTGTAGTGTGTGGAGTTGAATTCGAGGGGGATTGTTGAGATATCGAGCTCAACTAGTTGATGAACCACTTGGGTGTGATAGCTTCCACACTTATGCCACTAACATGGTTGGTGATATTATGGTTGATATGCTACCAATGGATGACAGGCTGTGTGATAGCACATAGGACCAGGTGGCTAACATCTTCACAAAGGCATTGGGCACAGAGAAGCTCCATAGGTTTAGGAGCTTACTTGGAGTGTAGTGTGTGGAGTTGAGCTCGAGGGGGAGTGTTGAGATATCAAGCTCAACTAGTTGATGACTCGCTTGGGTGATAGCTTCTGCACTTATGCCACTAACATGATTGGTGAGATTATGGTTGATATGTTGCTAATGGATGACACGATGTGTGACAGCCACTTGGGTACTAGAGTTATGGCATAGTTATGGCGCCAACGCATATAGTCGAGTTCACACTATGGACCGACCATTGTATGTTATTGTTGGAGATTACTTTCCCTTATCATTTGAGTTGTATGTTTGTAGAGAACAGAAGAAGATGGAAGAAAATTCAACCATCCATCTCTCCCTCTTGCATCTTGCTCTCTCTCTTGTGTGTGTGTGTGTGTGTGTGCGTGCGCGCTTGGAAGGAACTCAAGCTCTCCCTCTCTCCTACATTCTCTTTATCCTTGCCACTCAAAAACCCATCTCAAGAATCAGATCCACAAGAAGCTAGTCATCACAAGAGCTACAAAAACAAAAGAAGTTTGCATGTATATACCACTTATATATCAAAAAAAGTAAATAAAGTAAAAGTAAAAAATAAAAAAATGCCTAAACGAGAAAGAGACCACTAGTAGTCTAAAATATATGAGCCTCACAAGGAGCAAAAGATACCATTCAACTATATCTTTAACAACAATAGAGCACAAGCTATCTATATGATCATATTTGGCAAGTGGTGTAGCATCAAAGAAACAAAAATGGAGCATGCAATTGTGCCTATTTCTTGCTAACCAATGTTTCACCATCTTCTTATATTCATCATTTCACTGGATACCAATAACTGAGTGTTTCATTTTGGTCAACTATACTCAAACTCCTGAGTGGATGGAAAAGCCATAAAGGAAAACTAAAAGTAACTTTTCCTATTTGTTTAGACATCGAGAGAGATAGAGAGAGATAGAGAGAGAAAGAGAATACATAACATAAACATTTTGTACATTAATTAAATGGAAGATTTTCCACATATGATATATCATGAAGCCCATGTCCAAGATTTTAATTTCATGGTATATCACATATGATATATCATGAATCCCATGTGTGTGTGTGTGTGTGTGTGTGTGTGTGTGTGTGTGTGTGTGTGAGAGAGAGAGAGAGAGAGAGAGAGAGAATACATAACGTAAACATTTTTTACATTGATTAAATGGAAGATTTTCCACATATGATATATCATGCATCCCATGTCCAAGATATATCATGCATCTCATGCCTAAGATTTTAATTTCACTCATAATTGCATTGACAATCTTGGATTTAATGTGGTAATCTTGTTGTGTCAACTTGACTGGAGTTCTTATTCTTGTCACTTTTAATTATGTTATTGCTTTCTCCTCACAATTCTAGATTGATGATTTAGTTAGGACCTATACTAATTACTTTTTCCTTGATTTGGATTACATTGACTTATTCTCTTATATCTAAAGACCTTATATTGTTGTTTATCTTGTTGTGGAATCTTTTTGGTCATGTGAGCTATTTGAAAGGTTGAAAAAAATGGTTTAATGACATGGAGTCTATCTATGATCTTTATCAAAATTGAGTGCATGATTTGAGCTTCTTTATTGAGATACTTTCCATAAAGTTATAACTTTATGTGTGCTCATCATCATGAAACTATACCAAACATCTATTCTTTCTTTTCAAGGCTGGAGGATGGTATTGAACTTCCTTAGTATGAAGAGTGCGAAAAGGCAACACAAAGGATGTAAGGTACAACTTGATGTATGATTATCATGGAACTTTTACTTGAAACATCTATTTTTTTATTTTCAAATATTTGGTTTCTTTAGAAGCAAGCAATGTAAACAATGGCAATGGCAATTTGAGATTGTGATTATTTTGTAGCCAATACCATGAACAATATGTAAGATGTTATTTTAAACCATATGAGCTTAGCAAGTCTTAGCATGCATGATTTATATTTAATCCAAAGCTAATGCTTTCTAAAAATGGCAAACCAATGTATGGAAAAATACTCTTTCTTCATCTTTTAGCACTCAGGACCCCTCAAGGGCATCTTGTTTATGTAATGGGCATAACTTATGGTGGTGCATAATATGGGTCTTTAAGCAAAAAAGTTATACAAAATATAAGTACTATTCATATGTACATTTGTACTATCTATTTTTAGGTATTATTGTATAAGAGGATATAAAATATTCATACATAATAATGCGTGCATGAAGTTGATACATATAGGTGCCATTGTGTACTTTAACTATGTGAATATCCACAAGGGGCACTCCAACAATGTCTCTTTGATATGAACGTTATTCATTAGGTGATCTCACTTTTCGGGTATCTTCAAGCACATAATCTTATTACATATTTTCTTTTATAACATCCTACCTTGAAGCCACTTTTCAAATTGGGACGACAATAAGAATGGGAGAGGTAAAGACAAATATTTTTTGATGAAAATGTTTTGAATTAGAGAAAGGGAATATATTTGTATATTAAAAGATTTTGGTCGTGCTCCAACTGGTAAATTTACCACATAGCTTGGATATGCAATGTGTTTATGCATCCACTTTGTTTGTTGTGTTCTTTCCTATGGCACCTCTCCATGCTCACGAGGGGATATTGAGACGATAAATAACACGACCTCTTAGAAAATCTAGTACAGAGAATTTGATCTACCTCTCGGAACCTTTTTAGGTTTGTGTCCCCACCAAGGTTTGGCCCATTTGACACATATGTGTAAAGCATACTCTTTCATTCCCCCAAGCTTTTTGTTGCCTTAAGTTGGGAAATTTGAGAATAAAAGAAAAAGATCATCTAAAAGCCTGTGTAAGAAAGGTATATATATGTATAGTGTTCAGTAATTGTGCAAATCTCTTAGTGATTGGTGGAGGGGAACAACTTTCCCAAAGAGGGTAAATAATCAAGAAAATGGCAATCATTAAAGGGGCAATGTAGTTGATTGATTGTCATCACATACCAAATGGCACACCCATAAAGTAGTGAGGCTAAAGGATAGCCCATCATCATCATCATGTACACCCATGCTTTGGCATTTCCTTTAATGGAATCTTATCGAAGTTTACAAAAACTCTGCCCTCTTTTGAGGGGCAACTTGGCATCATCTTGCCAGGTATTGTTTCTCAAGTCCACATCTTCCCCAGCTATATAATTTAAGGCGGTCAGTGATGGGGTAGCTTGGGGCCCCCGTTGTGCTCTACAATAATATAATAGTGGGAAAGTGAGAGATCTAGAAAGGGCCTTACAATCTTAGCGCTGGTTGGGAATCATTGTAAAAGGCCCCCAAGAAGGACATATATTTTAATGAAGCGTTCAATGAAGTGATAAAAAAAAAGGCTACGCGTCCGTGACTAGCTGCTGTACCTGGAGAGAGGAGCCTGCCCGTGCCCTATTTATCTATAGATATATATATATATATATATATAATGATGACTCATGATGAACGTATGACTGGCTGGCCCCGGGGCAGCAGTCTGCGCCCTTCCAGGGTTTCTCCTCGTCGTAGCCATATAAATGCATCCAACAGGATCGGCCTGACTCCAACACCATGCCAGGTACTTACTACTACCTCACTCACGCAATCAATAGGCATTAGAGCTGATCCGATGAAACCAACAGTGCTTTGCATCTTCGCCGTTATTAACACAATTAACACGTGATCAACAAGCTTGTTAAGTAGTATTACGTATCGCGTGCTTTGCTATTCCGAATTTCTATATATATATATATGTGTGTGTGTGTGTGTGTATGATGCCCTATGGATAAAACACCTACAAAAGTCCCATGGAGCAGGGGTCTTCAAACTTTGGCCGTCTGTTCGGAGTTCATCCATAACAGTGCTCTCCCCCAATTAACAACGTGCTTCCTCCTAATTCAGGCAATAGTATATTTTGCCACAATTGTTTAGTACTACTCGCCCATGACCGGATTAATTAGAATGGCCCTTCTTCAAAAACCCTTTGGTTTAACAACTTATGAGTACATTATGTGATGGTGGTGGTGGTGTTGGCATATTATGATAGTGTGTGTTTTGTGCAGGTAAAATGATATATAGACCGAAATTTCTGTGTGGAGGTGCTATGAGCTTCCTTCTGTCCAACGCAAGGGCGAGGGGTGATAGGGGCAGCTGCCATCTCATGCACTTCATCTACGTAATGGCCTCAAGTAGTGAAAGGTAATTAAGTAGCTGCTTGCATGATGCGGGAGACGCATCTATTTCCCTTGCATCCATTCAACCTGCCTTGGAAAGAAGGGAGCTCCTACCCTCTCGTCTCAAAATTGCATGTTTTCTTGGATATAATTTTGAAGTTGTATTTGACTAGCTCTGCTTCTTTCATCGTGAACCTCCTCTTGCCCAATTTCAAATTGTAATGGTTGCAGTACACCGTTAGTGGAGGGGAAAATCTCTCTCTCACACATTAATTAAATGAATTAAAACGGAGCATTACACCTTATTTTTATGGCATTCAAACTACCTGCTTGTTGTTCATCTTGAGTTTAAGTCCCATTTAGTACACTTCGATTCCACCATATGGATCAAAAGTAATTTGTTTGTTTGGCTATGAGGTCTCTCTCTCTCTCTCTCTCTCAACACCTTACATTCTCTCAATGAGCATATGGGATGATTTTTCCAAATAAGAGGGCATCAATGATCATGTCATTGGTAATGTGTGTTCACATGTATCCATATGGTGCCCCAATGGGAGTAGTTTGTGGCACTTCACTTGCATCATCATATTGTTTAAAACTATTTAAGTTTTATCTCCCAACACATGGGACTTTGTAATATGAAATCTCATAACTATCCTTGAATCTTAGCATATGAAATAAGGAGACAATGATAAGTGGAGTTTAAGTATTTTCGTTAAAGTCACTGCAAAAAAAGTTGTAGATAAAGTTATAGCTCTCATAGATGTAAACATGGATCCATACTTGTTATAGGTTTCTTTGTAATAGACTTGGGTTTTAAAAACAAATAAATTTTCAATGATAACCATGCATATTCACAATAACATTTTGACCTCTAGTCATTGAGAGGGGTACCCCACACATGCTTGCAAATTTTAGTTCACAGACATCGTTCGAGCATCAGTGTCAAGATTGATAAAACCCATATTTAGTGTGTTTGGGTCATCTTAGAGAAACCCATGTAGAAAACATGAGATGGAACACCATATCTGACATCTGATGGGTGAACCAAACTTTGTAAGTGTGTCGGGAGAGGGGTGCCCCACACACACACACAAACTTTCATCACCATCGGATGTCATTTGGGCATGATCGTATTTGGAATCCCATTTTTGTGTGTTTGGGTCCTCTTGAAATAACCTACATAGAAAAGGTAAGATGGAGCACCATATCTCGCCCGAATAACCTTCGATATGGTGGTGGGTAGCCAAACTTTACAAGTGTGTGGAGAGGGGCACCCCACATGCACTTGCAAAGTTTGGTCACCATCAGACATTGTTCGAGTATGGCGAGATCGATAAAACCCATATTTTTTGTGTTTGGGTCCTCTTGGAGAAATCCATGTGGAAAACGTGAGATGGATCATCATATTTCACCCAAAAGATGTCAAATGGTGACTAAACTTTGTAAATAAGTGGACAAGGATACCCCACACACACTTGCAAAGTTCAGCCATCGGACATTGTTCGAGTAATGAAAAAATTCCATAACTCGTCAACTAAGTAGAGTGCAATGATGGTCAATGAAGACATATGTCATAAAACATAAGCAAGACCCAAATAAATCATGATGTGAGCTAAACCAACTAGTCTCAGTTCAGTCTCAGTCAGTGCTCATAGATCTATCTAAGTAAAAATCATATGTATCTCATAAAACATAAGCATCAACTAAGTACATCATAATGTTAACTAAGCCAACTATCCATTAATCACTATCAAATAAAAGATCTCTCTAGTACAAAATCATATTAACCAATAAACTAGCTTCAAAGAACCCTCAAGGGGCTCACTATATGTAAACCCTCTATATCACGTGCATTCAAGGCCTATTTTAAAACCCCTTATCTATGAATTTTTTATACTCTTTTTCTATTCAACCTATGAATAGCCCCTTTAAATGGTACCCTTATGTATGTAAAAACTATGTAATATCTGTGAATTTGTTATACCCTTGTTCTATTCAACCTATGAATAGCCCCTTTAAATGGTACCCTTATGTATGTAAAAACTATGTAAAAAAGGGGTTTTAAAACCCACCTGCTACGCTTACATGTTTATGAGTGACCCCCTCGAGAAAGAACCTAGCCATCACCATCTTGTCATGCTCTCAAAGTATTTATCTTATGATTGGCCATATTATAAGATGCCAATGTGGTTGAGATCCACAGATTTGTGTTGTGTACCCGATCAAGGTTAAAAGCTTGATTGCAACCACTAAATGGGAAAACTAAGAGGCCTCTAGATCCCACTTCCACTACTGGAAGTGAATGAAACTCCATTCTTGGCCAACCTACTGGTCGAAACGCCTTGCCACAATCATGTTTTGGCCATTAAAGTGAAACCCATGCTCATCCACTTTGTCATGGTCTAGGATGCTCTTTGACCTAGTGCATTCATGAGAATAATCGACCCTCAACAGCAACAATGACTATAAAAACATTACCCTCATGTAAGAATTTTCTCAATGTATCATAGTGTATTAAATTTATCGGGCCTACACATACTAAGGGTTGTATGTGACGTGAAAGGTGCATGGGATTCAACACGTGCTCAAACCAATGATCAACCCATGCTAACATGGTACAATATGTGTAGTCCCCATCCATATATAACCCATAAAAGCATGCTAAATGTCGAGTGAGATTTGTTACCATCATACTCCTAATGGAATGGAGTCTAGCAATGCCTGTAATTTGAAAAGATATAGGGGAGAAGAGAGCTTGAGCTCTCACAAGCACACACACACACTCACAAAAACCCTAGAAGAGAACACACAAGGTGAGAGGCTGAAAATTCTTCTCCTTCTTCACACAACAAAAGAGGTCTACAAAGAAGATAGTCACTAACACACATAATAGAGTATAAACAAGCGGTTCATAATGTGAACACGCTAAGTGGACTGGGTAGATGTGGACTAGTCGGTGTAGTCTAGGTGTAGAATCTATGGCGAAGATATGTCGATGCCAGCTACCAAAACCGCTAGTGATATAAATGTCAAACGGTCATGCAGGCTCCTCGTGAGTGTCAGCTCATCTTGAACTCGACATCTCAACACTCCCCCTCAAGCTCATGAAATCTAATCATATCTTGAAATCTGCGGAGCTTCTCAACTCCCAAGGCCTTCGTGAAGATATCAGTGGCCTGATCCTATGTGCAGACATAGGCCAAGTCGATTTCACCTGCCAAGACTCTCTCTCTAATGAAGTGGTAATGTACCTCAATGTGTTTTGTCCACACATGGAATACTGGGTTCCTGGCAAACTATATACTGCTAATATTGTCATAATATATGACAACCTTTCTCTCTACATGTAACCCCAAATTAGCAAGTAGCTTGCGAAACCAAGCTATCTCACATGCTGCCACTGCATCTCCTTTGTACTCTTCTGCCTCTATGCTCGACAAGGCAATTGTGGGCTACTTCTTGCTGCTCCATGTTACAACAGCACTTCCCAATAAAAACATATATCCATTAGTAGATCTCCTGTCTGAGATGCTACCTGCCCAATTTGCATCTATGTATCCATATAGCTCCATTGGTACACCTGCTACATAAAATAACGCATAATCAACAGTGGCCCCCCTCAAGTACCAAAGTGTGTGTCGCACATTGTCAAGATGTGGTTTGCGTGGAACCTACATAAACTGGTTCTCTAAGCCAACAATGTAGCTCAAATCTAGCCTGTTGATCGTAACATAGATCAAACTCCCCACAATCTTCCTGTACATAGAGGAATCCTCCAACACATAACCTGTATCCACACTAAGCTTTCCATTTTGATCTAATGGAACCGAGATTGACTTACAATCAGGCATCCCATACTTGGACAACATGTCCAATACATACTGTCTCTATGACAGCCAAATACCCTCAGGTGTGCGAATGACCTCAATTCCCAAAAAGTAGCGCAGATCTCGCAAATCCTTCATCTCAAACTTCCTTTTGAGAAGACTTTTCACATGCTTAATCTCTTCTAAGTTGTCAACCCCAACAATAAGATCATCTACATAAACGGTGATGATCACAATAACCTTATCATTCTTGTGCACATACAAAGAGTAATCTGCATCTACCATATGAAAACCAATAGTGACAAGATATTCATCAATCTTGTCATGCCATGCTCATGGAGCTTGCTTCATGAGCATGGCTTGTACACATACAAAGAGTAATCTGCATCTACCATATGAAAACCAATAGTGACAAGATACTCATCAATCTTGTCATGCCATGCTCATGGAGCTTGCTTCATCCCATATAAAGCCTTACTACAAATCTTACATACATACTCTGGGTGACTTGTATCCTCAAAACCTGGTGGCTGATCCATATACACCTCTTCTTGCAAGTCACCATGCAAGGACACATTTTTTACATCCATCTGATGTAAAAACCAACCTTTAGCTGCAACCATCACAATCACAACTCTCACAGTTGCCATATTTGCAACTGGGAAAAATGTCTCCTCATAATCCAACCCATGTGTTTGCGCATATCCTTTGGCTACCAATCTAGCATTGTACCTGCTTATGCTACCATCACTAATATGTTTCACCTTATACACCCACTTACAACCAATAGCTTTCTTACCTTCAAGAAACGACACCAAATCCCAAGTTTCATTTCCATACAATGCATCCATCTCCTCATCCATATCTTTCTCCCAAGACACATTTCCAATAGCCTCATCAAAACATGTGGGTTCTACAACCTGCACAACTTTTGCCATATAAGCATAGTGATGTTCCACATAACTATCATAAGTCAATATGTGCACCGGGTTTTTGACTCTTCCATATCTTCGTAACTTTGCATTCATGGCTTCCATAGCCTTCTTCACACTAGGTGTCCTCATTGGTGGAATCCCAAGCTCCTCATCAAGGCTCATCTCTGAGCCACTAGACTCTCCACCATCAACAAGAGAATGCCCTACAGAAGTATCTGGCATACCAAGGGACTCAACCATTTTCTCTTTACCTTTATGTGATGTACCAACTACATTTCTAGGACTGGTATTATGACGCAACCTTCCACTCCATGGTCTATCAACAACAGAACCACTGGATGAGGACTCTCTTGGTCCACTCAACACTGACTATGATTGCTAACTTGCATTCTGTGCAACCACATTTCCACTTACATCAGCTCTAACATCATCTTTTTTAGCAACATACCAGCTACTCATCTCATCAAATACAACATCCCTACTTACCCTCAATTCACGTGGAGGCACCCCAAAAAACGAGCAAGTGTGTGCGAGGAGCCAGAGGAAGACTGAGCAAGTGGGAAGGCTAGAGGCCACCATGATGAAAATGCTATACAATAACAAAACAAATTCCATCATGCAAGTGTTTTCTTTCATGCCCTTACGCATACTTAATTATGTCTATTGCCTCTTCGAACACTCATACACACAAATTATGATGCGCTATGTTATTGGTCTAGCTGGAACACAATGACAAAACAAATGCTCCTTTCTCTCTCTTTCTCTCTCTCTCTCTCTCTCTCTCTCTCTCTCTCACACACACACACACACACACACACACACACACAAAACAAATGCTCCTTTCTCTCTCTCTCTCTCTCACTCACACACACACACACACACACACACACACACACACCCCATGTGCACACACACAAGATCCAAGCCGTGCCATTGCGTATACTTTAGTATGCTATTGTCACTTTGAACACTCATACACACAATAGATAATTATGATCCACTATGACATTGGTCTTTATGCTATACAATGATGAAATAAATTCTCCTCTCTCTCTCTCTCTCTCTCTCTCTCACACACACACACACACACACACACACACACAAACACACACCCTATGTGCACACAAGATCCAAGCCATAATGCACACAATAGATAATTATGATGCGCTATGACTTTGGTCTATTCACACAAAATTACAAAGGTTGTAATAATGAGGTTCAACCGGTGGCACACATATATATGCGAATTTCAATCGACACAACTTTCATCATCCGAAAATAAGCATCGTCGGTGATTCGCTCCTGTGACCTTGTCATATCAACAATCCTGAGCCATCTCCAAAGCAATCGCCTCAGCATAATTTGGCAAGACACTTAACATGGACAAAGAACTTGCTTAACCAATGAAGACCTTATGGCAGTACAGAAATGTAAACAAAATAGTCACAACCAATAATAATCTCGGACATGATCTCACTCAATTTTCATCCACCACATGTGCACACACACCACATATGGGTTCATGCATATAACATCACCAATCAAAGATCTAAAGACATGAATATCATCTAATATAGCATCAACAATTGTTTTGATCACTGATTACACAACTAAAACATAGTGATAGCGAAACAATAACCAAAAGGTAGCAAGCTGTAAACAAAATGTTATCTTAAATGCAAGAAACCAAATGCCTTAGTGCTATTGAAATATGGTGCAACAAAATGAAAAGGTGAGCTGCTCACTAGTCGTATGGAGAGACCCCTACCAAAACATCCACCTCATCTTTGACAGTCCCTGATGTGCTTGCCCCAACACCTAGTTGCCGCTTCTTCTCAAGAAGCAGGGGAACCACATGTGATGTGATGAGCGCATCATCAATGTCAATGGCCACACATAATCGATTAGAGTCCATGCACGCCTGAAGGAGGGGAGCAGTGCCACAACCCAACTCAAGTGCTATCCCATCACGATGACAACGACAGAGGAGCTCTAAATAACATGCCACAAAGGTGTGGCTCCTCTCCATGCCCCCTCTTCAATTGCGTTTGTTAGAGGCCCTAGCCCTACTTTCAAAAGGTAGATGATGGTAGACAATGCTATGCATAGGGCTCAGCCCGTAAAGCCTCAAATAGTGGCCGGCTAGAATCAAGGTAAACTGGAGGATCACAACTGCGTCTATGAACCAAGAAGATCATAGAAGCTAAACACTGTAACAAACACCGAAATTAAAAAAAATTAGCGATTGGAATCTTGAACAAGTTCAATCATCAAACCGAACAACATAGTTATTGATTTTCTCTTTGTACCATAGACAAAGAGCCCATAAGCTCTATAGAACCATAAGGTGTGTGAGATGCATAACCACCACACGATGCCAAATGTCCAAGCCACTCACCCTAATATGTCTCTTAATCCAACCAGTGGTGGCTGGCCCTGTATACAAAACAAATGAGGCATCACTATCCAACGGTTGTTTGACACTCCAGATGACCTGTGAAACTGTACTTGTATACCTACTTGGGAGCTCATAATCAACAACTATCCACTGTCTGACATGGAGGCAGCAGCCACAAATATGCCATAGCAAACATGCTCCTCACTGAGAATATCCCACTGTGGACAAGGTGCTGGCTCAAAGAGCACTCCACCAAATGGCAAGTCCAAGAAAACAATATTGGCTGCCCAACTGACCGGTCTACCATTGCGGACATACTCTCTACCCTTAGGACAAAATGTCCTAAAGTGATCATGTACCTGAGTGTACATGGAGTTTTTTTGTCCACAAGCAAAGTCTCTACCTATGGCCACATAGTCCCCCACAATGGCCAGACAATGGTGATCCCTACTAGATGCAACAAAGTTCTATTTGTGTGTGCCAACAAAAATGAATGTGCATGTCGTCTTGGCAACATGAGTGCTGCCATCATGCCCTATAACATCAAAACAACCATTCTTCAAAGCATGTCAAACAATAAGCCAAGGCAACGTGGCCCAGAGAGAGAGAGAGAGAGAGAGAGAGAGAGAGAGAGAGAGAGAGAGAGAGAGAGAGAGAGAGAGAGAGAGAGAGCATGGGAGAATGGAGAGAGAAGGGCATAATATAGTAATGTGTGTAAGGGAAAGAGAGAGATAGAAAAATATTACGGCCATGTGTATAATGGTAAAAAGATAGAATAGAGAGAGAGAGAGAGGCATGGAGGGAGAGATCATGGATGAATGAAGAGAGAAAAGTGAAGTTTGAGTCGTGTGCATGATTGTGAAAGGAGAGGAGTTGGGCATGTGGAGAGAGAGTGAGAGAGAGCATGGAGAGCGAGCATGGTAAGGATCATTACCTAATAATAAGGAGCCATCATCCTCATCATCAAGCGGGGAAGTCTCCTTTTCACTCCTCTCTTTTCTTTTTCCTCTTTGATCCATGTCTTTGGATTGACGCGCTTTGGACAGAACACATAGTCCTCAACTAATATACAAACATTTTAGAATACTACTTAAATGAAATGGAAATAATTACCATGAATGTTTGAGGTAGAGTCTTTCTCTCTTGTCGGATTCTCTTAAGAGAAAACCACATGCGTCTCCTTCTCTCTCTCAAGATACTCCCCATGACACATGTCAATCCACCATCAAAGATAGAAATACACGCTCGACAAGTGACCGGAAGAGCGGACATATGACCAACCTCTTTTAAAAACACAAAATATTTGTCACATAAAAAAGAATCAAAGAGGACACAACACAAGCAAAAGATGCTTGAGACACAGTAGATAAATACTGCATTCTATCAAGAAAGAAAACTCCAAGCACATTATACATCCCACCTGTAAACAACCCGTTGTGCAGCCATCTGAATCAAGTCATACTTTCTCAAGTTCTGTAACTCCACATTATTCTCCCTACTCTCTGTAGTCGGACTATAGTAGGAAAGAGCAACTTGTGTTTTTCCATCCTAACCTCCTCATAAAACTGTTACAATGGGAACTCCTCAGGCAAGACCAAACCCCCAGGTTGATCAATGAAATCTTTAAGCACATCACGTGCTCTTGCAAGAATTCTCTCCAACACCGACTCCCTCTGCAACCAACTGAAAAGAAGGAAGAAAGCATAATTATATGTTGCAAACAAATTATGACTCTCAAAAGAAAGCAATATTATGTATTCACCTTCTGAACTCACGTTCCCCTCTTGGAAGACCATAGACTCCTCTGATTCACCTCCAATAGTGAGAACCAAAGGACCTTTGTCTCCATTGAAACTTGTCTACAAATAGCTAGTAGATCTAGCGTGGCATAGCTTTGTGCATCCCATTTTAGTGAAAGCACTCTTTGCCACCAACCATCACCGAGGTTGGGATGATCCACAATATTTAATATCTTTTTGCAAACACACACATGTTATTAATTATACATTAAAAAACAAAGTAAACACAACTATGTTGGAGAATTCTCAAGCTTACCTTCCCAAATTTGTCACTATATTTCCTTGTGAGGTCATTAAGCTCTTTTACCTCCTATCTCTTAAGCTGTTATGGAGATAGAGAAGGGTGAAGGGGATCCAACTTTTGATGGAGTTCTTTGTTCATTTGAACCTAGAGGAAAAGTGTGAAGAACATTCAACGTGAAACCCAAAAAACATCCAATGGCTTATGACAATAGTCTAAAGAAGCATACATTATAAACTAGCTGAGATAGGTATCTCCTTGTCAAGGAAACCCAAGGCTCTGCACCCTTGGTATTCATCCTCCTAATTCTCATGATCAAATCCACATCTTTGGGAGACAACTCCTTAAGATAATCCTCCGGATTAGCAGTGCATATATTAAACGTATTCACCAACTCATCCCGAAGAGATGTAGCAACCAAATCATGTGTGTTAAGACTACATGCAAAATCTCAAGTTAGTCCAAATTGCAAAAATCAACATAATTTTCAATAATCAACAGGCAAACTTTGAGTAATCACACACTTACAAATTCATTCGTGGAAGCAAGAAAGGAGAGCAATCTTGCTCACTTTCCTTGGATCAATGACTGTAGAAAGCACACGCACATGCTTCTCATGACGATGAAGAAACCTCTCAGCAATGGCCCCCCATCCAAGCCATAGTTCCAATGATTACCCTCCCAAACATAAAACATATGATTGGACAAATGTTTCAAGCAAGGATGCAAGATCAACTCATCTTCAAACTCCTTGTTCACATGTAGCCAATTGGGATCCCAAGTAGCCATATTGGCAGTCACCAAACTAACCACACCCTGGTTAGTGCAAATGGAAACTATGAAAACCCCCCTTCTTAGGCACATATCCCTCCTTACCAAATGCAATCTTTAACCCAGATGGATCATCTCTAAGTCCTCTCACCTTTGCATAAGGAAGCATGCGACATAATGGAATGGGTGGACACTCTCAAAGCAACTGAGCACCCTAGTTTTTTAAAGAATATCCTCCCCCTCAACCATGGACATACCACTCTCATCATTCACAACACTATCACTCGAAGCTTCTGGTCGCAAAACATACGAGGCGATATGGAGTTGAGCTTCATTCTCACCAACAATCTGGTCATCCTCACCATCTCTACCCAACCCATCGTTACCCTCATGCACCTCAATAGTAGGCTCATCCCATGGCTCTTCCACCATGCACCTCAATAGTAGGCTCATCCCATGGCTCTTCCACCACCGTCTCAAGTGTTGATCTCCCACCTCTTCTTTCTCTATGAGAGTGAGTCCCAAGGCTTGATGCCGCACTAAAACAACATTAGAGACAAGCACACAAGAAAAAGCCAAAGGTCACTTCAAATTGCATGAGCATGCCATTAAAGGCATACGAAAACACTATTAAAGAGGTTTCACCTCTTTCAGAGGGTTCGAGGCATTCTGCAAAACACGAATGTCCAGTGCAAAAACACAGAATTACATGTCCATTATATAAACCCCAAAACATTCTCTCTCTCACTATATCCCTCTCTATCTCTCTCTAATGAACTCCATCTCTCTCTCACTTGGCATCCAATCTCTCTCTCTATCTCTCTCACACATGATATCTCTCTCCCTCTCTCAATCTCTCTCTCTCTCTCTCTCTCTCTCCATCTCGCTCTCTCTGTTGGAGCCCCTCGCTAGCACAGCATGGACTCTTTCGAGCAGGGAGAGAGAGCAAGATGGAGAGAGAGAGAGAGAGAGAGAGAGGGAGAGAGCATGTGTGTGAGAGAGATAGAGAGAGATTGGATGCCAGGTGAGAGAGAGATGGAGAGAGAGGGTTGACCAGACCTTAACTAATAGACGATGGCACACCCACAAGTGCTTATAGAAGGCAACTTACAAGTGCTCATATCAATCTTTGAGGAGAAGGTTATAATATATTCTCTCTCTCTCTCTCTCTCTCTCTCTCTCTCTCTCTCTCTCTGCCTGCTCAAGCTCTTTCTCAAGCTCTGTCGGCAGTTTTTCCATAACCGCTCTCTCTCCTCTTCCATAGCCTCTTTCTCTCTCTGTCTACTCGAAAGAGCCCGTGCCGGTGCAGGCTCTTTCGAGCAGGCAGAGAGAGAGAGAGAGAGAGAGAGAGAGAGAGAGAGAGAGAGAGAGAGAGAGAGAGAGAGAGAGAGAGGCTATGGAAGAGAGAGGGAGAGATAACATAGCATACAACAACTTTAAACACAAGAGAAAATCCACGTGACTGGTTGAGCCGCGAATGACTGGTGAATGCAGAGAGACATCATAGAGAGGTGGAGCACAGGCGAATGCAGAGAGACATAGAGAGATTGAGAGAGAGATACTTTCTCATGCTCTTTTGGCCCCTCTCTCTCTCTTACGTTTTTGCATAGCCCCTCTCTCTATTCCATAGCCACTCTCTCTCTCTCTGCCTACTCGACAGAGCTCGTGCTGTTTTTACATAGCCCCTCTCTCTCTCTTCCATAGCCACTCGCTCTCTCTGCTTGTCGAAAGAGCCTGCGCCGATGCGGGCTCTTTCGAGTAGGCAGAGAGAGAGTGGCTATGGAATAGAGAGAGAGAGAGAGAGAGAGAGAGAGAGAGAGAGAGAGCAGTCGGCAACTTATCCTGCAAAAGCACTTACCCAGGATTGGCTAAGCTACGAGGCATGGCGCGACGACAGAGTTCGACAAGCAGAGAGGCAGACTGGCAGAGTTCGATAAGCAGAGAGGCATGATGCAACAATGCAGATGAGTAGAGGTCAGTGCACAGAGAGGGAGGGAGAAGGGAGGGAGAATGGAGAGTAGAAAATATGCTAGGGTTCCCAGTGAGAAGGGAGTTCGACATGCTTCACATACTTTCTGCATACCTTCACAACTTTAAAACTAGGCAGCCCTGTCACAATTTCTTTAGTCTCTACATGGACTTCATTCTTTGCACATTTACATGCCCAATTCTCTTATGCCAAATGTCTGTATCTGCAACAATTACTGAACCATTTGCAAACATTGCAACACTCACTTCAGGCATATTTACATTCAATGTAAACATTCTGCCCACTCTGTTGCCTTTTACAACCAACCTGCACTTATCTTTAAAGTCTTCTACATAACATCCATCAGGGTTACAATGGACTTGCAAACCTTGCTCAATCATTTAGCCAACAAAAACCAGATTCTTTGTAATGTTCGGAACATGAAGTACATCTACAAGGTACTTCACCTTACCATCCTGCGTAGAAAATGGCACATCTCCAACAAGGGCAATCGGATGAGCAGTGTCATCCCTTGTTTCAACAAAACCTGGTCTTTCAAACTCTTCATTTCCTTGAACCACTCACCATGACTTGTCATGTGGTTTGAAGCACCTGAATCAACATACCATACATCATCTTTAGATGCTACTACATCATTTCTCAACACAGCATTAACCACATGTTGCATAACAAACAACCTCTCATTATCCTCATTATTTCTGCTAGAGGATGCATAGTTGTTTTACTGCACTTTTCTATTTTGCATCACTCTGCTTTTCTTGTAGCAATCTTCCTGCACATGTCCACGTTTACCACAATAAAAACAACCTCGTGTATCATTATGCTGCCTTTGCCAATTACCACGACCTCTTTGACTCCCCTTGTCTGTCAGAGATGTCTCATGCCCTTCAATCCACCAGCTTGGGCTATTGCATTGTTTCTCTTTATCCTAGGTGGCTGCTCTCTTGGCCAGATTTTTCTGGTAGATTACTACCCAATTTATCTTCTCTCCTACCTCCATTGCTCGGAGCAGTTTGTAATTCTTATTAGACATGTCCCTCTGGCTTCCCCATGAACATGATGTTCTGTAGGAAGAAGATAAATTGTTCCCGTTGGGTTTTGTCTGCCACATCTTTTGCTGGTGCATGTTGCCTATTTTAGGGATTTATTCATCCACTCTTGGCTTCAATTTGGTGTCGAGATCTTCTTCCGAAGGTAATCCCAGTGCATGGTGTATTGTGTTTTCTGAGATCTTTATTGGCTCCTTCCCCTCCATGTGTACCGTATTGGTTTCCAAAAATTGATTAATCAATCATCCCTCATTCTGTCGGTCCTGAAGCTCCTCCCACTGTTGGTTGAGAATGTTTTCAAACCCGCACCTCCTTGCCCACTCCTGATGCTCCTTCTTCCTCATGTCCAAGATGAACATGGGAATGCAAGGCTCTGGTTTTTTGTCGGGCCTGACCGTCTTGTTGATCTTCGACATGGTGCTATTTTTTGAAAAAAGATTGCATATGGGTGAGAGTGTTTTGAGCAAGAGAGCAGAATGTGAATGTGAGCATTTGTGTTCTCTTTTATAATTTTTTCTCCTTTTAGCTTCTTTTAGCTTCCTTTTTTGAGGTGTTTTTGGCTTCTTCATTTTTATTTTGATGCAACCCTCAATTTATACATCATGCCCGTTGCCTTGGTTTAATGTTATTAAAGCATCTTTGTTGTTTTCCCTTCTTTCGAGTGGATTGTTAATGATGTCATGACTCGTGCCCTTCATGTGGTTGCTTATGTGGCCTTTTGTACTGTTGACGTGGCCTGGGTTGGCGCATGCTTGGTCACTTGCTTTTTTGTTTTTAGGGCTTTGATAGGTTGCAGCGATCAGTCTTTAGCGATCTGGACATCCTTGCAGTTTGTTGGCCACCCTTCCGCGGCTTTGTGATTTTTTGCATCTTTTGTGTCCACCTCTACTAGGTGAGAGCATGCCACAACATATGCTCCGGTGGTCCTCCGCTTCTTTTTTTTCTAGTGGAACTTCCACTAGTTGGCCTTTATATTTCCTCATCCTAAAGCCATTGACTGCTTTTGGAAAGGGTGTGCCATTGGTATAGTGATGTATTCACATCTGCTCTACAGTGATGTATTCACATCTGCTATCTTTTGTGGGTGGCTTGATTGGTCCCACAAAATCCAATCCCCACTTCATGAATGGTGATAACGGTAATATGGGTGTAATGGGCAACCTATCGGAATCTCCGGGTTCACCCATTTGTTAACAAACATCACAATTTTTTGCTTCTATGTTGGCATCTCTCATGACAGTCGGCCACCACAGACTTGCTTGTGCAAAATTTTTTGGGCTGTTATTTCACTGCCCATATGTCCTTCGGTAATGCCGCAATGTGCTTCTCTTAACACTCCTTGTTGCTTATGGTCCGAAACACATCTGCGTGTAGAATCTGGTCTATGCTTCTTTTATAGAGTTTCCCAACAATCATAGTGAAATTTCTACTCCTTAGGGCAATTCTCTTCTTCCTATTTGCAGTATATCCTTCTGAAAAAGACCCATCTTCCAAAAATTGCATCATGTCATAATACTAGTTCTCTTCCACTCTGGTTGATGCTACTGTGAATACGTTGGCATCTGGGAGTTGGTCTCCCACACCCTCCAAAGCAGGTTCTCCGGAATCTAGTCTAGACAAAAAATCTGCCACCGCATTTCTTTTCCGAGAGTGTGCTGAATGGTGAACTCAAATTCTTTAAGTAGAAGCATCCATCTTGCCATTTTTCCCACTAGGAAGGCTTTGTTCACCAGATAGATGAGAGCTTGGTGATCCACATGGAATACAAATTTGTTTCCCAGAAGATAGTGCCGAAACTTGTTCAACGAAGACATGGAGAGAGCCTCCCGCTCTATTGTACTGTAGATTTTTTCCTCTTGTGAGAGCTTTGTTGGCATAATGAATAGGCTGCATGTACCCTTTTTGTTTCTCATGCATGAGTGTGTTGCCCACTGCCTTATCTGAAGCATCTACATAAACATGGAATATCATATTCCATTCCAGATTCATCATTATCGGTGCAGATGATATCATGTTCTTTAGCCAATGGAATGCCTTTTGAGATTCTGGGCTCTATTCATATTTGGCATCCTTTTTTGTCAGTGCATATAATGGATAAGCCATGTGTGCTAAGTATTTCAAAAACTTTGAATGCCACTTCACCTTGCCAAGGAATCTTTCAAGCTGCTTTATGTTCTGGGGGGCGGACATTTTGGATATGGCCTCCACCTTAGCTAGATCTATGGCCAATCATTGGGCTGACACGATGTGTCTTAATAGTGTTCCGGATTTTATTGCAAATGCACATTTGGCTGGATTCAATTTCAGCCTTGTATCTCTGCATCTATGTAAATCATCGTAAAAGTCCCGCCAAAGCTAGCTCCCTCATCCTTCAAGAGATTTTAGACACAGGGAAGTTCTTCCAACTTTCCACCTCCAAAGAGACACCAAGGTCCTAATCAGAATGTGGAGACATGAAGCTTCAGAAATGAAGGAAGACCTTTCCCCCAAAGTACATTCTCAAGAACTCCGGCTCTCTGCAGAATGCAAAGGGAAGACCTTCGAAGCGAGAACAGATGCTTCGGATGTCAAGGACTTGGGCACCAGCTCAAGGATTGCCCATCTCCTTCTGTGTGGACCAAGGAAGCCAAGGTCCGAGAGTTCCGAGACAGACTCCTTCATATCAGTCCAATCAGGGTCCCCAGCACCAAAATCAGGGTAACCCCAGAAGAGTGCTAGCTTAGCCTATAGCCTCCATGCAAAGTAGTCTCCAAACTCCCTCCCAGAATTGGAATAACCAAAGAGAGAGAGTTTCACCTTAGACTGCAAACAGCACCCAGAGCAATCACCATAGCTCAGGAAGTGGAAGAAGAGAAAGGACAGATCTATGCAGTAATTGAGCATCAGGGGAATAATCACCATTAATTCTCAGTCCTCCAGACTCCAGCAGAGTACTAGGGTAAGAAATTCAAGCTTTTGATTGATTCAGGCAGTACTCATTCTTTTATTTCCCCAGGATGTCTACGTAAATTAGTCCTAAATAAAAAATCAATCGTCTTATGCAAGATATTCTCAGAGAATACTTGGATGATTTTATTCTTGTCTTCTATGATGATATCTTAGTATACTGAAAGAATGCTGCAGATCATGAAGATCATGTGCGCAAAGTCCTGGAAATCCTAAGGAAACACCAACTCTTTGCAAAGAAGGGCAAGTGTTCCTTCTCTGTTGACCAGGTGGAATACTTGGGATTCATAGTGTCAAAGGATGGGATTTGTCCTGACCCCACAAAGATCCAAGCAGTAGTTGAATGGCCAGAACCCAAGTCAGAGGATTCCTAGGGTTAACCGGATGGTATAGGATATTTATACCTAGATATGCTTAGATAGCATCCCCTTTAACTAACCTTCTTAAGAAAAGTACACTTTTTCAGTGGACTGCAATGTGTCAAAGTGCCTTTGACAAGCTGAAGATAGCCTTAGTAACCAACCCTATCCTTAAATTGCCAGATTTTACCAATCCCTTTGAGGTAGTTACTGATGCCAGTGGATTTGCCGTAGGCGGTGCTCTAATGCAAGAAGGTCATGAAGTGGCCTATGATTCCCAAAAACTCAGAACACATGAGAGGAATTATGCCATCCATGACTTGGAGTTACTCTCAGTAGTGTATGCTCTGAAGTTGTGAAGACATTATCTTTTGGGACAAAGATTCACCTTGATGACAAATCATCAAAGTCTGAAGTGGATCTTCACCCAAAGGGATCTCAACATGCATCAAAGGAGATGGATGCAGACCTTGCAGGAGTTTGATTTTGAAATAAAGTATCAGTCGGGGAAAGAAAATGTGGTTGTAGATGCGCTCAGCAGAAAAGCTCCTTGCTTGCAATAACAGTGGTGTCAAATCCATTGATCAATGAAGCAAAGGAGAAAATCATGCAGGACAAATTCTTTGCCCCTATTGCTACCCTTCTGATGCAGGAAAGCAAGACTCCTCAGGAAATGAGTCGAGTTCTTAGATACAAACTGGATGAAGGATGCATATATTTTAATAATCGGCTATGTATCCCCAATGATGCGGGAATAAAGGGAAGAATTCTGAGAGAAGCCCATGATAGCCTGGTAGCTGGACATACAGGGTTTATAAAAACCTATATGTCTATAAAGAAAAGCTTCTTCTAGCCAGGACTCAAAAAGGATGTACTTGATCATGTAAGGAAATGCTTGATGTGCCAAAGAGTCAAGGCAGAGAGAGTCAAGATGCTAGGGAAACTGTAGCCTTTAGACATTCAACACAGATGAAGTGGGAATGCATCAGTATGGACTTTGTCACTGGATTACCTTCTCAGTGCAATCAGGTTACAACTCCATTTTTGTGGTAGTTGATGTTAGAAAACATGGGAGCTCAAGGATGGATTGAGCACATGATTAGAGCAAGGATTAAGAATTAAGAAGCAAGACTATGCTTAAGCATGGCAAGATTAGCTAAAGACAAATCATATGAGTATAATGACAATGTGAATAGGGCAAAAGCTAAGTGTCTTCTTCATTAGATGAGGAACCTTTAAATAGGCTGAAGTACAAAAGGATTAAGGAGGAGATTAGGATCTAATCCTAATCAAGATGCTTATCACTTGCCTAGAAGTGAGCACCCAAAGCCTAGAGTAGAGTGCAAGATATAGAGATTCTCCACTAAGGCATATAAAAAGCTGAAAATAGGACCATCCAAAAAGGAGCTACTAACCTTTAGAGAAATAATCTACTAAGGTCCACTACTAAAGCCATGCTACTAAACCTTAGAGAAATAATCTACTAAGGTCCACTACTAAAGCCATGTAGAGGGGCCATAAATTCCAATACCCTCCCTGGACCTCAACATGGCCAAGAAGTGTGAAGGAATACCAAAATACCCTCCAATGTAACTATGGGACTATCCAAGAAGATTTGCCCTCCCAGGAGGCAAATGTCTAAAACGTTACATGAGCTACATCATGTGGTGCTCAGAGGTAACCTACAAAAGTCCCACTACTACTACTAAAAAAGTTACGTGAGCTACATCATGTGGTGCTCAGAGGTAACATACATCAAGAAAGACTTTAAAAAGCCCAATCAGAATTAATAGAAGCAAAATTTGCTTCTTCTTCCTTTGCCAAAACTTCTTTTTCCCTCAACCAAGTGTGCTTTATCCTTCTTTTTAAAGCAAAAATTATCTCAATGACCTTTAAGACCACAAAAACTGCATATCATCTTCAACCTGCATGTGTCAACTTTGTGTCCTGACTTTCCACAATGGAAGCAGGATACTTTTGATTTGCCTACTATCATTGCATTGTCAACTTGAAAGAGACCTTCTTTGCCCATCTTTCTTTCTTCTTCCAGGATAGAAGATTCTACCTTTTTCAAGGTTAGATCTGGTACATTTTTTAAAGTGGTGATCAAAGTGCTGTAAGTGGAAGGTAAACTTTTAAGCAAAATAGCAATGACTATTTCATCTTTCAAAACTTCTCCTTCACCGGCAAGCTAAGAGAGAAGGCTTTTAGCCTTATTGAGGTGAGTTTAGAAACTTTCATTAGCTTGCATCATTATCCCAAAAAATTCTATCATGAGGTTCATTAAGGTGCCTTTCCCTTTGGCTCCAAATAACTCCTCCAATGTATCCCATGCTATTTTGGAGGTGTTGCATGCACTAATATGATGAATGAAATTATCATCCATACTAAGCACTAGAAGGGCAAGTGCCTTTTCATCTTTAGTTATCCATTCTGCTTTCTCATCTTCTTTGTCTCTGCCGTTTGGACATTTGTTCTTACCATTGACAATATTCCAAAGTCCCTTCTTTATGAGAAGGAATTTTGCCTTGACTGACCAAGTAAAGAAATTAGTGCCATCAAACTTAGTAAGCCCTTTATCCTTGTGTTCTGACATGCCGAAAAAACGACTCACGCAAATAAATTACATGCATGGGAAATCAAAGTTGCCTTCCCCATATAAATGTAATACTTCAAGATAGGATGATGGAATCCGAGAAGTGGGTTTGTTTTTGGCATGAACTTTGTTGATGGATTTGACTTTGGCTTTCTTCATGGATTTAATATATTTGACATACTTTGCATTGTTGGACTCACATGAAGAGGGCATGTTGAGCTTACAAAAAATAGTGATTAATGTCCACTAATCACTCATTAGTGATTGAGTTCACTATTTTGAAAAACCAAAAAATTGGGCCACCTTGGAGTGAAAGAATGGATGCCTTTTACTAAACATTTTCAAAAAAGCTTCAACATGCTTCAGTAGCAATGTGTACACATGATAATCATCACCCTAAATACTTGATTAAGCAAAGAAATCATTACTTAATCTCTGTTTTGACTAAAGTACCTTCTATAGTTGCCACAATGCTAGAGGAGCTACAAGCAATTGTTTTCAGCCAAATATGATGCTACAGGCGTGTTTGCCATGCCCAAAAACCCCCGGGGCTAAGGGGAATTAGATCAATTTGTAGTGGTTGGCTCAATTTTTGCAAAAAACTAAATTTTTTCCTTCAGGATGGCGATGGCGATTCCGCCTACTGTGAGCTGCGTTTTGCTTCGATCCTTCACGTAGAGAGTCGCCTAGGGGTTAGCTTAACGCCCCTAAGAGGGCTTGATCATTGGTGAAGTGGTTTGTGCACAGCAAGACCAAAGTTGCCCATCTGATTCAGTGAAAGAAACATACTCTGCAAAACAGCAGTGGATGTTGCTAGAGTTTTCCTTAAGGAGATCTTCAGATTGCATGGTTTACCCAGGAGGATAGTAAGTGAGCGAGATCCCAAATTCACATCGAAATTCTGGACTACATTCTTTGAAGCAGTAGGAACTTTCTTGGATCTCAGCACAGCCTATCACCCCAAAACAGATGGTCAGACGGAAAGGGTGAATCAAGTAATTGAAGATATCCTTCAGTCATGCTGCAGCAGCAGGGAACCCAAGAAGTGGTTAAGTCATTTGCATCTCGTCGAATTTGCTTATAATGCTTCTTATCACCGGAGCATTGGGATGAGTCCTTTCAAAGATTTGTATGGACAAGATTGCCTTACACCGTTGAATTGGTCTGACCCATTGATTAGAGTCAAAATGTCCAAATGCTTGATGACATGGACCAGCAGATGCATTGGGATGAGTCCTTTCAAAGCTTTGTATGGACAAGATTGCCTTACACCGTTGAATTGGTCTGACCCATTGATTAGAGTCAAAATGTCCAAATGCATGTGGTTCAAAGCACCTGAATCAATATACCATACATCATCTCCCTACATGCTGCTACATCATTTCCAGACATAGCATTAACTGCATGTTGCATATTGCATAACAAACAAACTCTCATTATCCTCATTATTTTTGGTAGAGGATGCATAGTTGTTTTGCTACACTTTTCTAGTTTGCATGTCACTCTACTTCTTATAGCAATCTGCCTACACATGTCGTCCAGGCTTAACATAGTAAAAACAGCCTTGTGTATCATTATGCTACCTTTGCCAATTACCACAACCTCTTTGACTCCCCCTGCCTCTAAACTAATCTCTTCCGCCTGTGTGTTATTGTTGCGAATCCTGGGACTGTTGCTACTGCTGACCATAATTCTGATTACCTGTTTGGCCACCACCTTGGCCACACCCACGACCTCTACCTTGTCCTCTACCTGCACTTGTGTAGAAGGCCTGCTGCTCTGAACTATTTTTGTTTTGTGAAGACTATTGATCTTCACCCAAATTCTTCTCTTGAATGATTAACATTGACACCAAATGTGTGAAGTTGGGAATGTTCACCCACCAAGTTTGAATAAACATCTTGAACGCCTTGTATTGTGGCGGCCCGAGACCACGTAGACACACTTCCACCTTATCATCATCAACAGAAACACTAATTGATGCAAGGGATTCCACGAGACCACGTATTGTGGCTCGAGACCAATTAGACACACTTCCACCTTATCATCATCCAATAACAGAAACACCAATTGATGCAAGGGATTACACAATTCCCTTGATCTTCAAGACATAATCATTCACATTCATATTTTTCTTCTCCACAATATGAAGCTCATTCTTCAAGTGAATCTTTTGTGCATTGGTGTTAGTTTCATACAACTTCATCAAGGTGTTAGTTTCATACAACTTCATCAAGGTGTCCCATGCTTTCTTAGGTGACTTGGCATCCTGTATATACCCAATCATAGTGTCGCGTATGCTGATAGAAAGCCAATACATGACTTTCCTTGCTATTTGATTCTAATCCTATAGTAGTTAATTAATCTCTGGTATCTCTGGTGCCTCCTCATGTTCACCTTCAATGTAGTCCCAGTAACCTTTTCCCATCAGGAAATTTGTCAATCTAAACCTCCAAGCATGGGAGTTGTTCTTGTCAATGTTCTCTGCAACAATCTGGTTTTTACCTAAAAAGATTCCCTCCCAAAATGTGTGAAATATCAAAAATGGCTTAAAAATAGTTTTTTGAAAACACATCTAGAATTCCATGTATAAATTTAAAAAATACATGAATTTCGCTATTTTTTTCAAGATTGAAAACACGTGTGACCTTCGTAGATTTATAAACTGATGTTGGTTGTGACATAAAAATAAACTTAACTTACAAAATTACATAGATAAACTGATGTTGGTTGTGACATAAAAATAAACTTAACTTACATAGGAGTCTACATAACTTAAAGAAATATCAATATTTTTTAAATAAAAATTTATTTTATAAATTTCATGAATATAAGATACTTTTTTAATGGACTTTTTGGGATAAATTCTACCACTATGCATAAATATGCACATTATTTGATAAGCACCCAAAAAATATTAGAATACATAACAATATAAGCTCCATAATTTATGAAAAAATCTACAAACATCCTTGAGTCTATTTCTAGACCCAAATAGTAAAGTCTTTAGTATATACTTACCTTGACAGTTTGCATGATATAATTATTTGCTCTATTATTTATTAGCAGATAGTGGGCATGATATACAACCAATGCTAAGAGTTTAAAGAGGTCAACTTATAGGTGTGCAAAGGTAGACTTGTATTCATATATATATGTAGAATATGGTAACTATGGAGGCTCTGAGTAAACCTAAGCATGTTAAAAGAGATATTTTTTCAGCAGGACAATCTAAGAGGCAAACATCATATAGCCTATGGGTGTAAATTTTGACCCACATAGGCATTTGTTTTCATTAAGGGAATTTGTGTTACGCAATATGGATAAAGGTGGCGGAAAGAAATTATAGCCTATATCATGTACATATGTGGTGTTGGAAAAAATTCATAGTATGCATATGTTGATGTTTGATCCAGATAGCCATTATCATAAACATAGGTGATGGTATATCTAAGACTAGTGTAGGAATGAGCTCTAGTTATAATTATTTATAGTGCATTCGGAAGGATGTTGAAAGATGGTATGTCTAAGGGTAGTATAGAATGAACTCTGGTTATAATTATCTAGAGGACATGCAAAGGATGCTGAGAGATGCAATCTTCGCTCGCGACATTGTCTTTGTGTACAAAGAGAAAAGAGAGGAGCTTAGGGATTTTGGAATGGTGGTAGAGAAGAGCTTAGAGCTTTCACGACGACGATGACGGTAGATTCAAGGTTCCCTATGCTGGAGAGCATACTACTGCACATAGGCATGGCAGAGTCCAGGCTCGCATACACCCCCCTTCTCGACATAGATGGTCGCACCACGTGTATTTGCTTATAGTTCTTTAGCTTTAAAATTGAATTGTAGAATAAAATTTGAATTGAATTGTATTTGCTTATAGTTCTTTAGCTTTAAAATTGAACTGTAGAATAAAAATCAGGATTGGCGAATCAATCGACTTGTGGTATTCTAAATCAATGGAGCCTTGCACATTTGGATTAAAACCAATGGATTACAGGTCATCATGGATTATCTCATCTAGCTCTTCTGTTATCATGATTTTTTGGCATCTACTATGTACCGATATTATTATTATTTATGATACAAAGGTTACATGGTTACATAGACAAGCATATGGCCTCCTCTCAAATTTGTAGTCAAAGGTTGCGACCATATGTGTCTTTCATGTCCTTAGCCATAAACCTATGTTCTACCTATATCACCTTATCTTAGGTATATTTTTTCTTTAATTCTATGTAAAACATCAAGTTTTATGGAAAAGTTGATGTTTTGCATAAAATCGATGTAAAACATCAACTTTACCATAAAACTTAATGTTTTGCATCAGCTCGATGCACAACATCGAGTTGTGTGGAAAAGTTGATATTTTGCATTGAGTTGATGCAAAACATCAATTTTTTCACACAACTCGATGTTGTGCATTGAGTTGATGCAAAACATCAACTTTTTAACACAACTCGATGTTTTGCATCAAAGTTGATACAAAACATCACCTCTACCACAAAACTTGATGTTTTGCATCAAGTTTCAGATGCTCCGGAGAAAAAAGTTAGAGGATCAGAGGTTGATTTTCACAAACGGCCTTTTTTAGCAATTTCATTTGTAAATGCATTCTCAGACGATCTATTCCACAAATTTTGAGTATGAACACAACTATATTTCGATGCAATTTGCAGGCTTGCTAATGCAACAAGTCGCTTTCTAACATCTGCAAATCGCATCAAAACATAGTTGTGTTGGTACTCAAAATTTGTGGAATAGGTTATCTGAGCATGCCATCACAGAGGGAATCACTAAAACAAGCTGTTTGTGAAAATCAATCTCCGATCCTCCAAATTTCTTCTCCGGAGCATCTGAAACTTGTTGCAAAACATCAAGTTTTGTGGCAGAGTTGATGTTTTGCATCAAATTTGATGTAAAACATTGAGTTGTGTGAAAAAGTTAATGTTTTGCATCAACTTTGATACAAAATATCGAGTTGTATGGAAAAGTTGATGTTTTGCATCAACTCGATATGCAAAACATCGAGTTGTGTGGAAAAGTTGATGTTTTGCATTGAGTTGATGTTTTGCATCGAGTTGATGCAAAACATCAAGTTTTATGAAAAAGTTGATGTTTTACATCGATTTTATGTAAAAACATCAACTTTTCCATAAAACGATGTTTTGCATCAAAGTTGATATAAAACATCAAGTTTTGTGGGAAGTTGATGTTTTGCATAATGTTGATACAAAACATCAAGTATTGTAAAAAAGTTGATCTTAATGTTTTGAATATAAAGTTAATGTTTTACATCAACTTGATATAAAATATCAAATTTTCATAAAAGTTGATGTTTTGTATCAAGTTGATGGAAAACATCAACTCTTAGCTGAGAAGTTCTTACTCAACATTAAGTTGGCCGTTATAGCTAACATCCTTACTATATGTAGTAACCCCAGTAGGATTCGAACCTAAGTCCCTGCCTAATATTTTACAAAAAAATATTTTAAAAAGTATAAACTTTTATTTCTTAAAGAGGCATTTTTCATACTTTCTAAACTCATTTAATAACTAAAATTACCATTTAACCCTTTTTTGTCACATCAAGGACACATCTTCTTTAAAAATGAGTATGGAATTATTTTTCAAAATTAGACAACTTTTAAATAGCTTGTTCATGATATTTTAAAATTCATATGTACGTAACGAACTCTTTTTAAAAAAGTATATATTATTAATTAAGAATTGTGATACTCAAGAGGTTCAAAATGGATTTTAATACTGCAATCATCGAGAGCCAAAATAGGGTTTTACAATTAAGATAATAATTGTATCAAGATAACATTTTTGTAATATAATTATATAAATAGTTTTTTATAGTTGCACTCTGTAGTACATCCTCAATCATGCTAACATGGTAGATGACCCATGTGAGATCCCTGTCCCTACCACGCTTTGGATTCGGGGTACTAGCAGCGGACGTAGCACTTCTTGCACGGGGCAAGGTCCCACACTCAGGGCCTCGTCCACGGATATCCGGACAAAAGACAAATCCGTCGGTTTTTCCAAAACCGAACCCGGAAAAAACTTCCTTTACCCGAAAAGCACGGGCGATTCCACCAGGATAACTTTTTTCTCTAACGTAGTCAAGACCATTACTGATCAAGCTGATCCGACTACACCTATAAAGATACTTAGTCAGATCAAGGAAGAAACTTGCACTTGGATCATTGGGATCAACGCTTTTTTCCCCATCAAGAGGCACAACCGTTGATTCCTATCCATAGAACAATTACTATCCAGGATTTACTTTATCGTAAAACAAAAAATGAGTCTCGATTTACTTTAGCTATTGTAAAACAGAAAATGAGTCTCGATTTACGGATCCATCAGTCCAGCCTAACCCCATCCAGTCCCATGGGTTAGCCAACCGCCCAACCACTGTAGTGATGGGATCCAATTAGGAATTTGGTTAGGTTTTGTCCCGGGTACCAGGGAAAAGAGTTCCAAGGCCTCCTAGCCGGAAGTTCATGCAAACATAAAACTAGTCACACCACTTACACACCCAATATGAAATTACCTTTTTCTCAGCATCAACTAACTTTAAAACAATCCTTTAATGAAACCATTATGTCTCTAATGACAATCCTCAAAATCTCTGGTTGAATCCATATTTCCAATTATTCATTCATCGGTGTACTTATGGCATTCTTGGCAACCAGAACGCTCACCACCTGTTCACTCAGGGGTCTTTTCAATAGTTCCTAGCTCATAGTACCTGACAATATTTTCACATATAAAAATCAAGATGGAATCCTCATTGAAGATCAGCAAGATCAATCTTAACAGATCCATATAAGAGAGCCATGGACTCATCCGTTGAGGACCAGCAAGGTCAGTCAACCAGATCCATACCCGGTTTCAGAAAACAACTCTTACTCCTTGTTCTAATATCTTCCACGACGCACGTGTGGGTTTCTTTGGCGACCCAGAGCCCCGAGCACCGTATGGTCAGCACCCTCTAGGATCCTTTGCAGGTGACCTAGCGCTTCACTCATAGGCCTCTTCCTTGGCCCTCATCCACCGTACCGGAAGCTCACCATTTAAATCGAACCGAGGCTAGTCAAGACCTTGGTCGACCTTGCTACGCGAGACGTCCTCCATTGACTCTCCGTCAGCAGTTGCAACTTTATCAGTTAGGTCTCCATGACCTTAATCCACAAGATGGTCAAAATGCTTCCCCAGCATTCTTGACATAAAACAGTCATTTACAAATAGGTCACAAAATACAGTTTCTATATCGAACTCTCGTCTTTCCACATTATCAAAATACAATTTCTATATCGAACTCTCGTCTTTCCACATTATCCCTCCTCAGTCCACATTACTTATTCCACATTCCATTCATATGTGTACTCATTCTCATCCATTCACTCATATCGACGACACATTATTTCACATACACATTCACATTCATTATTCTACATACACATTCACATTCATTATTCTACATTCACATTCATTATTCTACATACACATCCATGTTCGTACACCCACATCATACATCCAATCCCATATCCGCATTCATACAAACACATCCATATCCACATACATCATCCACATCCACATCCACATCCACATCCACATTCACATCCATACATCCACATCTACATACATACATCCATTTTCACATCCTCATTCATACATCCACACCCACATACATACATCCACATCCGTATCTACATTCATACATCCACATCACATCCATTCTCGCCCGATCACAACCCATATACGTCTTATCCCATCAGATACACTTCTTACCTCATCCCATACACATCTTATCACATCCTAACTCATCTTAACACATCCTATCACATCTCATACACCTCTTATCACATCCTATCACATCTCATACACATCTTATCACATCCTATCACATCTCATATACCCCTTATCACATCCTATCACATCTCATACACATCTTATCACATCCTCTCACTTCCCATATCTATTTATAGAATACAAGAGAATTCTTATATTTGATATAAGATTTCTTTACGCATCTATTTATGCATAAATTTCATTTAAGGAGACTAACACTTTTGAAATAAAAATCAATCTTTTATGCATCTTCCTATGCATAAATTCATTTTAAATGAGAATGACACTTTTGGATTAAAATAAATTCTTTATGCATCTTTCCATGCATAAATCCAATTTAGTAGGAATTACACTTTTAGAATAAAAGAATTTCTCTTATGCATCTAATTTATGCATAAAATCCACTTATGATGAAAATCACACTTTTACATTAAAATAATAATCTTTTATGCATACCTCTATGCATGAAATCCAAATATGATAAAAGTAACACTTTTACATTAATATAATAATCTTTTATGCATACCTCTATGCATGAAATCCAAATATGATAAAAGTAACACTTTTACATTAAAAGAATAATCTTTTATGCATATCTCTATGCATGAAATCCAAATATGATAAAAGTAACACTTTTACATTAAAATAATAATCTTTTATGCATACCTCTATGCATGAAATCCAAATATGATAAAAGTAACACTTTTACATTAAAATAATAATCTTTTATGCATACCTCTATGCATGAAATCCAAATATGGTAAAAGTAACACTTTTACATTAAAATAATAATCTTTTATGCATACCTGTATGCATGAAATTCAATTATGATAAGAATAACACTTTTATATTAAAATAATAATCTTTTATGCATACCTCTATGCATGAAAATCAAATATGATAAAAGTAACACTTTTATATTAAAATAATAATCTTTTATGCATACCTCTATGCATGAAAATCAAATATAATAATCAATATGCATCTTCTATGCATAAAAAGATACTTTTAGAGTATAGAATTGATAGGAATTACTCTTTTAGCATAAAATTTAATTACTAGAAATCCTCTTTCTCTTAATTTATCAATTATGCATAACATAAAAATTAATTTCTCCATGATTACAATAAAATTCTTTCAATTAATCTAGGATGATAATTCCTAGAATATGGTAGGAAGTCCTCTTTTCATGCTTTTCATGAATTTATTTTATGTGTATTTTTTACAAAAATTTTGCCATAGCTCCGCTGCTATGACTGATAAATCTCAATTATTTTAAAAGATAAAGCTTATCATTAAGAGAATGATTAGAATGATCCCTAATTGGATCATTAACCCAATAATGGATTGAATCATCAATATTCATGAAATACATAAACTAAAAGCATAGAAAAAAGCCATTAATTTGGCCTCAAGCATAGATTAATCTTGGATTAAGGAAAAGCTTTATGAAAAGCTTCATTTGGATTGAGAATGGGTCTTGAGTATGACTATTTCTTGAGTGAGAGAGAGAAATTACATAAAAACCATTAGAATTAAGCATAAATGAAAATTTATGTAATTCTTTACTATCGTTAATCAATTAACTTCAATAGCATTCATCAAATTATGTAATTCTTCACTACCATTCATCAATTAACTTCAATAGCATTCAAAAACCATTCCAATTAAGCTTCTCAAGCTTGAGAGGGGTTGAGAAGCGAGAAACATTGAGAAATTATAGAAAAGATCAAAATTCACCATTTACCTTACAAATTGCTTGATTCTTTGTTCACGGTAGAGGCTCCCAACCAATCAATTGGTTTGGTATGTTGATGGAGCCACCACCAATGGGGATTGAAGAAAGAGGGAAGCTCCAATTTCTCCAATTTGGAGAGAATTTTAGAGAATAGTAAAAATTAGCATTATTTCAGCATACTTCTAGTATAGTAAAATTCTCCTATTTTTTTCAAAGGACTCATGTTCTATTTATAGGAGAGGGAGGATCTAACCAAGACCAACTGATTTCTAGAATTTTCTAGATTCAGTTTGGTTGAATTTGGACTAGATTTAGACCTAGTTTGGTTCCTTTTTAATTCGGTTTGGTTCCATTTTGATTTGGTTTGGTTCAAGAGCGAGGAGAGATAAAAATATCATATTATTTTTTAGTTTAAAACTCATTCAAGCATGTGAAGTAGGCGCCTCATTGAAGGGACTCCCCTTCCTTACATATGTGTCAAAATGGAATCATTATACCCAAAATATCTCATATTTTTGATATTACTCATAGTTTCTTACTAATAAACCTTGTACATAGTCAATTCTTCATCTTATGTGAGTATTTACTTCTAAATATCTCCCCTTTTTAACTATTAGCCTTGTCTTTAGTCAATTCTTCATCTTATGTGAGTATTTACTTCTAAATATCTCCCCTTTTTAACTATTAGCCTTATCCTTAGTCAACTCTTCATCTTATGTGAGTATTTACTTCTAAATATCTCTCCTTTTTAACTATCAGCCTTGTCCTTAGTCAACTCTTCATCTTATGTGAGCATTTATTCATTTTTGGATAATTTCTTTTACAAATTGGATTTATCTCCTCCCCACACATGGATTGATCCTATTGGCCCACCACAGGAACCTTAATTGGACCATAATCCAAAAATTTCTGAAAATCTAGACCCTTAGGCTAAGGTCCTTTATACCCATTTCCAATTAATTCCAATTGCACATTCGAAAGTTCTTTTTGAATTTCTGTTTCAGGGGAATTCATTTTAATAAGATGAGATATTTTTCTATCCAAAAATATTAAAAATCTGAATATTCTCTCTCTAGAATATTTTCTCTCTCTAGGTTAAAACAGTTAGAAACAAGATCTTTTATATTTCTGAAGAGAGATTTAATTACACAGGAAGATGCTGGACATCTTGAGAGGCTAGGGAGGAATCTTACATTCTCTCCCACTTGAAAAACGTGAGATGTCCTCATCTCGCAAATTGGGGGTAATTCCGCAAGATACACGAATATGAGACTAAGAGAAATTTTAATTAAGACTAACCACCAAGAAAAGTCTCAAAGAGAGCAAGACTCAAGACAAGAACAAAGATTTCAACTTTATTCACTCCTGGAATATATACAGCCAAGATAGAAGAACTTTTTATAATTCCATAAGCCCGTCTATCATATGGTCACAAAAGCAGCACTCACAAGCAGCACACGTATAAGGTAACTCATCTATGGGAATAATTCGGCCGGTTATTGCAACACCTACCTCATTGGTATGAGGTGACCTAATAAAAGGACCTCTAAGAGGCAAGCCAAAAATGGGATAAAGGCATATCTTCTGGTGAGGAAGAAAACACGCAAGTAAGAAGACCCGCTCAGAAAACCCACCATGCCTTGATCTCATCACGCAATAGTATTGGGGACCCAAATCCAAAGCTTCAATAACCATAGCCAAGCGGACATTGTTACAAAAGTGATGCCGATCCCACGATGTTACCCTAGTTATGTCTCGATAGGTCCGCCATTTGGTCTGAGCTACAGAAGTTCCCAAGTGAGGGAAAAGTGAGCGCTCATACAGTTCTATAAAATCCTTCTTCACAGACTCGCTTGCGTCTTGAAGGTGAGAAATCATCATGGATAAAACCAAGTCCTACTGTCAAGCCATAAAGGAGATTAAGAAGAAAGGAGATCGATGGAAGTAAGATTACTGCGAGCGACAAGTAAGAGTTACGATTTATATAAAAGAAGGAACTAGCGTAACCTAGAAGCCGACGGTGTATCTTACCACACTGAAGTTTTACCGTCTTTCCATGATTTGGGTTTGGCACATATTTCTTTAGAAGGCTTACATGAAATACATTATAAACTTTGAGATGAGGAGGTAGAAGAAGCTCGTAGGCTAAGTCACCTACTTTCTTTGAAATCAGATATGGCCCACAATATCTAGGGGATAACTTCTTATACTTCCCAAGAGATAAAGAACTTCTTTTGGGCCGTACTCGAATAAAGACCATATATGCTTCTTTGAATTCTCTGACTGACCTCTTCTTATCAGCATACTGCTTCTGTTGATCCTGGGCAGCTTTTATATCTTTAGGAATTGTCTGCATCTGTTGCTCCATGACGTCAAGCATTTGTCTGGACATCTCGACCCTGATCAATGGGTCGGACTTAGTTAATGGAGTTAAGCAATCTTGTCCAATTAGAGCTTTAAAAGGGCTCATCCCAATACTTCTGTGATATCATTAGGATCAATGCTTTTTTCCCCATCAAGGAAGAAACTTGCACTTGGATCATTGGGATCATTGGGATCAATGCTTTTTTCCCCATCAAGAGGCACAGCCGTTGATTCCTATCCATAGAACAATTACTATCCGGGATTTACTTTATCTATCGTAAAATAAAAAATGAGTCTCGATTTACGGATCCATCAGTCCAGCCTAACCCCATCCAGTCCCATGGGTTAGCCAACCGCCCAACCACTGTAGTGATGGGATCCAATTAGGAATTTGGTTAGGTTTTGTCCCCCCGGGTACCAGGGGAAAAGAGTTCCCAGGCCCCCTAGCCGGAAGTTCATGCAAACATAAAACTAGTCATACCACTTACACACCCAATATGAAATTACCTTTTTCTCAGCATCAACTAACTTTAAAACAATCCTTTAATGAAACCATTATGTCTCTAATGACAATCCTCAAAATCTCTGGTTGAATCCATATTTCCAATTATTCATTCATCGGTGTACTTATGGCATTCTTGGCAACCAGAACGCTCACCACCTGTTCACTCAGGGGTCTTTTCAATAGTTCCTAGCTCATAGTACCTGACAATATTTTCACATATAAAAATCAAGATGGAATCCTCATTGAAGATCAGCAAGATCAATCTTAACAGATCCATATAAGAGAGCCATGGACTCATCCGTTGAGGACCAGCAAGGTTAGTCAACCAGATCCATACCCGGTTTCAGAAAACAACTCTTACTCCTTGTTCTAATATCTTCCACGACGCACGTGTGGGTTTCTTTGGCGACCCAGAGCCCCGAGCACCGTATGGTCAGCACCCTCTAGGATCCTTCGCAGGTGACCTAGCGCTTCACTCATAGGCCTCTTCCTTGGCCCTCATCCACCGTACCGGAAGCTCACCATTTAAATCGAATCGAGGCTGGTCAAGACCTCGGTCAACCTTGCTACGCGAGACGACCTCCATTGACTCTCCGTCAGCAGTTGCAACTTTATCAGTTAGGTCTCCATGACCTTAATCCACAAGACGGTCAAAATGCTTCCCCAGCATTCTTGACATAAAACAGTCATTTACAAACAGGTCACAAAATACAGTTTCTATATCGAACTCTCGTCTTTCCACATTATCAAAATACAATTTCTATATCGAACTCTCGTCTTTCCACATTATCCCTCCTCAGTCCACATTACTTATTCCACATTCCATTCATATGTGTACTCATTCTCATCCATTCACTCATATCGACGACACATTATTTCACATACACATTCACATTCATTATTCTACATACACATCCATGTTCGTACACCCACATCATACATCCAATCCCATATCCGCATTCATACAAACCCATCCATATCCACATACATACATCCACATCCACATCCACATTCACATCCATACATCCACATCTACATACATACATCCATTTTCACATCCTCATTCATACATCCACATCCACATACATACATCCACATCCGTATCTACATTCATACATCCACATCACATCCATTCTCACCCTATCATCACAACCCATATACGTCTTATCCCATCAGATACACTTCTTACCTCATCCCATACACATCTTATCACATCCTAACTCATCTTAGCACATCCTATCACATCTCATACACCTCTTATCAGATCCTATCACATCTCATACACATCTTATCACATCTTATCACATCCTATCACTTCCCATATCTATTTATAGAATACAAGAGAATTCTTATATTTGATATAAGATTTCTTTATGCATCTATTTATGCATAAATTCCATTTAAGGAGACTAACACTTTCGAAATAAAAATCAATCTTTTATGCATCTTCCTATGCATAAATTCATTTTAAATGAGAATGACACTTTTGGATTAAAATAAATTCTTTATGCATCTTTCTATGCATAAATTCAATTTAGTAGGAATTACACTTTTAGAATAAAAGAATTTCTCTTATGCATCTAATTTATGCATAAAATCCATTTATGATGAAAATCACACTTTTACATTAAAATAATAATCTTTTATGCATACCTCTATGTATGAAATCCAAATATGATAAAAGTAACACTTTTACATTAAAATAATAATCTTTTATGCATACCTCTATGCATGAAATCCAAATATGATAAAAGTAACACTTTTACATTAAAATAATATTCTTTTATGCATACCTCTATGCATGAAATTCAATTATGATAAAAATAACACTTTTACATTAAAATAATAATCTTTTATGCATACCTCTATGCATGAAATCCAAATATGATAAAAGTAACACTTTTACATTAAAATAATAATCTTTTATGCATACCTCTATGCATGAAATCTAAATATGATAAAAGTAACACTTTTACATTAAAATAATAATCTTTTATGCATACCTCTATGCATGAAATCCAAATATGATAAAAGTAACACTTTTACATTAAAATAATAATCTTTTATGGATACCTCTATGCATGAAATCCAAATATGATTAAAGTAACACTTTTACCTTAAAATAATAATCTTTTATGCATACCTCTATGCATGAAATTCAATTATTATAAAAATAATACTTTTATATTAAAATAATAATCTTTTATGCATACCTCTATGCATGAAAATCAAATATGATAAAAGTAACACTTTTATATTAAAATAATAATCTTTTATGCATACCTCTATGCATGAAAATCAAATATAATAATCAATATGCATCTTCTATGCATAAAAAGATACTTTTAGAGTATAGAATTGATAGAAATTACTCTTTTAGCATAAAATTTAATTACTAGAAATCCTCTTTCTCTTAATTTATCAATTATGCATAACATAAAAATCAATTTTTCCATGATTACAATAAAATTCTTTCAATTAATCTAGGATGATAATTCCTAGAATATGGTAGGAAGTCCTCTTTTCATGCCTTGAATGAATTTTTTTTATGTGTAATTTTTACAAAAATTTTGCCATAGCTCCGCTGCTATGACTGATAAATCTCAATTATTTTAAAAGATAAAGCTTATCGTTAAGGGAATGATTAGAATGATCCCTAATTGGATCATTAATCCAATAATGGATTGAATCATCAATATTCATGAAATACATAAACTAAAAGCATAAAAAAAGCCATTAATTTGGCCTCAAGCATAGATTAATCTTGGATTAAGGAAAAGCTTTAAGAAAAGCTTCATTTGGATTGAGAATGGGTCATGAGTATGACCATTTCTTGAGTGAGAGAGAAATTACATAAAAACCATTAGAATTAAGCATAAATAGAAATTTATGTAATTCTTTACTATCATTAATCAATTAACTTCAATAGCATTCATCAAATTATGTAATTCTTCACTACCATTCATCAATTAACTTCAATAGCATTCAAAAACCATTCCAATTAAGCTTCTCAAGCTTGAGAGGGGTTGAGAAGCGAGAAACATTGAGAAATTATAGAAAAGATCAAAATTCACCATTTACCTTACAAATTGCTTGATTCTTTGTTCACGGTAGAGGCCCCCAACCAATCAATTGGTTTAGTATATTGATGGAGCCACCAATGGGGATTGAAGAAAGAGGGAAGCTCCAATGTCTCCAATTTGGAGAGAATTTTAGAGAATAGTAAAAATTAGCATTATTTCAGCATAATTCTAGTATAGTAAAATTCTCCTATTTTTTTCAAAGGACTCATGTTCTATTTATAGGAGAGGGAGGCTCTAACCTAGACCAACTGATTTCTAGAATTTTCTAAATTTAGTTTGGTTGAATTTGGACTAGATTTGGACCTAGTTTGGTTCCTTTTTTATTCGGTTTGGTTCCATTTTGATTTGGTTTGGTTCAAGAGAGAGGAGAGATAAAAATATCACATTATTTTTTAGTTTAAAACTCATTCAAGCATGTGAAGTAGGTGCCTCATTGAAGGGACTCCCCTTCCTTACATATGTGTCAAAATGGAATCATTATACCCAAAATATCTCATATTTTTTATATTACTCATAGTTTCTTACTAATAAACCTTGTACATAGTCAATTCTTCATCTTATGTGAGTATTTACTTCTAAATATCTCCCCTTTTTAACTATTAGCCTTGTCTTTAGTCAATTCTTCATCTTATGTGAGTATTTACTCCTAAATATCTCTCCTTTTTAACTATTAGCCTTGTCCTTAGTCAACTCTTCATCTTATGTGAGCATTTATTCATTTTTGGATAATTTCTTTTACAAATTGGATTTATCTCCTCCCCACACATGGATTGATCCTATTGGCCCACAGGAACCTTAATTGGACCATAATCCAAAAATTTCTGAAAATCTAGACCCTTAGGCTAAGGTCCTTTATACCCATTTCCAATTAATTCCAATTGCACATTGGAAAGTTCTTTTTGAATTTCTGTTTCAGGGGGAATTCATTTTAATAAGATGAGATATTTTTCTATCCAAAAATATTAAAAATCTGAATATTCTCTCTCTAGAATATTTTCTCTCTCTAGGTTAAAACAGTTAGAAACAAGATCTTTTATATTTCTGAAGAGGAATTTAATTACACGGGAAGATGCTGGACATCTTGAGAGGCTGGGGAGGAATCTTACAACCCAAGGAGTCTAAGCTTCAATGTACACATATAGAAGAAAAAAATTGTATTTGTGGATAGTGAAGAAGAGGATGCCTCGTCTATCTTCTAAGGGAAAGGCACATCGACTAGTGATGGTGTAGCAATGATTATGAGGGACCATACCTATGCCATAAGCTATATGTTTAGAAAATGGCTTCTTTTACACTTGTATCATTTTTTTAATGGATTGAAGATGGAAATAATAAACATTGTCTCTATTTTGGCATGTTTTTAAAAAATTTATTGTTAGATTTTTAATTATAATCTCAAAAAGTAAGCAAAACGAAGTCTTTTTTTTCATGTCAATTTTTGTAAGAAACATATAAAGTGCCCAAAATATTATCGTTTTTGTTACCATATTATAGTAGTGATGTGTGTGAACACACTTAGGACCGCCGGGGCACTTTTTCCCTCACTAGGAGGTTTTTTCCCCCGTGCATTGTATATACGCCCATTATCTTCTAGGGCTTGTTATCTTTCATTTTGGCACTCATAATACACTACTGTGTTGTGCTCAAGCTTCCTCATCTTCTTGAAGTTGTGTATGCATTCCTGCAACCCTAATTCCAACAATTGGTATCAGAGCAGGCTTCCTTCTCCCGGGCAGCATCACCGGCACCTGCCGCTTCATCTCCTCCGATTGCAACGAGGTTTCACGAGCGTCTGCAGGTTAGTATATGCCGTGGGAGAGCCCGTAGGGCTTGGTCGTTTCAGAATTTTGATCTGAAGTCATTTCGCCCTCCGTTTTTGCATTCCAAGTACTGCGCAGGCAAAATCGTCCTACTGTGCAGATTTTCTGTCAAGATTAAAATCTGCAGGACAGGTGCCCATTCGTCTGTTTTGGGCTGTGCTGCATAGCACAGGTCGATTTTATACAGGTTTATCTCTTACAGACAGCATTTACATCTAGTAGTACAGTCATTAGCCATGGCTGACAACAATGATGTATTCCGCATGTTGGCTGCTGAGGATAAGTTGGATGGCACCAACTATCCATTGTGGGCATATATGATGCGACATGTATTGGTAGCAAAGGGGTTATGGAACATTGTGCAGGGTATTGATGCACGTCCTATTGTGGCTGGGAATGCTGCAAACACATCAGAAACAGGTACTGTAGATGATGGTGCAGGCACAAGTGCTGTAGCAGCTGTTCGAGAACCACCACTTTCAGCAGAGCAGATTCGTTGGGATGGTAGAGATGCGCAGGCTCATGCCTTGATTGCGCTGTCTGTCAAACGTACCATTATCCCACATATTCGCTCCTGCAGGACTTCTAAGGATGCTTGGGATGTACTTGCCACATTGTATCAGGCAAGAAATGAGGCTCGTGTTGCTTACCTCCGAAAACAGTTGGAGAATGAGCATATGAACGAAGGTGATTCTATGGATAGCTTTTTGACAAAGATCAAGGATTTCAAAAACCAGCTCATTTCTGCAGATGAAATCCTGTCAGACAGTTCACTTGTGCAGACTGTTTTGAATGGTCTACCAGATTCTTATCAGGGTTTTGCTTCCACTCTTCGCTTGATGATGAAAGGCAATCCCAATGCCTTATCATTTGAGGAGTTAGTTTCTGTTTTGCTGCAAGAAGACCAGTCAAGGCAAAACAGGAATAATATGCGTGTCGCAGATCAAGCTTTCGTTGCTAGTCAGAGAAGCGGGAAAGGTAAAGCTGGCTTTTCTTCTAGTAAGCAGAAATCTGCAAATGCTGCGCAACCAAAGAAGGAAGACAAAGATGAGAAGAAGGGTGACAAACAGAAGACATTTTGCAAGTACTGTAAGGGAAATGATCATGTCATCAAAGCGTGTCCTAAGCTGGCTGCGAAAGAGGCTAAGAAGAAAGAGGCTGGTATGGCTGTTGCAGATGCCTCTCCTTCTAACAATGAATCTGCTAATGTTGTGCTAGATACAGAATGGGCATTCAATGCGCAGTGCAGTTATGACCCATCTTTGCATGACACATGTATGTCTGCAGTAGATTCAGATGTATGGTACTTTGACAGTGGTGCCACTAAGCATATCACCTCGCAGCGCAGTTTATTCACTTTCCTTGAGTCTGCTCCCACAGGGAATACTATCACTTGTGCCAATAACTCCTCTTATCCCGTTGAAGGAGTTGGACAGATTGTGCTGAATGTTGCAAATGGCAACACCTTTACACTTTTTGATGCATTGTATGTGCCAGGGATCAAAAAGAATCTGCTGTCAGTCTCCGCATTTGCCAAAACAGGTTTGGTTGTAAAATTTGTGGATGACAGATGTACTGTTCATGATCTCTCTTGTGGTGACATCATTGTAGCATCTGGTTCACTATGTCGAGGGCTGTATAAGCTCAATATGGATGGCAAATGTGTAGAGGATTCAGCATGTGCTATTATGGATACGCAGGCTATTTCAAATGCAAAACTGTGGCATGCACGTTTTGGTCATCTGAATTTTGCAAGTTTGCTGCGCCTGCAGAAATCTGAAATGGTGTCTTCTTTGCCTAAGCTTGAGGCACCTGTCAAGCATGTTTGTGAGGGCTGCATATTGGGTAAAATGCAGCGTGCTTCCTTTCCCAAAGATGGATCAGTGAGAGCTGAACGCAGATTGCAGCTTGTTCACAGTGATGTTTGTGGACCCATGCAAACTCCATCATTTGGAAACTACCTTTACTTCGTGACTTTCATTGATGATTTTACCAGGCATGCATGGGTATATCCTTTGAAGGCAAAGTCCGAAGTGTTTTTGTGCTTCAAACAGTTTTTGGTTATGGCTGAAAATGTGTCAGAAAGTAAGATGGGCACCCTCCGTTCAGATCGAGGGGGGGAGTATATGTCTTCAGAATTTAATGCATTTCTGGCTGAGCGTGGGATAAAACACCAATGTACAGTGCCGTATACACCACAGCAAAATGGTGTGGCTGAGAGAAAAAACAGGTCTCTCATGGAAATGGCAAGATGTATGGTTAAGAGTCAAAGTCTACCACATGGTTTTTGGCTTGAGGCTGTCATGTGTGCCACTTATGTACTAAACAGGTGTCCCACCAAAGCATTACAGGTTGTCACTCCATATGAGGCTTGGCATGGCCGCAAGCCATCTGTTGGCCATTAACGTGTTTTTGGTTGCCTGGCATATGCATTAGTGCCTGTGCAACATCGCAGAAAATTGGATGACAAAGCTGTCAAATGTATTTTTGTTGGATATAGTGCTGAGAGCAAAGGCTATCGTTTGTATCATCCACAGACAAAGCGCATTTTGGTTAGCCGTGATGTTGTATTTGTGGAAGATGCAGTTCAGCCCTTGGTTTCATGTACTAAGGAGACAGATATCAGCTCACGTGATGTCTATGATACATTGTTGCCTCTTTTCAGTGGTGCACAGTCAAGTGCAATACCTCATGAGGCAGTTTTTCAGCCTATGCAGGTTTTAAATGATGGCACAGATCAGCCTATATCTGATGCAGATGTGCATGATGCACTTGAGGATGAGAGACAAGAGATTGAGGGCTCTAGGAATATGCCTAGATGGCTGGTGCAGACTTTGCGTGACAGCAAGTTGGATGCCCCTTTGTCTAGTCGCACTCGTTCTGGCTCTCATGGTGCCTCTTATGCGTCAGATTGTTATGCATTGGCTGTTTCTAGTATGTGCGATGAAAGTGAGCCTGTTTCATTTGATGAGGCACAAAGTTCAGAAAATTGGATGGCTGCTATGCAAGCAGAATACGATGCTATTATGAAGAATAGTACATGGTCTTTATGTGACTTGCCCCCTGGCAAGAAGGCCATTGGCACTAAGTGGGTATACAAATTAAAGCGTAAGCCTGATGGCACAGTGGATCGCCATAAGGCTAGGCTTGTTGCAAAAGGTTATGCTCAAGAGAAGGGCATTGATTTTGATGAGACTTTTGCTCCCACATGTCGTATGACCACTGTTCGTAGCATCTGTGCATTAGCAGCTCATAATGGTTGGAATGTACATCAGCTGGACATAAAGACTGCGTTCTTAAATGGAGATTTGCATGAGGAGGTGTATGTATCGCAGCCTCGTGGTTTTGTTCAAAGAGGGCAAGAAAACAAAGTGTGCAGGTTAAAAAAGGCTTTATATGGTTTAAAGCAAGCTCCACGAGCTTGGTATGAAAAAATACATGCATATTTGACTGCACATGGGTTTCAGAATAGTCCAACAGAAAGCACTTTGTATGTTAAACGTGTGGATGGTGTACATCTAATCATTGCTCTCTATGTCGATGACATGCTGCTCACAGGACCAAATGAGAGTCATATTGCTGATTTTAAGGCTGATTTGAATGCCTCTTTTGAGATGTCAGATTTGGGGCATTTGCATCATTATTTGGGGATACAATTTAAGCAGTGTGATGGAGGTATTGCTTTGTGTCAGACAAAGTATATTGAAACATTGTTGCGGAGATTTGGCCTTGAAGACTGCAAGCCTATTGCTACTCCAATGGAGACAGGTTTGAAGTTGAGTCTTCATGATGCTGGAGATCACTTTGATGTCACACTCTATCAGACAGCTGTTGGTTGCCTCATTTATGTATGCATTACGAGGCCAGACATTCAGTTTGCAGTCTCACAGGTGAGCAGATTTATGCATAGCCCAGGCATTAAGCATTGGCAGGCAGTGAAGCGTATCTTTCGCTATTTGAGTGGTACTCGGCATCTTGGGTTGTTTTATCCCAAGGGGGGATCATTGCCGCCAGATTTACATGTTTTTTCAGATTCTGACTGGGCTGGTTGTTATGACACACGCGTGTCCACGAGTGGTTTTTGCTTCATGCTTGGAAGCTCATGCATATCATGGTTGAGCAAGAAGCAGCCTACTGTGGCCACTTCTAGTTGTGAAGCTGAGTACAGGGCAGCTTTCACAGCTACGGTTGAGTGTGTGTGGCTCAGACGCCTTATGGCTGATTTGGGTGTTGGGCAGCCATCTGCCACCACCATCTTCACTGACAGTCAGAGCGCATTGGCAGTTGCGCGGAACCCAGTGTTCCATGCTCGTACGAAGCACATTGAGGTGCACTACCATTATGTCAGGGAGAGACTCTCTGCAGGAGAGATCAGTTTGGCTTATGTGCCAACACAGGATAACCTTGCAGACCTTTTCACAAAGGCTCTGCCTCGTGAGAAGTTCGAAGCTTTTCGCAAAGCTTTGGGCTTACTCCCTTTTGTGGATTCGTCCACATAGCTAGACACTTCCCTATACATGAGTGCTAGCTCTTGTTCACCGCATCACTCCAGGGGGGATTTGTTACCATATTATAGTAGTGATGTGTGTGAACACACTTAGGACCGCCGGGGCACTTTTTCCCTCACTAGGAGGTTTTTTCCCCCGTGCATTGTATATACGCCCATTATCTTCTAGGGCTTGTTATCTTTCATTTTGGCACTCATAATACACTACTGTGTTGTGCTCAAGCTTCCTCATCTTCTTGAAGTTGTGTATGCATTCCTGCAACCCTAATTCCAACAGTTTTTGGCAGTGTTGTACGCATGCGTAGACCACTTTTTAAAAAGAGGTAAAAAATTAAACTTTTTTTTATGGAATCTTTGAAAGATACTAAATGTTTCTCGTTTTTAGGAAATATTATCTATTTTGTCCGCAACAGTGTTTTGCTCAATCGGGGCGGCAGACCACGCCTTTGATCAACTCTGCTCACAACATAGCCACCCTCACGCTTCCATAGGGCAAGGTAACAATTATCCTCTTGGATGGGGAGTGCATCAAATCCAATCCTCTGCCCCCACCAACTGCTTCCAAAAAGGGTACTCCCTCACCCCCCATAATAATTGCTACGTCTTCCACTGCCCCTGAACTACCACCAAAACTTAACCCACCAACAATATGGATTGGACTCCCGATCGAGAATGGTCTCCAATGGTGGCAAGCCCACATCTATCCTATGGTCCATGCACCAATGTCATATTTTTGGAGGCGTGGAAAGCTCTTGGAAAACTCACACTAACAAAAGACAACAATTATATTCAAATTTCACATGAAATCCATTTAATGAGTGTTGGGTATTTCATTCCTAAAATTTCTATCCGCAACTATAACCAGTTGGAGTGAATATTTCACGTCATAGATGCAAGTGCACTCCAAGGTCGGATTATTATTATAAAAGAGTGGATTGATGCCACTCCAGATGCAGGTGCACTCCAAGGTCAGATTATTATTGGAAAAGAGTGGATTGATGCCACTCATTGACAAAACAATTGGCGCGAAGAAACATCCACCATGGAAATCAACAACAACAAGGCCATAGTCCTCTTGTGTTCCCTAGAGGAAACCATACACACACCCTCACCATCCTCATCACCGACAGTCTCCCCAATTCCCATAGCCCATGCCTCACCAAATCTGGTCGATCGACCACTGTCGACACCATCCACCAATGACATTCAAGCCTTGTCATCAACATTGCCCCTCAACTCCTACAACCTTGACCACCCACACTATAAGTACCCCGACCTCATATCTTTATCTCATGAAAATCAATGGTGGGTGCCCAAGAATCTTCTAGCTGCTCAAGGCTTCTACGATGGCTACACAGAACTATGGATTCCCAAATGGCCATCTTTGAAACCCACGCGTAAAAAGCCAACTAAGCCGCCAACAAAAACCAACCCCAAGCAAAAGCTTCAATGTTGGCTCGTCCCCAACCTCCTATTATGAGTAGAAGACTACTGTGAAGGCAACACTCACCTCTAGCTACCCAAGTATGCTACTTGTGCTCATTCCCCACAAGAGCTCCCCATGAAGTTGTGATAAAAGGTCCCATAGCCATAGGTTAGGCAACCCCAAGCATCACGCAGCCAGAAACACTGGGTTCTACCAACCTGCTCAAAGATCAAGGCTTCCATGAAGGCAACACACACCTGTGGCTCCCAAAGCCACAATCAAAAGCCTCTCCTCTGCGTCGACAACCACATCATAGCTCAAAGCCTCGTAAAAAAAAAGCGAAAATCCTCGACAACCACGGACCTTCATCACTTGGCAGCATTGGGTGACCAAATGTCTCTTAGAAGCCCAAGGCTTCCATGATGGTAATTCCATCATTTGGCTCCCAATGCATACCCCTCAGTAGTTTTCCCAAACCACACCCACCATGCCAGTACTTGTCCAATTGACGAAGATAGTTTGATGACCAATAGGCAGGCAAGTCCCCTCCTCCTCATCGACAAAATCCTACGGACTTGCCCTCAACCCATGGGCACTCAAAAGCTCAATTTTCCAACCCCTTTTCCCCAATGGAGCCTCCTTCATGAAGCTCCACCACACCCCTTGACTTCGTCGCCAAACCAAGGGGCAGTGCTACAAATGGCTAAGCTTCTCCAACCACTCAAAGATAAACTCAAAGGTAAGCTCTCAGAAATCTAGCCACATGGGCCACTCAGTACAAAACCCTCTTTAGGGGTGCTGACCAATAAACACATGTCAAAAAAGAGGGAGTCCCTAGGTGATTAGAACCACGGGCCCACCTATTGCCCTCACCCATGTACAACACTTGCAAAATCTCATTGGGCTCTGTCCAATGCACACACACCGCACAAATGTTCATCATAAGTAGCCATCCAGATACATCTGTGGATTGGGGGACCATGGTGGGCAAGCCTGGTCAATGGTACAACCCATCACCTTGATCTTCTTAATCATCCTTACTTCACTCCAATAAATGTGCTACATGCATAATCCATCCTACCCAAAACTTCTTCTTCATCTCAACACCTATGGATCCTTGCCATCAACTACCACTCCTATCCACATAGGATCCTAGCACTTCAATGATAGAAGAAGACAACGCACCAAAAGAAAATGAGAGAACACCGCAACGTGATGACTCAACATTCACGGGAGCCATTTGTGTTGCCTCCTTGTCCCTCCAGAATTCCCTCGCCACTTGCTTACTAACCCCATTGTTTTACTAACTCCTCTTTAATCATACCACCTACCATTGGGATACCGGTCATTAAGTATTCCATGCCAGTCTACTCATTCAAGTACTTTGACTCCTCTTATGAGGATGTCCTTCTGCAAAGGCAATTAACAAAAAAGGAAAAAAACACAAAAAGAGTACTACTGGGGACATCCAACAAAACAAATTGATAAGAGCCCATCAGCCTAGCTGGATACTTGCCAGTACTCCACTAACTTCTTTCCATCATACTAAATCCCCCACCATCTCTCATTTCTGGAGAGACAGGAGAACCAACCAAGTGTGACACTTTCCCATATGCCTCGAACCTCTCACCAATCACGAGGACATGACCGAATTTAGGAAGGGGAGTATGTTAACCACATGTTGATTAACACATTCCTATGACACATATGTCCGCACACTTATGTAATGGGCACCGATGCTATATTGTAAATCTCGTCATTTGATAAAGGAAACGCCCTAAAGATGCTCCCAAGTATTGAGCTTTGAAGGACATATAAGAGGATCTTGGTCAATTGGCTAATCCATAGAGAATCTTTGTGAATATGTTTTGGGCCCCTTGGGTCACTTACTCCCGGACGGGGCCTAGTGGGAAAAGGCTTGGAACTACAAAAGTCAATTTCTCTTGTTTGTAACTCATTCTCCCATTTGTGCAATAGAAGTGGAGTGTTCTCTCTCTCCCTCTCTATTGCAACTCTCTTGCAACTCTAATTTAGCATGTGTGGTGTGCTTAGGGTTAGGGTTTGGAAGTGATTAGTGCTACTCACTTTCCCCCTCTTGCTTCCTCTCTCTCTCTCTATATATATATATCTTGAGTGATTAGGCTAACCAATGTGATCCTCTATCCCGTGCGGAGATCCCACACAATCTTTGCAAGAGATCTTGCATCACCCATTGAATTAGAACAACCACCTTGGAGTGACAACGAGTATGGGAGGATGGTGGTGATAAGGGGCTACGATGGAGCTCTTGAGCCATGCTCAAGCTCAACGGATAAGCAACTTTCCACGACATGTTAGGGTAGGGTTTTCTTAACATCCAGCTACTACATATATAAAAAAATACAAGGATTGAAATTCAAGAGCAAGGAAAGTCATGTATTAGCTTTCTATTAGCATACAGGACACCATGATTGGGCATATAGAGGATTCTAAGTCACCTAAGGAGGCATGGGATACCTTGGTGAAGTTGTATAAAAATAACACCAAGGCACAAAAGATTTAGCTGACGAATGATCTTCATACTGTGGAGAAGAAAAACATGTCTGTGAATTATTATGCCTTGAAGATCCAGGGCATTATGGAATCCCTTGCATCTATTAGTTTTTCTGTTGATGATGATGATAAGTTGCAAGTATGTTTACGTGGTCTCGAGCCACAATACAAGGCATTCAAGACGTCTATTTAGACTCGGGAGGACATTCCTAACTTTACAGATTTGGTGTTAATGCTGATCATAGAAGAAAAGAGTTTGGGTGAAAACTAGTCTTCACAAAACAAAGGCAATTCGGAGAAACATGCCTTCTACTACACAAGTTTAAGTAGAGGACAAGGCCGTGGCCAAGGTGGTGGCCAAATAGGTAATTAAAATTATGGTCAGCAACAATAACAATCCCATGAATCACAACAACAACATAGGTGGAAGAGGCCAGTTTAGAGGCAAGGGGAGTCAAAGAGGTCGTGAAAATTAGCAAAGGTAGCAAAATGATACACGAAGCTGTTTTTATTCTGGCAAACCTGGGCATGTGTAGGCAGAAACAAAATGACATGAGAAGTAGAAAAGTGCAGCAAAATAATTATGCATCCTCTAGCCGAAGTAATGAGGACAATGAAAGGTTGTTTGTTATGCGGCATGTGGAAAATGATGTATCTACATAGCAATGATGATGTATGGTATGTGGATTTAGGTGCTTCGAACCACATGATCAGTCATGGCAAGTGGTTCAAGGATATGAAAATCCCTGAAAAGCAATGATACTACTCATCCTATTTTCCATGTTGGAAATGTGCCATTATCTATAAAGGATGGTAAGGTGCAATACCTTGTAAATGTACTTCACGTTCCAAATATTGCAAAGAATCTAGTTTTTATTGGCTAGATGATTGAGCAGGGTTTGCAGGTGCACTTTAACCTTGATGGTTGTTATATCAAAGACTTTAAAGATAAGTGCATGTTGGTTGGAAAAGACAATAGAGTGGGAAGAATTTTTACACTAAATGTAAATATGCCTGAAGTGAAAGCTGTAATGTTTGCACAGAGATCAGGAGTTGTTTTGCAGATACAGACATTTGGCATAAGAGAATCAGACATGTAAATGTGCAAAGAATGAAGTCTATGCAGAGCAAAGAAATTGTGACAGGGCTTCCTAAGTTTAAGGTTGATGGTATGTAGAAAGTATGTGAAGCATGCCACATGATAGAAATGTGAGCAAGAATGTACTAGATGTTATGCATTCAGATGTATGGGGTCCTGCAAAAACTACATCTATGGGTGACTGCAGGTATTATGTAACATTCATTAATAACCACACGAGGAAAGTGTGGGTGTATTTCATGAAGGAGAAGAGTGAAGTTTTCACTCATTTTTAGAATTTCAGAGTGATGCTGAAAAGCAGACAGGGAAGCATGTGAAGTGCCTAAGGTCAGATGGAGGGGGAGATTACTTCTCTAGTGAATTCTCTGATTTTTTGTGGAAGAATGGAATTCAAAGATAGTTTACATGTAGATACACTCCACAGCTAAATGGAGTTACTGAGAGCGGAAAAATAGGCACATTGCAGAAATAGCATGAGCATTGATGACATAGAAGAATATCTCGCATAGCTATTGGGCTAAAGCTATTTCTACAACAATTTATATGAAGAATAGGACTCGTGTTATAGCCATACATTGTGTAATGCCACCCAGAGGAGAAATTTAGTGACAAGAAACCTAATTTGTCTCACTTGTTTTTATGCATTGCCTATGTGCATGTGCCAAATGAGTTTTGCGTACAAAGCTAGATCCAAAGGAAGAAAAATGTGTGTTTATTGGATATTCCCTTGAGAAAAAGGGATATAGATGCTATAACCCTACTACACATGAGTTGAGAGAAAGAAAAGATGTTGTGTTTGATGAAATGAGTAGTTGGTATGCTGCTGAAAAAGATGCTATTAGGGCTGATGATGTAACTGGAAATGTGATTATACAGAATGGAAGTCATCAATCATAGTCTTTGAGTGGACCTGGAGAGCCATCTTGTGTTGGGTCTATTTATAGACCATGGAGTGGCAAGCTGCACCAAAATACAAGTCTTGAAAATGTAGTTGGTTTAGCATTGAAAGGCAAAGAGAAGGTTGAAGATAGTGCTTGATCTATATGATGATCACCAGGCTACATTTGAACGTTACAGCTGGATTGCAGAGTCAGTTTATGTAGATTACTCAAAAGCCACATTTGGATGGTGTAAGGCGCACATTGCTCTATGTGAAGTCTATAGTAGAATATGGTCTTTTTTATGAGGTTGGTACAGAGTTACAAGTATTTGGATACACCGACGCAGATTGGGCTAGTAGTATCATAGATAGGAGATCTTCCAGTGGATTTATGTTCTCCTTTAGGAATGGTGCTATGACATGGAGCAGCAAAGAAGTAGCCAACAATTTCCTTGTCAAGTACGGAGTTAAAAAATAGGGGTGCTTAATGGCAACATGTGAGGTAGCTTGGTTGCACAAGCTACTTGGTGATTTGGGGCTACAGGTTGATAGACAGGTTGTCATCTATTATGACAACCATAGCAGTATACGGTTGGCAAGGAACCCACTTTTTCATACACGGACCACACATAGAGGTCCACTATGACTTCATCAAAGAGAGGGTCTTAGTAGGAGACATTGATCTCATGTATGTTAGCAAAGAGGAGCAGGTAGCTGACATTTTCACGAAATCCCTGGGAGGAGAGAAGCTTCATAGATTTTGAACTATTCTTGGCATCCTAGAGATGGAGTTGAGCTTAAGGGGGAGTGTTGAGATGTTAAGCTTAACATAGGTTGCCACCTATGATATGCTTGTGTGACCATTTCTGCCACTTACATCACTAGCGTGTTTGGTATAGGTATTTACATGATAGATCTTTTCTAGTGATTCTATAGCTAGACTACACCAGCTACTAGTCCACCACTGAGTTATGGCATCCTTATCTTGCCAGATCGCTCACTTAGCATGTTCAAATTATGGACCGCATGTATATAGTACTTTAGTACTTATGTTGTATTTCCTTTAACTCTTTGGTAGATCCCTTTTGTTGAGAAGAAGAAGAACAACAATTTTTAGCCTCTGATATTGTGTGTTCTCTTCTAGGGTTTGTGTGAGTGTGAGTGTATTTGCAAGAGCTCAAGTTCTCTTCCTCCCTACATCTTTTCAAATCGGCGCATGAAATCTAAATTACAAGTTATACCAAAATGGATCCCCAAATGCTTATTGAAAGCTCAAGGCTACTACAAGGGTAACTATTGTATTTGGATACCAAAACATAAAAAGTATACCCCTAGTCTCACTGCCACGACTTACCAATTCCCAAACCTCCATATAAATGAAAGGCATCAATAGCTCAAATTCCAATAAAGGAAAAGCTATTGTAATAGAACCTTCACCACCAATGCCCAAAAAGGTCTAGATCCCAAAGAGAAACCCTATCACACAAGACATGGTGATTGATGGTGAAGCCTCTACATCACTAAAGGTTACAAAAACATTGATGGCTATCCAAGTCCCAACCACATTGGTCTCACTAAATGAGCGACCCACTATGCAAGTGTCAACTCCATTGCTCCTTAATATTGGTGAAACCATAAGCTTAATCTGGTCTTATGAGAGCCCTTTACCACCATTAAAGCTGGAGGTTAACCTACAACCACAAGCTCAATCTGGTCTTATGAGAGCCCTTTACCACCATTAAAGCTGGAGGTTAACCTACAACCACAACAAACAATAAAGAGCACTCCTAGCCAACAAACATTAATGGAGGAAAGCTAGAAGGGATGGTTGCAAAAAACCTACATTACCTTCCGCAATGTCAAGGTATGATAGAAAATAGGAAGGGAGAACTTATGTTGCTAATATCATTACTTTTTTCCTCCACGGTTTTCTCCCCAACAAAGTTTGTCCATATCAAAAGGGATATTGTTGGAAAAAAGCTTACCAATGACACTCCAGCTTGACCCAACAATGTACAGCAATATAGCGACTATACACATACTAAAAACCCGATCAACCATGCAAATTTAAGAAAGAAAAAAAAAAAAGATGATGAGAAGAAGCACATATCAAATAGAAGAATGAAATACAACTCTGCTGTGACTACAGGCCATGAGCATGGACTTTTCATGGACCAACTTGGACTCGAATTTCTAGGAATGGTACTATGGAGGACAATTGAGTATTCCCCCTTTCGAGACACCCAGTCACACTATTTTATGTACCACTAGGGGAGATATGTTGTGGAGCCACCTTTGTGGACCTATTCTACCTATAGTTCCATCCCCTTGCACCATGCATTACCTATAGGCATTGCATGTTCTACACAACGTCCCACTTATGTTGGCAGTGTAGAACTTATTTTAGGTGCTACGGGACATGAATATTGAGTCCATGGTAGGAGAGACACTACACAATGACATGATCATGAGAACCTTCATTTCCCAATGACATGATCATGAGAACCTTCATTTCCCAATGAGAGGACCCCATCAAGATAGAACTGCACACGAACAGCTTGTAGATAAGTGGAGGAGACTAAGAACTTATGGAATTACACCATTAGATATGGCATATCCGTTTCCACTTTCTTGTTTCTTCTCGGGTATAGTGGCTAATTTCCTAGACAGCTTAGCTCATGACAGCTATTTAGCTAACTTACCTATAGTACCCATGCCCTATCATAGTGAGGAGGCACTCAAACCAAAGGATGTATATATATATATGGAGCACACTCGAGTGAGGGGGGAAGTCAAAATGATGAATAATCAAGGCATGCTTATGCACTATGGTTATCTAATGATGAGCTTGCCAGATAGTATGATTTACAGGTTATTGAGATGCCATCATGTAGACCAGATCTAGAATTACAACATGCACTGGACATGCAACCTTGATATGGATAAGATTTTCCTCCTTGCCCATGTGTATTCTAACCCATCCTCACCTTTTGTTTTGTGTTTTGTGATTCACCATTTACTTTTGTTTGAGTGCATGCATTGCTAGGTATCTAGTCTATCAATTTTCTAGTTATTACTTGGTGACATTTAGGCTTTGGTCCTAGTCCAATCTCCTCCCTGAGATCCACCTTAGAGTATGTGAAGTACTCCACCTTCCTTGAAATTGGGAAGTTTTATGAGATCCCACTTGCACCGGATTCCCAGATGGTAGCAGCGAAAGTAGCTTCCTTTTGCACATGGCAGGGTTTCTCACTCGAGGCCTCGCCCTCGAATGTCCGGGTACGAGACTAAGCTGGTGATCATTCCGAAAACCGAAACCGAGAAAATTTTCCATTGCCAAAATACGGGACGATTCTACCTTTTTTATTTTCTTAACGAATTTTTCTAACGAGGTCAAGATACTGAACTAACCTTCATCTGATTAAACCAGATAGAAGGGAAACTATTACAGACTTAACTTGAATGAATCAACGCTTTTTTCCTAATTTAATCAGGCACAGCCGTTGATCTATTCATTAGATAAGTCTTCAGGCTTTTATTTAACTACTCGAGTTCTAAGCGTATTCCTATTAATCAATTTTATTATTAAAACTCTACAGATTCCATCCTAACCCCATCCGGCCCATGGGTTAGCCACCGCCTAACCACTGGAATTGGTAGAACGAGACAAGTACTCACCCACCCATAATTGAATGCCTTTCTTAACTTTTGCTTTAGAATATAGATACGCACACACTCTTCTTTAAACTTTAACTTATAAAACAATCCATTGACAAACAATTATTGGTTACAGATGTCATAACTCAAAATTTTCATTCAATCCTTATTTCTCACAAAATAATTTATAATAATAATAAATCATTTTATGCATAAAAATCAATATTGATGAAAGTAACACTTTTATAGTAAAAAATTATTTCCAATATGTATCTTTCTATGCATAGAATTTAAATCTAATGAAAATCACTTTTTTATAATTTAAAAAAAAACCAATATGCATCTTTCTATGCATTGAATTTAAATCTAATGAAAATCACTCTTTTATAATTTAAAAAAAACCAATATGAATCTTTCTATGCATAGAATTTAATTTTAATGAAGATCACTCTTTTATTATTAAAAAAATAACCGATATGCATCTTTCTATGCATAGAATTTAAATCTAATGAAAATCACTCTTTTATAATAATAAAATAACCAATATCCATCTTTCTATACAAAATTTAAATCTAATGAAAATCACTCTTTTATAATTAAAAAACCAATATGCATCTTTCTATGCATAGAATTTAAATCTAATGAAAATCACTCTTTTATAATAATAAAAAGAACCAATATGCATCTTTCTATGCATAGAATTTAAATCTAATGAAAATCACTCTTTTATATAATAAAAAAGTAACCAATATGCATCTTTCTATGCATAGAATTTAAATCTAATGAAAATCACTCTTTTTTATAATAATAAAAATAACAATGCATCTTTTTATGCATAGAATTTAATTCTAATGAAAATAACACTTTTATAATAAAAATATTTCTACTATGCATTTTTCTATGCCTAGAATGAAAATAACACTTTTAGAATACACAATTGGTGGGGATTACTCATTTTGAATAATAAAAGATAAAACTTATTTCACAAAATTTAAGAAAATTTTGCTATAACCTCCTTTGTATGGCTAACCATTTTTCAATTTTTCCTATCCTTAAATTACTTAAAAATTATCCCCAAATGGTTTGAGGGATCTACTCTTGTTTGCAACAAGAGTGGCCACCAATTCTTTAGAAGAGGGAATGGTCAAAAACTAATGAATTATTAATAAATTCACAGTTTTTGGCTGCTCTGGGGAGGAGTAGAGTAACAGTGCATAAAACACTATTAAGCTTCAACAAAGGGGGAGGCTTCTATTTATAGGAAAAAGTGAGCTTCTAACCAAGCAAACTGATTCTAGAATTTTCTAGATTAGTTTGGTCAATTTTTGACCATTTTAGGTCAGTTTAGCTTACTTTTTGGAACCAGGCTTGAATTAGGAGAGAGGAGAGATGAAATATCTCAATATTTGAGAATGTAAAACTCCACCACACATGTGAAATAGGCACCTCCTTCATGAGGAGGAATCCCCACTCTGAGGTGTCAAAAATTCATTTTTTTAGTATTTCCTTTGTCCTTAGTCCACTCTTCATCTTATGTGAGTATTTACTCATTTTTGGGGGGATTATCTTTATTTATTCTATTTATCTCCTCCATAAATTTGGATGAATCTGATTGGCCCCTCAGAACCTTAATTTAAAATTTTCAGAAAATCTAGACCCCTAGGATAAGGCCTTTTGAATAGATTATATAATTGATTTCTAATGCACCTTCTGAAAATCTTTTTGAACTTTTGTTTTGAGGGAATTTATTTTAATAAGATGAGATATTTTTCCATCCAAAAATATCTAAAATCTGAATAACCTCTCTCTAGAATATTTTCTCTCTCTAGGCCAAAACAGGTAGAAACAAGATCTTTTATATTTCTGAAGAGGGATTTGATTACAAGGGAAGATACAGGACATCTTGAGAGGTTGGGGAGGAATCTTACATTCTCTCCCACTTGAAAAATGCGAGATGTCCTCATCTCGCAAACTGGGGGTAATCTCGTAAAACAGTTCAGCTTCTTTCTCCCACGTGGCATCTTTAAAAGGATAGAACTTCCATTTAACCAATAATTCTCTCAAAATTCTATTCCTGAGAACCTTTTCTTGAACATCAAGGATTTCTTCAGGTTGGAGTTCCATCTGCCCTTGGGTTGAAGAAGTTAAGATTTCATCTCATCAAGCACATGATTCGGGCTTGGTATATACTTTTTAAGAAGGCTGACATGAAATACATTATGTACTTTGAGATGAGGAGGCAGAAGAAGCTCGCAAGCTAAGTCACCTACTTTCTTTATAATCAGATATGGTCCACAATATTTGCGGGATAACTTCTTGTTCTTCCCAAGAGATAGAGAACTTCTTTTGGGGCGTACTCGAATGAAGACCATATCTGTTTCTTTGAATTTTTTATATGTTCTCATCTTATCTGCATACTGCTTCTTTCTATCTTGGGCAGTTTTTATAACTTTACGAATTGACGGTATCTGCTGCTCCATGTCGTCAAGCATCTGTCTGGAAATCTCGACCTAATGAATGGGTCGGACCAAGTTAACGGAGTTAAGCAATCTTGTCCATACAGAGCTTTGAAAGGGCTCATCCCAATACTTCGGTGATAAGAAGCATTGTAGGTGAACTCGACTAGTTGCAGATAACTTAGCCACTTCTTGGGTTCCCTGCCACAGCATGACCGAAGTATATCTTCGATTACTTGGTTTACCCTTTCTGTTTGACCATCGGTCTCAGGGTGGTAAGCTGTGCTGAGATCCAAGAAAGTTCCTACTGCTTCGAAAAATGTAGTCCAGAATCTTGACATGAATTTGGGATCTCGATCACTTACTATTTTCTTGGGTAGGCCATGCAATCTAAAGATTTCCTTGAGAAACACTCTGGCCACATCCACTGCAGTGTAGGTTTCTTTTACTGGAATCAAATGGGCAACTTTGGTTAGTCTATCAACCACCACGAATAAGGAGTTGTAACCTGAAGGTAATCCAGTAATAAAATCCATACTGATACATTCCCACTTCATCTAGGGGATGTCTAATGGATGTAACTTCCCATGCATTTTTACTCTCTCGGCCTTGACTTTCTGACAGGTCAGACATTGACGTACATGATTAAGCACATCCTTTTTTAGACTAGGCCAAAAGAAGCTTTTCTTCACAAACATGTAGGTTTTGATGAAACCTGGATGTCCTACAATAAGGCTGTCATGGGCTTCATTCAGAATTTGACCCTTAGTTCCCTCATCATTGGGAATGCATAGCCTGCGATTATAATACATAATTCCATCATCAGGCTGTACCCTTGAACTCAGTTCAACTCTTGTGGAGTTTTGCTTTCCTGCATAAGTAGGGTAGCAATAGGGCGAAAGAATCTATCTTGCATGATCTTCTCTCTTGCTTCAATAATCAAAGGATTTAACACTACACTAATTGCAAGCAAGGAGGCTTTTCTGCTGAGGGCATCTGCTACCACATTTTCTTTGCCTGGGTGGTACTTGATTTCAAAATCAAATTCCTACAGGGTCTGCATCCACCTTCTTTGGCGCATGTTGAGATCCTTCTGAGTGAAAATCAAATTCCTATAGGGTCTGTATCCACCTTCTTTGGCGCATGTTGAGATCCTTCTGAGTGAAGAGCCACTTTAAGCTCTGATGATCTGTCATCAAAGTGAATCTTTAACCCAGTAGGTAATGTCTCTACAACTTCAGGGCATATACTACTGAAAGTAGTTTGAGGACATGGACAACATAATTCCTCTCATGCATTCTGAGTTTTCGAGATTCATAGGCCACTGCATGACCTTCCTGCATGAGTGCATCTCCTAGGGCAAAACCACTCGCATCAGTTACTACCTCAAAGGGTAGAGAGAAATCTGGCAGCTTTAGAACAAGATTGGTTACCAAGGCGGTCTTCACCTTATCAAAAGCACTCTGGCACCTGGCAGATCATTGAAACAGAATGTTCTTCTTGAGAAGATTAGTCAGGGGGGAAGCTATGAGAACATACTTTGGTATAAAAATTCTATACCAACCAGTCAATCCCAAGAATCCTCTGACTTCTTTCACTGTCTTTGGTTCATGCCAAAATCTATGACTGTGCTTGGACTTTTGCAGAATCTGGAGAAATTTCATTTTTGGATACCAGAAAGCCCAAGTATTCAGAGAAAGTGCATTTGCTCTTTTTTGCAAAGATTTGGTGCTTCTTTCATTGTCTTTGGTTCATGCCAAAATCTATGACTGCTTGGACTTTTGCAAAATCTAGAGAAATTCCATCTTTGGATACCAGAAAGCCCAAGTATTCAGAGAAAGTGCATTTGCTCTTTTTTGCAAAGAGTTGGTGCTTCCTTGGGATCTCAAGAAGTCTTTTGACATGAGCTTCATGGTCAGTTGCATTCTTTGAGTAAATCAGAATATCATCAAAGAAAACAAGCCAAGTGTTCTCTGAGAATGTCTTGCATTAAGCGATTGAATGTAGCTGGGGCATTTGTCAATCCAAACACATGACATTGAATTCATAATGCCCATATCGAGTATTGATGGCTGTCTTCGGGATATCTTGCTCATTAATCCTGATCTGATAATACTCTGATTTGAGATCTATCTTTGTGAAGATTTGGGCTCCACTTAGCCTGTCTAGAAGCTCATCAATTCTGGGGATGGGATACTTATTCTTAATTGTGCTGATTGAGACCTATGTAGTCCACAGAGAGTCTTAGCGTTCCATCTTTCTTTTTCTGAAAGAGAACTGGCGCACCCCAAGGTGAAACACTGGGTCTTACAAACCCTTGTTCTAACAGCTATCTAAGCTGTTCCTTGAGTTTGATGGCTTCAAGAACTGGCATTTTATACATGCGCAGGGCTACTGGCTGAGCTCCGAGGGTAAATTCTTTGGGATATCTTGCTCATTAATCCTGATCTGATAATACACTGATTTGAGATCTATCTTTGTGAAGATCTGGGCTCCACTTAGCCTGTCTAGAAGCTCATCAATTTTGGGGATGGGATACTTATTCTTAACTGTCAGCTGATTGAGACCTCTGTAGTCCACACAGAGTCTTAGCGTTCCATCTTTCTTTTTCTGAAAGAGAACTGGCGTACCCCAAGGTGAAACACTGGGTCTTACAAACCCTTGTTCTAACAGGCTGTTCCTTGAGTTTGATGGCTTCAAGAACTGGCATTTTGTACATGCGCAGGGCTACTGGGGCTGAGCTTTGAGGGTCAATTCTATCACATGATCTACTTCTTGAATAATTGGAGGCATCTCAGTTAATTCTGCTGGGAATAAATCATCATAATCACTTAACCATTCAAGTTCTTTAGCTTTTAACTTTGTGTCTATCTACTAGATTCATTTTGACAACATAAATGAGCTGCTTCTTTCTAAGTCCTTTTAGTAACATAGAAGCCTTTACTAATTGTGGACTTGGGGATCCTGAAATTTCGATTCCTTGAACTTTATTTTCGTGAAGGTCACGGAAGGAAATGGTTCCATTATGACAGTGAATGTCAGCTTGATTTTTGTGGAGCCAATCCATTCCAAGAATCGCGTCGAAAACTCCCAAAGGTATAACTCTGAACTGACACAGTCAGTTAAATTCCCATCTAGATTGAACTAAATACGATCTGTCTCAAGGTGAGTGAAAAGAATCTTCACTGGCCAATTCAACTTGCATAGGTTTCCTTAATTTCTAATCTAAGACTAGCTTACGCAAGCATCCAGGTGAAATGAAAGAATGAGTACTACCTGAATCAATCAAAAGCTTAAAAGGCTTACCCTGATACTCATCTGGAGTATGGATGACGGAGAATTGATGGTTTGGCCCTTGGTTTTCAATTGCTGCATAAATCTATCCTCTTTCTTCTTCCACTACTTCTACTATTATGACTGCTCTGGTTGCTGCAGTCTGAGTTGGAACTCTTTCTCTTTGGTTGCCCTAGTTCTGGAAAGGAGTTCTAATGCTACTCTGGACAGAGGCAAATGGCTGAGCTGGAGTTCTCCTGGGATTGCCTTGATTTTGATGAGATGGGCGCTGATTTGACTGATAGGAAGGGTCTCTACACTGTAGGTCCTTGACTTCCCTATCGGGTAGTCTTTCAGCTGGTGATCAAAACCCTGACATGTAAAACACCGGTTCTCACTTCTGAGCTCATCCCTCTGAATCCTTAAAATAGGTGGGGCTCCTGAGAAAGTGTTCTGTGGTGGGAAGGATCTTCCTTCACTTCTGAATCTCCCAGTATCCTGATTCTGATTTGGGCGTTGCTGTCTCTTTGGGGGAGGAAAGTTTGAAGTACTTCCCGGGGTTTGGAATCTTTTAAAGTTAGAGGGTGCAGCGGGACCTTAACTTCAAAGGCTTTGGCAAAGTCCTTTGCCATTCTTACTGCTTCGGCCATTGAGACAGGTTTGGCATTCTTTACTAAGGTGTCCAATGGCTCGCTCATTCCTCGAATGAACCTAGCCATCAGCTGCTCTTCATCCAATTGTGGAGAATATTTGAGGAGAAGGGCAAAAGCTTGATGGTACTCTTCAATTGTCCGGCTATCTTGCTTTAGTTCCAAGAACTCATTCATTTTAGTATATGTGTCAGCTTACGAAAGGTGGGGGTACGCATGTACCTTCGAAGCCATTATCGCATATGGATGTCCATGTGGTAATAGGGAGGACCTTATGTTAGGGCGACCAACTTTTTGTCCATATGCGATCATTTGTATTGGTGCGCTAGTATGTGTACGGTCCAAGGAGGCATCTTTTTGGGGTGGAGACCCCTTTTTTGGGGCACCAGCCTCAGTATGTGTGCCGATGCATCTGACAGATGTCGATATTTTTTTCAAAGAAATTTTCCGGGGTGTTTTCTTGGTCGCAAGGTGCAGTTTGTTTGTCAATCGGACACCCGAACATGCATGATTAAGGTTGGAAGTTTATGTAGAGGCTTATTCCGGTGTCCATTTTTTTAGTGTTGTAAAATCCTTTAATAGGGTAAAATCGCTTGTAGATTTCAAATTTGGACTTGGAATTTTAAGATTCCAAGTCGTTAGTGAATAATATCAAGTGCACTAGGAGCTTCCACATCTCGTTCACTGCCAAATCAGATGGGGTCAAATCTAGCGCAAGGACAAACTGCCACTACTATAGAATAGGAGAGAGAAACAATAAAACCATGCTACTCCTTGATGTTTTTTCGAGCATGGCTTCAGTCTTTGTGCTATTCAGTCATACGTGCTAAAAACTATGTTTATTCCGTTCTCTTTTTCATCCCTGTTTCCCACGCAATACTTCAAGCTTACTTCCCTTGTTAGGTCCCAACTTCTCCGCTGTGATCCTCTCAGTGGTTTATACAGGCGCAATTGCTATGTCACTTTCATTTTTAGTGATGATGCTAGATACCAAAATAATAGAAATCCACGCGAATGTATTGCGCTACTTACTAGTAGGTGGTACTATTGGACTAATTTCTTGGTCGAAAATCTTTGTCATTCTAGACAATGATTACATTCCAATACTACCAACCAATTTGAATACAACCTATCTGAGATATACGGTTTATGGTGAAAGAATACAAAGTTGGACTAATTTGGAAACATTAGGCAATTTACTTTATACCAACTATCTAGTGGTGTCTAGTCCGATTTTATTAGTAGCCATGATTGGGGCTATAGTACCAACTATGCATAAAACTACTAAGGTTAAGAGACAGGATGTGTTCTAGCAAAATGCTATAGATTTTAGGAGGACCATCGGAAAGATACGCGAGAATAAGCAAATACAAAGTCTGCTGCCACCAAAGCCTCATTTTTTTCGGTCCCCACCATAACTTCCATGGGTACTGGTTTAGTCTCTGCACACCAACTTTCATAGATATCGGGGGGCAATACTCGAATGTTCATAGCGTGCAACCCCATCTGATAAATATTTTTTACTCTTTCAATAGAAGGCTTGGAAAGAAGGACTCATCAAGTATGCATAGTGTCATTGATAACACTATCGCGGATAGTTTATGGGGACTAAAATGACAGGGAGGTAGAGCACGCTTTAAGCAAATCTAGTATTTGTAACTACGAGTTTGATAGAATACCACCTTCCATATCGGTTTGGATTCCATATCAGTTGCAACTTCTTCATTTACTAATTTCTTCAAGGGGCTAGATGTCATATCCAAGGGCCTGTCAAGCAACATTATTTCATTGACTACTTTTTCCCTTTCCTAAATCCTAGAGGGAGAGGTGATAGGGCCAAGGAGCCACCTAAAGGATGGATTTCTTGAAGCTGCGTCCAAGATAGACTGAGCAAATATGGCCGTCCTCCCGGATGCACAATCAAGCCAAAATTGAGCTTATCCCCGCTAAGAATTATGGCAGAGCCGTTTATGAATGTCTCCATATGGTGGTGGACCCGATTTGATCGGTGATGATGGGAACATAAATTCCCAACCATTCATGCATTGGAGAGATCGTTTCCCATTCATCGGTAGAAGCTATTCTCGAAGCTCAGGTCGAAACAACAAAATCAAGGGACATTGCTTAAATGCTACTACAGGTACGTGTGGAGAAATGTTGAAAAGAGCAATGTTTGCTAGAGAATTGGGAGTACCTATTAGAATGCATGGCTACCCGACCATACTAAAAAGGACCATAACTTCATCTATTAAATGGACATATATTATTTATTGAAGATGGGCATGCTACAGTCTTCAATTTCAAGTTATCTTCTCGAAGTTCCATAAGCATATGTTGATGTAGAAGGTCCATTTTAAAAGGCCAAGCATGGTGGACACCAATGCTCAATGGCATGCACTCAAATGAGTGACTTTCAAAACAACTACTACATAGACAACAGTGTCCAATGTGTACATGTCACAATAATATGGAAAAACCACTTTATTTCATTAATCAGCCCAAGTGTTGCAATGAGATATGGATCTATGTGAACTAGCTCTTGCAAAAAAAGGAATAATAAAAATAAAGGAGATTAAATAGCTTTCTAATGTTACAAACTCTTGCACCATTTTTGAACTAGCCCCTGGCTACTTTACGGTGCTCATGTCTCGATTTATAGCTGATGACATAACTTCTGAGATGAGTGATGACATTTGCATGGATATTTACTATATCTACGTGGTTGTGGTGCCACTCTGAGATGGCCTTACTGGCCATCACCTCTCTCTTGGTTGCCTGTGGGCACATTCAGCTTGATGACGACGCCCTTGTGTACTCTTTGAAGTCTCTTTTAGATATGCATAGTGTGACGACACTGTAATGAAACTATTACTCTTGCTCTCATGTTCTCTTAGTGCAAAACCCTATGAGGAAATTCTTACAGAGATGTTGATGCTCTCTATTTGCAAACCGACTATCATACACCTACCAATTGAAAGACAAAGGCTAGGGTTAGTGTGGTTGAGCTATGAGATGCACACACTGGATGAATAGGCACATTTGGAGATTGACGAGGCTATGATAATTGGCAAGGCTCACAGCACAGCTAGTGGGTGTGTTGTGCATATCTAGAAGAGAAAAGAGGATGGAATCCATAACTCTAATACCATTTGATGGAAATTGGGAGAGAGGAGAGAAGGAGATTAAATCATAACATGAGTTTAAGGAGGTTCAAAGGTTAAGTACTTCATAATCGATATATAGGCATAATCAATGGGATTAACACAAGATTAAGAGTGCTTAATCAACACACAAGATTAAGAGTGCTTAATCAACACACAAGAGATAATCATAATCACATACGCTTATTCTCATTAGCTTGAGGATCTTGATAGCCATGAAACGATACATCAAATGTGAGCACGTTCATCTCCTTGATTTACTCCACATTTTCAATGAATATCTCTACATCCCTTGATTCTCTCAATCATCCCACGTGGCTTATCTTGCCTACATCATCACTTACATCAAGCTGGGAATCTACCCTTTGACTTTGGCATTCACCCTTCTTACATTTACACTCATAATAACCCTTAATCAATTGAATGGTTGCCCCTTTTGAAAAGATGTGGGGGAGAAGAGAGCTTGAGCTCTTGTAAGCACACACACTCACACAAACCGTAGAAGAGAACACACAAGGTGAGAGGCTGAAAATTATTCTTCTTCTTCTCACAACAAAAGAGCTCTACATAGAAGATAAATTGACTAACACACGTAATAGAGTATATACAAGCAGTCCCTTAATGTTAACACACTAAGTGGAGTGGGTAGGTATGGACTAGTTGGTGTAGTTCAGCTGTAGGATCTCTAGTGCAACCTACTAAACCCACCAGTGATGTAAATGTCAATCGATCATGTAGGCGCCTCGTGAGTGTCAGCTCATGTTGAGCTTGACATCTCAACACTCCCCCTCAAGCTCAACTCCAGCTCATGAACTCCAAGCATATCTCAAAATTTGTGGAGCTTCTCAGCTCCCAATGCCTTCGTGAAGATGTCAACAACATGATCTTCTGTGCTGATATAAGCCAAGTCAATGTTGCCTGTCAAGACTCTTTCCCTGATGAAGTGGTAATGTACCTCAATGTGTTTTGTCCATGCATGGAAAATTGGGTTCCTGGCCAACTGTATACTACTAAGATTTTCACAATATATGACAACCTTTCTCTCCACATGCAACCCCAAATCAGCAAAGTAGCTTGCATAACCAAGTTACCTCACACACTGCCACCCATAGCTCCTCTGTACTCAACAAGGCAACTGTGGGATGCTTCTTGCTACTCCATGTCACAGCAAAACTCCCCAATGAAAACATAAATCCACTGGTAGATCTCCTATCTGAGATGCTACCTGCCTAATCTACATTTGTGTACCCATATAGCTCCAATGGTACACCTACTACATAAAACAATGCATAATCAATAGTGGCCCTCAAATACGTGTCACACACTGTCAAGATGTGGTTTGCATGGAACCTGCATAAAATGGATCTCTAAGCCAATAGTGTAACTCAAATCTAGCTTGCTGATCGTGACATAGATCAAACTCCCCACAATCTTCTTGTACATAGTGGGATCCTCCAACACATAACCTGCATCCACAACAAGCTTTCCATTTTGATCTAATGACACCAAGATTGACTTACAATAAGCCATCCCATACTTGGACAACATGTCTAATGCATACTGCCTCTGTGACAGCCAAATACCATCAGGTGTGCGAATGACCTCAATTCCCAAAAAATAGCACAGATCTCCCAAATCCTTCATCTCAAACTTCCTTTTGAGAATACTTTTCACATGATCAATCTCATCCAAGTTATCACCCCCAACAATAAAATCATTGACATAGATGTTGATGATCACAATACCCTTATCACTCTTGCGCACATACAAAGAGTGATCTACATTTGCCATATGAAAACCAATAGTGACAAGATACTCAGCAATCTTGTCATACCATGCTCGTGGAGCTTGCTTCAACCTATACAAAGCTTTATAAAGCTTACATGCATACTCCAGGTGACCTGTATCTTCAAAAGTAGGTGGCTAATCCATATACACTTCAAAAGTAGGTGGCTAATCCATATACACTTCACCATGCAAAAACACATTTTTTAGTCTGAATAGACATCTTAAACACCTTATATTGTGGCCAAAGACCACGTAGACACACTTCCGCCTTATCATCATCATCATCAAAAACAGGAACACCAATTGATGCAAGGGATTCCACAATGCCCTTGATCTTCAAGGCATAATTATTCATAGACATATTTTTTTTCTCCACAGTATGAAGCTCATTCTTCAACTAAATCTTTCGTGCCTTGGTGTTAGATTCATACAGCTTCACCAAGGTGTCCCATGGCTACTTAGGTGACTAGGCATCCTATATATGCCCAATCATGGTATCTTGTACACTAATAGAAAGTCAATACATGACTTTCCTTGCTCCTTGATTCTAATCCTTGAATTCTTTTACATTTGCATCAATTGGATTAATCTCCGATATCTCTGTTGCCTCCTCATGTTCACCTTCAATGTAGTCCGAGTAACCTTTTCCCATCAGGAAATTCATCAATTTTGACCTCCAAGCATGGAAGTTGTTCTTGTCAAGCCTCTTTGTAACAACCTGGTTTATTCCATCATTCGACATCTTGTCTGCAATAGAGATTTACCAAAAAAATCACTCTTATTTGACCTACACAAACTATTGTATTCTCTACAGCGGTACTATATTGCACCCAAACTATCATAACCAGTGACCTCAATTTACATACATACACCCAATAGCAACTTTGAGACCTCTTTGTAGTACACACAGTGTCTGCAAAACTAATCACCCTTCCTGCAGTTCCAAAAATAGAGTTCTGTAGACAATTGAAACTTACCCGTGCAGCCCCTGTTGTTGCTACTGTGCGAATTGAAACATGGAGGTCCAAACGCGCTCGAAATACGATTTTGGTCCAAAACTTCTATCCAACGACAACAGATAGTATATTTTTCTTGTAGCTCTACTCCCACGAAGAAATCTCCTCAATCGGTGTTCATTTGCTAGTGCCTCCCGAAGAGCTCCCGCGATGACAAGGGTGTAGTAGCCAACACAAAGGGGAAAGAGTAGATGAAACTCTTACCCTCGTACCGCTTCCTGTGCTTATCTTGCTTGCTGTTGAGCCCTTAGCATAAACCAGGCTTTCATACCATGAAAAGATATGGGAGAGAAGAGATCTTGAGCCCTTGCAAGCACACACACTCACACAAACCCTAGAAGAGAACACACAAGGTGAGAGACTAAAAATTCTTCTTCTTCTTCACATAACAAAAGAGGTCTACACTACTCTCCCCCCTCCCCCGTGTGAATCAACTTAAGGGGGTACCCTTAAGTCTTAAGGGGGTACCCTTAAGACTAGAGGGGGGGTACCCTCCTACCCCCCCCTCTAGTCTTGTTTCTAGTAAAACCAACCTTTCTCTCAACTTAAGGAAACTCTACTATTTACTCCTAATATAAAGAGACTTAAGCAAGCACATTTTTGCTCTAAGAGGTGGTTTCCATCGAAGAGTCTTTTGCTCATAAAGTGAGCAAAATGACTCCAAATCCACTGTCTACTAATGATGAGGTGTATGGACCCATAGGGGTTGCCTAGTCTATGGAGAGAATTCTAGATCATCGGTGTGGTAGAGTAAAACATAGAATAAGAGAGCTTAGATCTAGCTTCAATTGGTTTTAAATCTTTATAAAAATTAATTTTTTTATTAAGTCCCTTGTTTTCTAGTGTTTTATTGTTTTAAGCTAAGTGGCTATTTTAATGAACATCGTGTAAGATTCCTAATTAGTGAACTTGCCTATATATGTCACACAGTGTGGTAGGATTAGTTAGAAAAAAAAATGATGGTGGGTAAGTTGGGTGGAAAGTGGGAGGATGGAACACCCTGATGGCGCCATCCTATGGACAGGTGGAACCAATTAGTTAGGTAACTTTTCAACAAAATTAGTCAATCGCACTAGGCTAGGCAAGTAAGTCCTTGGGAAATTCTACTCTAGAAGGACTAGGCCAGTAGCCATGCCTCACATAGATGGGAAAAAAGGCGTTGTTTGTAGGAATCAAGGATAGAGGTTGCCCAAGATAGGTCGATCACTCTATGGGTGATTCGATTTTAAAAATCATTTTAGGAGACCATGCTCCCCTGTAGGATAGAACTAGGTCTTACCTAGAAGTCGTATCCTCAAATCTCTACATGGTCGAGGTGTCGAAGAATAGGCATTTTTTTAAAGACTTAGTATACTATCTTAAGGATTCTCCTTTTAGGTTGGGGGACCTTAAAATTGGTATCAGAGCAGAGTTTTAGTTCCTAGGATTTGTTATTTAGGATTGTTTTGAAGTATATGTTTCACCTCAATTGGATGTTTCTTGATAAAATACCTTACTAGTATAAATTGATTGTTAAATGAATGATTGTAGGAGGAGGAAGACGCTTACTCCATATTCCCAGTCTTCCAATGCATCTTGGAGATAGTTTGTCATTCCTAGAATTTTGAATTCCGCAATACGATGAGGCAAATACTCGAGAAGTTGTTCCTCCCTGATCCCTCTGATTGTGAACATGCTTAAGTGGAGTGGGTAGACATAAATTCATGTGTCCCATGTCCAATGTCCATGACCATAATCCATAACCTTTCTAATGCTAAAGATATTACATATCCCAAATACAATAAATGTCCAAAATACCATCCCATGTCTAAGGTCAAGCTATCAAATGCACCATATATATGTGCTTCTAATGAGTGTAGAGATGGTCATAGATGATGAACCATCTTTCAACATCTACCAGGTAAGATGGGAGGATATCGTTCAGTCGGTTCCTCATGCCACCATTGAGGAAGAATGTTTACAAGTAATTTGTGATTTCATTCAAAGGATAGTGGAGTATGAGAGATTCTAGCAAGGGTTCATGGTACCCCCTAAGGCACCTATGTAAGGCACCTATGTTGTAGGTCAGGACATCAAAGGTAAGAGCTCTTGCTATGAGCAACATTGTTACACTACCAGTGAGCCCAAGTTATCCTACTTTCGTAGTGTCACTTGGCTACACTATAGACCCGACACTGCATCAATTATTCCACAAGACCCGGCTAGCATAAAGCTATATGCCCACGGTCACTACGGTAACAACTATGGCTCAACCAATGCTACACCCTATGTTTACTACCACTGCACGTATAGTTGGCACAACTGTTCCAACTACGGGTTCTATAGGAGGAGCATCCTCTTCACATCGCCCTCCTTTTGTCACATCTCACTCTAGTGCGCATTTTACATTATGTCGAAAAACCCCAAAATCATGGCATCAGAGTGTTGTTAAGCACCTCTATTATGTCAAAAACCCCTTTTAAAACATTAAGGAAAACCTTGGAAAAAAATTTGTTGATTTTTTTTCTAGTTTTGTAAAAATTTTGGATTCGTTCATGACCAGGACTTGGATCATCTAGCATTTAGATCGTTGAATCCACAACTAGATTGTTGAACCAGAGCTTAAATGTGGTTAATGGGAGATTATGGTAAATGATCTTCATTGCAACATACTTGAGCTTTAAGAAAGGGGATGTCAAGGCACCAATCAAATATTCTCTTGTAAGAGGGTATAAAGTTGAGTAAAGACCCCTACAATATCTAAGCTTAAGTAGCTTGTCAAACTAGAGAGAGATGAGCCATTAGTGAGAATGTTGGAAAACAAGTTCATACACAAATGGTAAGTGAAACCTATTTACTACAATGCTATGGTTTTTATTTCAAGAACCTTCTTTCTCTCTAGCAAGAACCTTCTTACTCTCTAGCAAATAACCATAGTAATCAAAAATTATATATATACAAAAGGGCTTTGCCTAGTTGACCAACTTAAATGGATGCCCAATTCCTATCTCTACCCATATATACAAGCATGTTTGCTATGGTTGGCTTTGATACATCAATGGCCCACGACTATACATAATGTTAAAATAAATTAGGCTAGAGGTAGGGATTTGGGTGTATGGAAAGAGTCTAAACCCCTTGCCTAGACTTGCTCATATCCTCGAAAGCTGTGAAAGATGGTATGTCTATGTGAGGGTCTTCACTTCATCTTCGTGGGATGACCACTATGTGGAAGTGTTGTATCGCCTTTAAATGCTAGAGTGGTTTACAACACTTCATCTTCGTGGATGACCACATTATGTGGAGGTGTTGTATTGCCTTTAAACGCTAGAGTGGTTTACCATTATTATAGGTGAACACAAAATTATAGTAGGTAGCTGAGGAGGATGAACTCTAAATAGAACATCTCCTCAAAGGCTTATATCTTGAATGCCTTTGAAATTTGGATTCTTTACAACAAGAAATCCATAAATTTGGTGTAGTGTGGGCCCAACACTGATGTTGAAGGAAAGGCCCTGCAAATGAGACTCATTGTACTTGTACCATTGATGCATGGGTCCCTTATCATCTTTAAAATCATATAAGCATATCCAAATTGTGTTGAAGAATTTGGTGGTGGCTTGGATGGTAATATCTAGTGTGTCCTAATGTGTGAGACAATAAACTAGACTATCAGCCCGCACATGATTCATTCTTTGCTCAAAAGCATGCAAAATGGCAGTGACTCAAAATCTAGGAAGTTGAGGAGGAGAGGATTGGCCTCATTATTCATTGAGTGATTTGAAGTATGGGTTTAGGGATGATTTCCATTTCAACATAGTTGAGATCATCAATTGGTTTTAGCCTTAGGGTTTATTTTTCCTCTTTTTGAGCTTGTGGAGGCTCTTTTGGCTTCCTCCCAAAAATTTGTGGTTCTCTTTACCAACATAGGTCCCTCACGAGTCATTTAACTCATTACTAAATCTTAAATTAGGTGGCCAAAGCACTTGTATTCTTCTTCTCATATCAAAGAGCATCAATTTTAGCATGGAAAACAATGATTTTGCCTATCAAACACTCTATTGGTTGTCATTCTCCAAAACAAGAGGGATATAAAGTTGAAAATATCAAAACTTTTTGCCTATCAAACACTCTATTGATCATCATTCTCTAAAACTAGAGGGATATAGAGTTGAAAATAGAAAATATATAGGGATATGGAGTTGAAAATATCAAAACTTAAGTTATATTAACAATTCTTGACTAAAAAAATATATCACATATTCTCCATTTTTCTAAATTATTTTGTGCATGTGCATTGGGTAGGGTATGTAAATGGAGCTATTTATGCATGTAAAAAGTTTTCCTTGCTACGTTCCTTGCCTCTTTACTTGTTTTTAACACTTTTGGAAGTTTTTTATGCTTGGGTCATAGATTGGGAACTAGCTAGTGCCCAAAACATGTTCCCAATACAATTAAAGCCTTACATGATCCAGATTTTGTTACAACAGTGGATTTTAGCCATGTATAATGTGAAATATCTAAGCTAGGGTGAGGATTACAAAGTGGTACAAACCACACAACCTCATTCAAGATTATAAAAGGCCTTTAAAAAAAATTTTCCCTCATTATTTTCCATCATTGTTACTTTTCCACTCTTCCTTAATTTTCTCTCTTGGATTCAAGAACCATTAGTGGTCGTTGTATTGGTGGTGCTTTAGAGATTCATTAGTGCTAGATTAATGTTTTCTTAACACTGATGATTGAACCTTTCACATTGGCGTTTTACATTTTCCCACTCATTTGTGTTAGGCTTAGGGGCTAGCAACAAGGAGTCACCCAAGGAGGGGGGCCATGAGTATTATGGACCTCATCGTCGGCAATGTGAGTTATCAAGGCTATCTGTAGGAGTTCTAGAGATACACCATCTACTTTGCATATCATATCAAACTTGGAGGCAACAAACTCATCCCTTTGTATCCTTCATGATGTTGTTCATATAGATGAGCAGATAAACGCATCATCATGTTGCTCTAGTATCACATAGCTTAACATATCGCTAGGTGTGTGAGATTGGCTCTGTTAGAGATGGAGCCTACTTATCCATACCTTTTTCTTGATATTTATGCGATGCAACCTAGGGCAAGGAACCCCCTTACTATTTATAAATGTTGTTCCCATACTCATATAGCGGCACATATCTATAGTTGATATTTTACCATGTATGGGAAGATGCCAAACAACCACCAAATCTCCATCTACTTAGTGAGAAATCATATGTAAACTCTATCTTAGGGAATTGGGTTGATATTAGATATATAGTAGTACTACACCATGAGACCATGTACTTATGCCATAGGCACATTTATCCCACTGGGTTTTTCCCCATGGCTATCTAGGTGTGAAAAAGCACCTTAGGGTTATCTAGTATATAAGCAACCTCATTTACGGGCTGCTCATTTATACTTTCTCTTTGTAATTGTAGAAAATTTCACCTCTCTCCTTTGAGGTTGCTAATATCTCTCACTTTACTCATCCGTGTTCTTGTATTTGAGTATTGTGTGTCTGTGAATCTAGTTCTATTCTGTAAGTATTGTGTATGTAAGGGTCTAGCTCTATTACTTTCTTTGAACATTTGATTTCAAAGTCAAATCACCCAATCTTTCAGCAATCTAAGACTCCAATCGATAGTCCTACTGCTATTTTTCAAGAGTTTGTAAATTTTTCAATAGCATCTTGACTTTCATTCAAGCTTTCTCTTCACATCCTTCCTTTTCAACTTCAGTAGTAGTTAAGTATGGACAATAACTCTACAAATAAATTTTTTGGGTATCATTTCCAAAGAGGAGAAATTATATGGATTGAACTACTCTCTATAGAGTTTTATCCTTGTTACAAAGGGCTTATGGGGGTCATGTTAGTATGATGATGATCCTCACCCTATTGCAATTTCTCTTGCTACTCCCTCAAAGGGGTCAAGGCCAAAAGACCTAGTCTCAAGTCCCTCAAACTACTTCTTGACCAAAAAAAAGGGATTCACATGCTTTGGCATTGATTATCTTGTCAGTTAGAAGGTCAACTATTTCGCACATTCACTCTTGTAAAACATCCATACTTTCTTGGAACACTCTAGAAAATTTGTATCAAGATAAAAATCATGCACATGTTTTTCTCAAAAGACGACTCGACAATTAGAAAACATAGGAGAAGGGATCCATGAATGAACACTTAACCAAGTTGCAAGACTTAAGAGAATAGCTTCTGTTCACCAAACTGGACATGCTTCCTTGCACAAAAGAGAGGGTAAAGAGAAAGAAGGCTATGCAAGGATTGGTGTTCGGGAACTAGAGATTAGCCAACCCTAATGAGGTAACGTTAACTCCCTATGTGAGGCCACCTAAGGGCTCACTCCACCACCATTTGTGTCACTCAAGTGGAGCTTCCACAAGCTAGGTAATGAGCAAGGAGAGAGGGAGATATGGATAGCGCAACTCCTATTCCATGCCTCATGTTTGTAATAGTGAAGATGAGGAAGAAGACAAGAAGACGGTGAAGAAGAAGTAAGCCAAGAAACCATCACCTACATGCACACACCAACAATCAAGCAAGAAAGCATAAACATACACAAGCTCACCACCATAGCCACGAGAGAGAGAGAGAGAGAAGGAAAACTAAAATGTGATAATGGGATTGTCCCTTTTCATATTTCATAAGTCACTTATATACATGAGCTCTCTCTTTACAATGGCTGGCCACCCATTAACAATTGGCAACCCAAAACTAATTCACTAGCTCTATGTACACCTATGCTTATTTTTGTGGGCTGGCATTACGCAAGTCATAAACTTGGTCATCCCATATATCTTTTACATGAAGCACTTGGCACAATTTACATAAAGATGAGGTACATGAAGCGTAACCATGTTTTAGAATAACTGTTAGCTAGTTGTGGTTAACATACCCCCTCCCTATTTCAGATCCATCCTCGGAGCTGGCAAGTAGATGGAATATGTTCTGATGAAGTCGTACTGCAATTTGGGATATGGGGGGGATTGGTGAAAGGCCTTGCAGCTAGTCCAGAAGGTTGTCTCCATCATATCCTCAAAGGTTTGGAGTCACCAAGCGGGTATGCCACTGGATGCCCACTTATAGTAGCTGAATAGTTGCTTCAACGTAGGGCCTTTGTTAAGGTCAAAGAAGGCAAGGCCTTGGCTGCCCTCTTGGTGTGGTTCCACCCTAGAAAAAGGATTCCAAGAGTGTAATGATGAGGTTTAAAAATTGTGAACAATATAACGAGGTATTAAACTTGATCATATTTGGCAATGAAAGTGTGCATCTTTGCTAGCATGCTGGCCTCTGTGCATGGGCTCTGGGATGTCGGTGGGGTGAACCAAGGGAAGTTGAACTATAATTTGGGATTTGTTGTTTGCTTTTGTTGGAATACGTCACAGTACCAACGTTTGCAAAAACGGGTAGGTATGTGGGATTGATCACAAGTGACAGGGTGCCTTGCAGTGTTCCACCCACAAACATAGGGTTGCCAGATAGGTTTCTCGCCCACCATAAGGTTAAAAGTGATGGGCTGAGCATTGGAGGTGAGTTTCAAGTAACCTCCATGCTATTGGTAGCGATTGTTGGCGCTTCCATGCTTCGTGTTTGGCATCGAGATAAGGCCAGAGGACATTTATGTCTACACGATCTCTAAGCTTGGTGATGGGTGCTCTTTGGAGTTGTTGGCCAAGTAGGATATTGATGGCTTGCTCAAACTCCATGTGATCCAAGGGGTTGTGCCAATTAAGTAGGTTGGGTGGCAGATCCACTTCTTCATGTTCCTATGGGGGTAGTGGGGGAATCTTGCCTTCCTTTAAAGGGGTGGGAGAAGGGAGGTTAGCACAAAATTGTGGAAGGCGGTGGACCACTTGAAGTAGAGGTGGGAGTGGTGAGGGTGGCATCAAGGAAAAGAGGGGGGGCCTTGCCAATGTTGAGAGTGTATCAGTGATGTGTTTTGGGTGGCCCAGGTCGAGATGGAGGGTTGGAGGGGGTGACAAAGGTGTGGGTGAGGGAGGCAGAGATGAAAATGGAGGTGGTGTGTTGGAGGGTGAGGGAAAAAGTGGGAGGGTGATGGTTGAAGAGGTGCGGGGTGCCGAGGAGTGGTTGTGGGCACCCGTGTGGGGTGGACGGGGTGGGGGATGAGAGCTAAGGCATGGTTGTGATTGGTGATGCGGAGGAGGCTGGAAAGTGGGGGGATCATTTGGGGGCATGTTGGTGTTGTCCCTTCCCTCATCATTGTCATCATTTTCGTCATCAAAGTTGTGGGGCTACGGCGTTTGGAGTCAAATAAGGCCTAAGATTCTTCTGCCTCATCGGGGGAGATATCGAAAAGATATGCCACATGAGAATCATCAAATTACATAATCTCGGTGGTGACAAGGACTTGCAACTGAAGGTAGCAAAATGACGATAAAAGGGCTAAAAGCCCATAGGGGGAATAAGGGGGGAGCTCCCAATGGCAAGAGATTTGTAAGCCCAATAGATGGTCTCCGAACCGTGGTGTTCCAGGAAGTTGAGGGCTGCAGATTTGGAGGCTGCATAAGGGTATGGGCAAAGGCCATGGGGATCGGAAAGGTCAATTATGGCATCGTTGTTAGTGGCATGCCCATACCTCATAGGATTTGCCTAGTTGTTAGTGGCATGTCCATACCTCAAAGGGTTTGCCTAGTTGTTAGTGAGGTTTCCATCAAGGGGGTAGATGGGGATTTGCCAACATGTATGCGGGCTTCCTCCTATTGTTTGGATATTAACATGGTGTCTTTGGAGGATGGAGAGGATTTGGGTTCTGGGATAGGGGGGGATGATGGCTGGTCTTTGAATGTGGATGGGTTGGTAGCTCCTCCCAGCCCATAGAGCATGATAGATGACCTTGGTTAAAAAAGAGGATGTAGTGAGCTTTCCCTAGGGGTTTGAGTAGACTGAATGAAGCTCTTTGTGTATATATTCAGCCCAATTGACCAGGATGCCTTGGTACGTAGCGCATGACATTGTTGTACCTGATGTATGGTTGCTCTCAATACGGGGAAGATGGAGGGCATCTCGGACAAGATCAAGGCTTAGGTGGACAGTTTGGGTATTGCCTTCATTATCAATGACCTGCCTTGTGGCATGGCATCATAATCATCCATGAAGTACAAGAAATTAACGAGATTGGGCCCCCAAGGCTACAAGAAGGTGGAAAAGCCACCGAGCCCTATTTACTCATGCGGGCAACATTGGCTGGGTCTACCATAGCTTGATAACAAGATTCGGTGTTTTATAGAGAAACTTGTGCTCAACATTGTGAGTATTCTTCATAAAGCTGTACATTGTGTGGCCCATGACCTGCTTCATGAGAGCCGCGCAAAATCAAAAATCCGATGCTTCCCATATTCCTCGAATTGGAGGCCGACATGCCTCTTCTTCTTCTAAGGGGTATGAGGAAGGACTTCATAAGAGGAGTCCAACTACGCGGGGGATTCCATGAGGTGAAGGCCGACATGCCTCTTCTTCTTCTAAGGGGTATGAGGAAGGACTTCATAAGAGGAGTCCAACTACGCGGGGGATTCCATGAGGTGAAGGGTAAGAAAGTTGGTGGCAAGATGTAAAAGTTTAGGAGAAAAACTACAAGAGTTTAGCTAGAGCGGAAGGAGAAAAGTGAGTGAAATGAATTGGGTGGGACCTTTATATAGATTTCCACGAGCATGGCTTCCTAGAGGTATAATCATGGCTTCACAAGGGTAACGGAGGGGGAGTGAATGGCGGTGGGTTTTGTAGAGTGAACGGCCATGGGTTAACATAGAGGGGGAGTGAACAACCATGGGTTTTGCAGAGTGAACAACCATGGAGTCACAAGGGTATGGATGTGGCTTAGTAGATTGAAAGTGAATGGCCATGGATTTGATGAGCGAATGAGCATGGATTTGAAGAGTGAACGACCATGGGTTTCTGTTGAAATTTGAGCATAATGATGAGCTATGGTGGATCAAACACTAGAATCAACATCATTAACAAAGTGATTAAGAAATAATTAAGATGTAATTAGTGAATAATTACAAATAGATTAATGTAGGCATGGATACTCAAAAACCAGCAAATTCTCATTAGGGCTATGCCTCAATTTATAGTGTTTACATCAAGCATCAAATCCCATTGATTTCTCCATGATTCACTCCCAGAATATCTCCACCTTTTGCCTGATTCTCTCCACCTCTTCTCTTTTCCCTGAATATCTCCCAGAATATCTCCTCACTCCTAAATTCCCTCATGCTACCCATTATTCTCTCCCAGTAGATTCTTCTAACCTTTTCACAGGTTCTTTCACAATTACATCTCCTCTTTTACAGCCTCTAACCAAGGGCTTGTTCCCACACACACCCTATTCACTTGTATATTTCAACACCTCCCCTCAAGTGAATAATCCTAGCACACCTAGACCCTATACCAAGTTTGCCTCCCCTTACTTGATAGTCCACGACCAGTGTCTACTCCTCCCCTCAAGTTATCTCAGCACACCTGGACCCTGTATCAAGTTTCTTTCTTACTTGACAGCCCGTGACCAGTGCCTCAAGTCCCTAAACTCCATAGTCCTTGACACTCTCTCTCTCTATGTGTCCAAGGCTACTATAAGTGCCCGCGACCTTGACTAAAGTGCTCACACATACATCTACCACGTGGCCTACATCATCGGTGGCTCAGAGGTGGTTTTACTTTATTGGGGCAGGTTACATTGGGTTGTGGGGTCTCTCTCTCTCTCTCTCTCAGAGATTTTCACATGGCTCCTCACTCTTTGGAGCCTCACATCTTCTCTTGTCTTCAGTCTTCTTGTCGTGGCAGCTTCTCTCCATGCGTCCGTCTCTTCTTTCAGTCTTCTCAGGGTAGCTTCTCTTCTCGTGGCCGCTTCTCTTCTCGTGGCCGCTTCTCTTCCTTCAGATCTTCTTCTCGGTGTGGATCCTCTTCTTGGAAAGAGATATTCTTCTTCTTTCATGGCTGGGGCCATGAGCTCGTCCGTCAGGTCATTTTGCTCCATGTGAGCAACATGTTTCAATGTTTTGCTGACAATTCCTTTGGGTTTTTGATGTTTATCTTTTGTCATTATGCAATGCAAACCCAAATTTATGCGGGAGGTCTTACCTCTTGCCTTATTCTGGACAAGGGGCAGTGTCTGTTCCCATTTTTACACTGATGCAATGTGCCCAATACATAATGCGTATAGCATTCATTCTCATGCACATTCCAAATGCAACTCTAGCTGTGATATAATCTTGAATTTGAGTGAGATTTACAGGCATTAACCAAGGGTTAAATGCAAAATGATGATTTTCATAATTTTATCAGCACAAATTTCCCAGAAATTACATTAAATCAAGGGTAACCAATTTGTACGGGATGGTTGGAGTATCAAACCAACTCCGATTTGCAATCTGAAGTTTTAGGGATCTGTATCAGATACCTAATGGTTAATTTGAACCCTCAATTGCACCAAAATACAGTGATTAGCACTGATTAATCACTGATTAGCAAATTAATGCTTTGGTTTATGTGCAAAAAACAGAGTATGCGGGGAGTCCAGATCTGGTGCGTTCCACTTCAAATGAGCTCAAATGCTTTAAAAGGCATCAATAGCAATGAGTCTAGTAGAGGATTAAGCCAAGAAACACAAGATTTGACCAAATATTGAAAGCTTAATCTCTATTTTACCAAAGTCACCTGCAGATTTGATGAAGAGCTTGGATCTCACTATAGACTTGATGAAACTGAATTCTGTCTTCACCAGCTTGTAGAGCATGCTTGAAAACCCCCGAGGCTAAGAGGAATTAGACCCATTTGATTTGATGAAGTAGAAATCATTGATTTACTGCAGAAAAACATAGCTTTTTAATCATCAAAATTTGGGAGCTTGCGTGGGCGGTTTGAACTTTTGATTTGATGGGCTGGAGCTTAGGTGCAGGGGAGCGAATGTGTACATGCGGGCCGCTAGTTGTGTTAGTGGAGTTAGCGTTGTTAGTTGCCTTTGTTTGAAGTGTTTGAGTTGTGGGGCTCAGTACAAATGAGGCTTGTTGAGGCGATGGGGTATTCATGAGAAGGAAAGGCCTCTTTTTGGGCGGCATAATTTTATGTTGGTTGGGGAGCAAGGTGATTGGGGTTGGTGGGAGAGAATTATAGATTTGTAGAGGATGATTAGGTGACTCAGGCTCTTTGTCTATCATCAAGACTGTAAGTTGACTAGAGGCCAGTTGTTGCAAGGTTGTCGTCCATGCATCCCAATCTATCTATGTTACAGGACCATGGTACATGGAGAGTAGATTATTCCACAAATTAAATAATAAAAGAAATAAACCAAAACATCGTAGCATAAATCAAGAGCATAAAAATCAAAGAACACAAGATTGGGTGCAATTACCCCCCCCCCCCCCCCCCGCGATGTGTGTGGCTCCACTCCCACACACAGTATTTAAATCACATTAATAAATTTAACCCTTGGAGCCATAAATAGCATGGCATTTCCAAAATTGGGCTTTTTACAAAATTGAACCTTAGTCCAATGCTTTTAAAGCATCTCATCAAAAATAAACCTTGCCCAACATATGTCTGATGGGCCAAACCATACAAAATTAAATATTTAGCACACATGTGCTTGGCTAGATAATCTTGTCCAATGTCCACCTTGGTTATCTCAAACTCATGATCTATACTCAACATAATCCACAATGTTAGATCACAACAATTATGCTGAAATCACTCATAAAAATAATTCTAACAAATGTAAATCATTCACTACCACGCTTCACACATGAACCATGCATTACACATAATTAATTGGATTCACTCCCATGATAAAATATTATGAAAAATCTCACTCTCATGATAGTCCTCCCATTTGAGAAACAATAGTCCTCGGTTGTAACTATTAGCACACCGAGTAATCAAACACATTAATTGTTTCCACATTGGATTCACTCACAATGTCATTACGTATTTAAGTTGTTTCACTCCCACATCCTCACATGCATCACACATGTCTTAAAGTTGATTAGATCACTCACAATCAAATTCACAGAACCTTTAGAGTTGATTGGACTCACTCACAATCAAACTCACACATTGGATTCACTCACAATGTTTTCATATGCGTCACATGTATTCAAAAAGTATACCACACGTCTCACACGTGTCACAACTGGTTGGACTCACTCACAACCAACTTAATCACACTTGTGTCATCCAAGATATTCTTATTACTTATTGGATCGCCCAATAAATTAATTACCATAACATTCCCTCTTGTTCGGGTTGCATCTAACCTCAATTGCGTATGTAATTAGCAAGTTAAGAGAGTCATAATATAAATCCACCACAAATAGAATCCCTGTCAACACTAGAATGTGATAAGCTATCCGTCTCACAGATAAATATCACTTAGATTATCCATCTCGGACATCAAAAGAGTATCTTTCATGTATATCAATACAAGTATCTTTCACAAACACTAATACAAGTATCTCTCACAGAAACCTGATTAATCTTATTAAAATAGAAAAGAGAATAATTTGAAGAAAGTGTATTAAATGAGGTGTTAAAGTTTAAAGGTTGAATGTAAAATAACAATAAGTTACATACATTCTTCGGTGATTAGTCGAAAAACATATGTGCACATTGTTAGTTCACCCAAGTCGTCCTGATAGTGAATGATCTAATATGTATTTTCTTCCACATATAGAAAGTACATATCAATCATTGAACTATCTTGACCAATATATTAGAATTTAACTATAGTTTTTTTTAATTAAATAAAATTGAACAATGCATAAGTATGAGTTTTAGGCTTACCTCTCTATAGTGCTAGAAATAATGGTTGAGAATACCCTCTTGTTTAGGTTGGTCACCTTTGTGTTCGTCTTCAGAGACGTCCACGACTGCAACTCGATTCTTTCTCTTTTCTGGGCACTCATATGTATAATGTCCTTCTTTGTCACATCTGTAGCATGTAATCACACAAGATTTTTGATCTCCATTATTGGTCGTCTTTGCAGCTTCAATACTCTTTCCATTGACTCATGGACCATTGTGCTTCTCTATTTTATCTTTGTGTTGAATCTTCTCAAAATGTGTAGATCAAGAAGATTGAGGAATTTGAGAATCTGTCACTGTAATATCCCTCAAAATTTCATTTTTCTTCTCGTAATATATTGCTAGAGAGATGGCATTGCTAAGAGAACGAGGATGAAACATGTTCACTTCTACCCTAATAACTAGCTTGAGACCGGCTCTATGAACTTTCTCCTTTACTCTTTCCCATGCACTTTCTCTGTAGCTTGAAGTTGCAATAAAGTTTACCAAAATCTGTCAATATAGGCTGATATGTTATCCTTTTTGAGTTCTCTAAAAATATCCCATCGTTGTCTGGCTTTACTCTTATATGACGAAGGTAAGAAATCCTTCTTTCCATGACTTTGGTTTGTGTTTTCCCTATCTTATAACATTCCATCAAAGAGTTGCACTGCATATTAAATGATTAGTAGCACATTTAACCTTATCCTTCTCAAAAAAAAAATCTCTAGAAAAATAATCATCAAGCTGGCTCAACGATGCGAATATGATGTGTGCATCCTTTTTGCCATCATAATCATCAAGCTGGCTCAACGATGCGAATATGATGTGTGCATCCTTTTTGCCATCATAATCCTAAAAAGTAAAAGCCTTTTTGCTGATCTTGTGTCCCTTTCGAGACTTTTGAGCTTTGAGAGTATCTTGCACAGTCCTTTGAATAGGGTCGTCGTCGTCAAAATCCAAAGAATCAAATTTGGAATACGCATGTCTTCGCTTCTTGTTGCGAGTAAATTTGCACTCAAAATCTTCTCTTTGCCTCTTCTCACTCAACAACTGAGCTTGAAGTGCATTTACTTGATCTTGGGTAGTGGGTGGTTGTGGATAGATTGCCATTGCAAAAGAAACAAGAAAAATATTATGGAAATGTAGAAATAAAATAAAAAAGGTAGCAAACTTATCTTGCTCCCATGTACTTCGAAAGAAGGGTTATCGAAGTGCTCGATGTCGATGATGGTATCTCATGAAGAATTAAAATAATAATCCAGTAATGCTTTGATGTTGACAATTCAAAAAAGGAGCTCGTTCAAAACCGCTTCGAAAGATCTTCAAAAATATTGCTAAGGAATAATGCCCAAAACCTTTGTTTTGCAAGAAGCTTTTAGACGAATATAAAGATTTTCTTTTTGAATTATGGCCCTTTCTCTTCTTTGAAACCCTAAAAAGCTTTTTGAAATTAAGCTTGTATATATAAGCTTATCAAATTAAACTTATATATATATATATATATATATATAATAACTATTAAAGTTTTAAGTTATAAAGCTTTTAATGTTAAGCTTTATCAAAGATTTATACTAAGCTTTATCAAAGATTTATACTAAGCTTTATCAAAGCATTTACTAAGCTTATCACCGGCCGACGCCTGTAGAACGGCGCAGGAAGAAAAATTCACGACAGCGTGCAATCACCAAGGAGAAGAGCGATTAAAAAAAAGAAATTATGAAGGTTACTGCTTGCCGATCAAACGGTGGAGGAAAAAAGGAATTTATATATATATATATATATATATATATATGGTTTTTGTTTCTTCCTGCAGAGCCTTTTAGCGCTTTTATTGATTATAACCTCCACACCGTTGATTATGGAATTGTTGATTCGAGAAGCTCTCCGAGTTATGAGATTAGAAGCTGATTGCCAAGACCCTTCTCATTCCATCCATATAGATGGATCATCCTTTCCCTTGATCTTTAATCACATCCAAGGGTCTACCAAACTCACATAACCATACCTTCTTTTGTCCAAAGGTCTTCCATACCTTCTCTTCTTTACCGCTTGGATTTTTGGATGAATTGTGTTCTCCTTATCCAAACCCTTGTACCCTTGGTGCAAATTGTGGCTCTTCTTGTAAAAGTATTTTGAATTTGCTGAAAATCTCTTTTTCTTCAAATCTCCCTGATGACCCAAATTCAATTCTTGAATTTACTGTGCTCTGCTCTGATACCACTATTACAGGACCATGGTACATGGAGATTACATTATTCCACAAATTAAATAATAAAAGAAATAAACCATTAACATCATAGCATAAATCAAGAGCATGAAAATCAAAGAACACAAGGTTGGGTGCAATCTCTCTCTCTCTCTCTCTCTCTCTCTCTCTCTCTCTCTCTCTCTCTCTCCCCCGACGTGTGTGGCTCCACTCCCACACACGGTATCTAAAACATATTAATAAATTTAGCCCTTAGAGCCATAAATAGCATAGTTTTTCCAAAATTGGGCTTTTTACAAAATTGAACCTTAGTCCAATGCTTTTAAAGCATCTCATAAAAAATAAACCTTGCCCATGGGCCAAACCATACAAAATTAAATATTTAGCACACATGTGCTTGGCTAGATAATCTCATCCAATGTCCACCTTGGTTTTCTCAAACTCATGATCTATACTCAACATAATCCACAATGTTAGATCACTCATAAAAATAATTCTAACAAATGGAAATCATTCACTACCATGCTTCACACATGATCCATGCATCACACATAATTAATTGGATTCACTTCCATGATAAAATATTATGAAAAATCTTACTTCCATGATAGTCCTCCTGTTTTGAGAAGACAACCATCCTCGGTTGTGACTATTAGCACACCGAGTAATCAAACACATTAATTGTTCCCACATTGAATTCACTCACAATGTCATTATGTATTTAAGTGGATTCACTCCCATATGTCCTCACACACATCACACGTGTATTAAAGTTGATTGGATTCACTCACTATCAAATTCACAGAACCTTTACACATGTCACACATGTCTTAGAGTTGATTAGACTCACTCATAATCAAACTCACACATTGGATTCACTCACAATGTTTTCATACGCATCACACGTATTCAAAAAGTATAGCACACGTCCCACATGTCTCACACGTCTCACACATGTCACAGCTAATTGGACTCACTCACAAAAAACTTAATCACACTTGGGTCACCCAAGATATTCTTATTACTTATTGGATCACCCAATACATTAATTACCATAACAATCTAACACCGGTTGTGTCCCATCCATCGGCATCCCAAGAGGATCACTTCAAGCATTGTCCCTATAGGCATAACATAGAAATTTCCTTCCAAGGGGTTATTTCCAATGTGAAACAAAACTGTAACAACACCTAAACATTGGACCGAATGCAAAGCAACAGTAGTGACCTAGGTTGGGGTGTTCACTAAGGTTCCCACCAAGAGAGTTCCAAGTGTCATAGGACGTTAGATTGTGTTTATCTCTTGTATCAAGAAGCGCTAGTATTTATGTGAAAATCTTCGAGGTGGTCATTCCTAACCATAACCACACAGGTTTCACTCCCAGTCCTCTTCTTTGAGGTCAACTACTTGGGCCATGTCTACTATGATTTGTTTGCCCCTAAGTATTTCTTGTCGTTCCTTGGCTTCGTGTTGTGCCGTTTCTTTCATTCCTTCATGTTATCTTTTTTTATTTTTTGAGGTAAATGGCCCTCGATGTATTTTGTGCGAGTGGGCCGTAGTAGCATTTTAGTTTGCTACCATTTAAATAACCTGCCATCTCAACACCATCAAGGGTTTCGATGCACACTACACTTGTGGGGTTATTTGAGTCACTAGAAAAGGTCACAATCCTTTGTATTTAAGCTTCTTGTTGTGATATAGAGGAGGACCATATCTTCTTCATTTATGTCCTTATCTTTTATCCACAATAGGGATGGTGGGGACAAAGGTGAGAGAAAAAGAGAAAGGAGGCTATAGTCGTAGGCAAGTAAAAGGGGAGGCAAAAGGAAAAGCATCAACAAATCAAATGGAAGGGGTTTAATCGCTAGTGGGCCTCTTTCTACTCTAACCCATTTAGCCCTTTAGGAGTTGAGGATAGTGAAACTTTATCTATGGGTATATTTAACTGGCAAGTTGAAACCAAGATATAAAAAAATAAGGGCGAATATTAGGCAAATGGTGAATTTTAGGCACCTAAAAAATGGAAGGGCGAATTTAAATAATTAAAATTTGCACTTTCTAGCCCAAGATTTTATGAAGGTGTATGCCTACATTAATTTTTTTACCCCCCTTCTCTTACTTGTCAATGTAGGGAGCGGGAACTTTTGCCCCATCAACTACGGGGTCTGGGGGGCCTAGAGAGATTTGCCTTCACAGAGCTCTCCCCTAATGTTATTTGTGAATGTTTAACATGTCCATGTATGCATGTGTTTGATTAGGGTGAAACCCTAGGTTTTGATCATTTTTATGCGCATGATGAGGTTTTGTGGTTGTTGGCTATGTAATATAGAGGTCTCATCAATTTCTGTAGAAGGCTGAATCCTGAATGTTTTTGGTTGTGCACATGTGTTTACGCTTTCTATGACTCCACAACATGTATGTAGATATAAAAGGTGCTACCTTGGATGAGCAATGATGAGCAATCGACACACAGAAGAGGGGAAAAGAGCTGCCATGGGGGTGCCTAATGCATGAAGGATGTAGGGGTGGAAGTGAAATGTATGTAGCATGCTTTTTCTGGCTACGGAGACAGCGGTGCCTGCTGTAATGTTTTTGGTCCCTGAGGTCTCTCTCTCTCTCTCTCTCTCTCTCACACACACACACACACCCCACACATACTCTCTCTCGTACACTTCATGTGCAAAAAAGTATCAAGACGGTTTCGTGCCAGATTTCCTTGCTTTTGTAGATCTGTTGTGATAAAGTTTGCTCTCTATCTACTTTCTGTTTAGGGAAACATATCCAGTATAATTGAAGACCACATACATACCTCGAGTCAAGTTTTCGTAGCATAGTTTATGCAGCAATGGTGGGTGCAAGTTGGTCGTAAAGTTTATGTGTGCAAAAGAGTATCAAGATGGATGGGCATGCCCACTTTTTCTCCTAGACTTCTCAAGCTCTAATGCCCCCTCTAGGAGCCAGATAGTGGCCTTATACACTCAAACTATGATGGTCTTATGTGCATGTTGGTAGTATGTCTATGGGTAAAAAAGTAGTAAGATGGATAGGTAACATTGACCATTCACGCCATGCTTTCCCTCCCACATTGTAGACAACTTTGATGGCCCCTTTGAGAGTGGTATTGTACTTGAAGAGTGGTCTTATGCATTCAAACTACATGGTTATTTTATTTGCTAATGGAAACAATGTCGAAGGGGCTACTACACTACCTTTTAACTTTGGTATGCCATAGAGTTGGGCAGCATGATGGATCATGTGAGACCAAGAGATATGAGAAGAGAAAAGGCTGAAGCTAACTAGGCTTGGCACTTTAAATGTAGAGTTAAACAAACCTTAATCTAAAAATATGTTCAACTATAACTAAAACACATCTTTTTTGTATTGGATTACAAGGATGAGGGGTTGCACATAAGGGGAAAGGTATGACCTCTTCATCCTAGGAACTAAAGCTAGATTGTTCACATTTGAAGTTGCTATAGGAAACATTTGAAAACGAGGTCCTCTAGCTAAATAAAATATGCTATATTTATCAAACATTTGCATGAAGATCACACATCAGCCAATGGAGCATGTACAAAGTGGGGTACATTGTAAATCTTCTAATGGGTGATATGTTGTGTCCATGAGCCTCTCACACACACACACACATACACACACACACACACTACAAGGGTCATGATTTAGTTAGTCCCATGCAAGCTGGTGATGTTGGATTTATGGTGGGCAAGATGGGCATGAAAGAAAGAGCAAACACAGGTTGTAGGCCCAAACCAGAAATTGTAAAAGGCTGGGAATAGTTGTTTATTGCTGAAAATGAGCACAAGGGAAGCCCGTAGGTTCTCACAAGCATAAGAGACTATTGCTATAGCCAATGCACATATGCAAGAATGAGATGAAAAGTGAGGGGAAGGTTGTGCACCTTTATATATCCCCGTATGAGCTGGTCAGCCAGCTGTAGTAGGCCGATAGCTATCATGTAGCATAAAAATGCTATAAAAGCCTAAAAATGGTAGAAAAATCCCAAATAATATCTGCTAAAATATGCTAACGCAGGGTCTCATAAAATGACCAAGACAAGCATGAAAAGGTGTATGTAGAACCTCTGGAGATTATATATTCCAACACCTTCTCTTCAGTGATAGAGGGGTGGTCCAATACCAACACACTGAAGTAACACCTCCAAAGTAGCTCTCAAAAGTGGTTTGGTGAAGAGATCAGCCACATTGTCCTTGGTAGAATAGTAGGCCAGCCGAAGAAGTCCCAACTCGATCCAGCCACGTACAAAATGATAATGCACCTCAATATGCTTGGGTCGTCCGCGTATCATAGGATTTAAAGCTAGAGCAATAGCACTCTGAGAATCTGAGAAGATGGTAACTAGGGAAGTGTCGGCACAACACAAATGCTCCAAAATTTGATGAATCCCAAGTGCCTCGCTCGAGGATAGAAGGTAGGATTTATACTCAACCTCGATGGGGAAGAAGTAGAAAAATTCATGTGCTTTTGAGACTTCCAAGAAACCAATCCAGTACCAAGCATAAAGCAATATCCAGATGTAAACCTTCGAGTATCAATGCAGCCTGCCCAATCAAAATTAGGGAAACCAACCAAATCAGCATCACTGGAATAGGTGATGCCATAATCTGAAGTACCTCAAAGATAGCAAAGAACTCTCAAGGCTTCATGTTCTAATGAGATCTTTGAGTGGCTGATGAGAACTGGCTGAGAACACTCATAGCATACGAGATATATGGACGGGTGCTGGCTAGGTAAAGTAATAAGCCAACAATCGGTTGATATTTTGTGGAATCTACCAAGGGAGCACCATCCTCTTTGGATAACTTGGAATTGGGATCCACGGGACAAGAGAGAGGTGTACAGTCTGACAACCCATAAAGTTAGAGAAGCTTCTTCACATACTTGTGCTAAGAAATGAAGATACAAGCATCTTTCTACCAAACCTCTAGCCCCAAAAAATAATGAACAAGGCCAGGATCAGTCATCTCAAATGTCGCTAAAAGCTTGGACTGAACTTGTGTGACTAACTCAATATCTGATCCAGAAAGGATGAGATCATCAACATACAAAACAATGACACAAATATCCCCATTAGAAAGAAGCACATAGAGATTGTTGTCAGCATATGCCCTCTCAAAGCCACGCATCAATCTTCTAATACCAGGCATGAGATGCCGATTTGAGACCATAAAGAGCTTTCTTCAGAAGGTACACATGGGTGTCTTGTCCCTAAATCACAAATCCTCCTCTAAATCTCCATTCAAAAAAGCGGATTTGACATCCATCTAGAACACAAGTCATCTGAAGTGTGCAACTAGGGCCAAAACAATCCTGATGGTGGTATACCTAGCTATAGGAGCAAATGTCCCATAAAAGTCTTCACCTGCCTTCTGAGCATATCCTCGAGCAACAAGGCGGGCTTTGTACTTGTCCAAAGTACCATCTTCATGAAACTTGACTTTGAAAATCCACACGACGATGTAAATATCGTGGCATCAAAGACCAGGTGTGATTCCTCTCAATAGAGGACATATCTACTTCCATGGCTTGCTGTGCCACTGCGGTTGTGAAAGAGCCTCCTCTGGACTCTTAGGCTCATCAATCTCCTGAAGAGAACTCATGAGAGCCTAATTCACTGTGTAATGAGATGTGGAAGCTCGAGATGAACGGCGAGGTCTAGGGGTGGTGATAGAGATCTGGTTATAGAGCTGTGCATCAATGAGACCAGAATCTCTAAAGAGTTATTGAACCCACTAAAGTAGGCCAGTGTTCCTCTCAAAGTGTGTGAAGAAGAAGAAGATCCAGTTGCATTAGAGGACTCATTCGATGATGCTGTTGGGAGAGGTGATGAAGTAAGCACTGGTGGGGATAATCCCCAGAGTCAAAGTAAGACTCGTAGAGGGAGTGGGAGCTATGAAAGCTGGTGCAACAGGAATTGGTGGCTGTAAAGTAGCAGTTGTTCACTAGAGTTATAGAGCAAGAGGAGGAGGAGGAGGAGCTAAACATGGAAGAGGAGGAGGAGGAGCACTGATGAAGTAAGCACTGGTGGGCATAATCCCCAGAGTCAAAGTAAGACTCGTAGAGGGAGTGGGAGCTACGAAAGCTGGTGCAACAGGAATTGGTGGCTGTAAAGTAGCAGTTGTTCACTGGAGTTATAGAGCAAGAGGAGGAGGAGGAGGAGCTAGACATGGAAGAGGTAGAAGATCACTAACATCTTTTGGGAATGGATCATCCAGAAAGTCAAAAGATGCATCGAGTGGAGAGGAGTCGACACCAAATAATCTCTCATCAAACCGAGCATCGAGTGGAGAGGAGTCAAAAGATGCATCGAGTGGAGAGGAGTCGACACCAAATAAGCTCTCATCAAACCGAGCATCATGGAAAATGATGATGTCATCAACCTTTAGATCCTAGAAGTGGTACCCTTTGGATCTTAGACTGTAGCCTATGAAGATCATCCTCTTTGACTTTGGTGCAAGTGTGGTCTTCTTTTGATCTAGGACATGCACATAAGCAACACAACCGAAAACATGTAGATGAGAAACAAAAGGCTTATGTCCTGTAAAAGACTCCTGTGGAGAGTCATCCCCTCAACTGCTTTTGTGTGAGAGAGGTTGACAAGATAAACTGAGGTAGACACACCTTCACCCCAAAAAGCAAGAGGGAAACTTGCATGATGCAACAAAGAATGAGCCATCTCTTTTATGGTTCGGTTCTTCCATTCCACAAATCCATTCTACAAAGAATGAGCCATCTCTTTTATGGTTCGGTTCTTCCATTCCACAAATCCATTCTACTGAGGAGTGTAAGGAACTGTGGTGTGTCGGTGAATGCCCTTTGACATGAGGAAGTTATCAAACGTTATAAATTCACCACCATTATCGATCCGAAGAAAAGAAATTGTACCCCTAGACTGATTTTCCACCATTGCGATCTAAATCTTGAAACTAGCAAAAGCATCTGTCTTCTTGCAAGCCAAAAAACATACCCAGACTTTGCAAGTGAAATCATCCACAAGAAGAAGAAAATATTGAGCCCCTCCAAGAGACTCAACCTTCATGGGTCCAACAAGATCTGCATGTATAAGCTCCAGTATTTGGATTGCTAGATAAGTGGCCTCCTCTAGAAATGCATCTTCATGATGCTTGCCCATCATCCATGATGAGAAAATATGTGAAAGAGACTTGAGCTAAGGTAGTCCGCTGACAACTTGCTGAGAATGAAACTTTTGTAAGGCAACAATGGATACATAACTGAAGCGAGAATGCCATAGAGAAGTATCTACCGCCTCAGAAACCAAAGCCATTAAGGGGGAGAAAAGCTGATGATTATGGGAGTCAGAGTGTGGGATCTGAGAAGAAAAGTTGGTGATCTTGTGGAGACCCCCATCACGGACTCCATTGGCAACAATTGAGAGAGTCTTCATGTTGATCACTTCAATGGCCTCATTATTTCATGTGCGGAAGCCTTGCTGTACCGATCCATATCCCTAAACATGATTAAGAACATTGATGCTAATTAACACAAGATTAAAATAGAGGAGAGAGATTAGGTGTTAGCTTTTCTTATATTATTATGGTACAAAAAGGTAACTTAATGCTTGTAGATGATGTATTAGCCCCGTAGGGGTGACCTAGGTCTCTTCTACATATGATCTACTGCTGTTATGAATGAATGATGTTTGTAATGAAGTAGATTTTGTTGCACATACACATGGGGAATGGGACCTAGGCAATAGGGACATTTACATGTGTACTTTTGGGGAGCCTTGGGCTATATGCGTTGTAGGACTCATAGACATTGTACCCTTTTTTATCATTATACTTTCATACTCTTACACTTTGGAACTCTAAGCTTCCATGGTGAACTTATCCCTCTTAAGAAGCTATGCGTACTTCATTACGAGTGCAATAGATGCTACTCCCTATGACGAGTGGAACATGTGTCTACTTCATTGCTAATGAGTGTAACCCCTAGGTTCCCTTCATTGCATTGGTATCAAAGCCCTTGGCTTAGATACTTATTTAAGGAGTGACTAATGATAATCATTTTTAGATTATACTTAATCTAATTTTTAAAATATATTTTCTTGATCTTGATTAATGATAATTATTTTTGAATTACTGTTAATCTAATTTTTTGAAATGCATCTTCTTAATCTTGATTCATGTTAATCAATTTTTAAATTGATTTTTACACAATTTTTAGATTTGTTGATATCTTGTTTTGACAAGATTAACAATGAAATTTGTGTTAATCATTTTTGAATTTATATTAATCATTATTTTCAAAACCGTAATCCACTTTAATGTTTGATTTCTTAAACTTCTTGATTTTGATTTTATTGAAAATTTTCTTGATTTGTGAAATTAGGGTTCGCTGAGATTTTAACAATAACCAATTTTGAACGATTTTTTTACATTATCTTGATTCAAGAGTCTACAATTTCAAATATCAATCTTTAAAACCCTTATTTCTGTAAGATCAAACCCTAGATTTCCATATCTTTAAGTTCTTGGAGAAAGATTGCAAAAAGAAGATTGTGGTGTAAAAAATCAAGGTTGTTGTGTAGAGTTTTCAAATTGATGTACAAATTTTATATTGCTGTGCTAAAAATTGATACAATTTCAAGAAAGTGTGAATAAATTTGATACAGTTTCAAAAAAGTGTACAAAATCTTGGTACAGATTTCAAGATTTAATGTGTAGTTAGTATAGATTTTCAAAGATTGGTGCATATTTTCAAGAACAGTACAAGTACAGAACTATGCAAATTTTTCAAGAGATTACAAAGGCACACAGTGCATAAATCAAATCTTGAGAAGAAGGAATAACACATCATCAAAAATTTCATCAACATTGAAGAATTTCTATAATTTCAACCAAATCTTAGCTCTAATTTTAACATTCTTGGCCAAGACCAACATACAGCAACAATAATTCAACAACAAAACTAGGAAAGTCATTAAGGTTTAGCTCTGTTACTATTCTACAAGCATTTTCAAGGCCATTGATCATTAAGATTCATCTATCATACTGAAAATGTAGCATGCATGTTGACATGGTGAAAGATTTAATGTTTGCACATATGTTTAAGCTGTAATACCGTGACATAAAAAAACGCTGTAAAGTTGGTATGATCCATCTCAGATTTGAACTGAGACCTATGGTTAGACCAATGTGTTCCCATTATACCAAGGTATTCTAGTTTTCTATGCATAATGTTTAAGAGAAGCATGCAAAGCAAAGTGCAAGTGGTGACAACAAGAGGCTAAGTTATACAAGCTACTAGACATTAAAGGACACAGATGACATGCAAGCTACTGGACTAGATGCTAATTAAAGTTCTTACAAAGAAGAGCTGTTAGGAAACAATTGTAAGCATGAGAAGAGCTATTAGGAAACACTTATGATTGCAAATTTAACAAGTTTGTATGCAATACTTACTTTGATAAGTACAAGGTGAAGTCAATGTCAAAAACAAACATATCAAGTCTAAAGAAAATAAATGATTTTGGCATACAGTAACACCAAGGTTCAACAATTATTGAGAGAGCTTAGCAAATACAGGGTCATAGTGAAAGGCTGCAAACAGAAAGCTCATTGACCAGTTTATGAGTGTAGAGTACAACAACAAACGACAAATATAAGGCTCATTCACCACTTTGTCACATCATCGATATAAGGCTCAGTATTTACAGGTGAATGAATCATCGTCTGTAGAGTTGCAAGCCTTGGCATTTTCAACAAACTTCAGTGTTGCAAGTGGGTTTAAGCACCATCGCCATTTAAGGCTCAGCAAAAAGCTCAGTGCAAACCTTTGTCGTTTGAATCACTTCATCGTTTCATTTTCAGCGTTTCATCACAGTGGATGAGGAAGCCTAGCCACTAATGCCAACGCTCTCAACCGCTCTCTCGCCTAGCCACTAACGCTGGTGTACTCTCTCAGCGTTTCATCACAGGCTCAACCATCAGCTATGCTCAAGGACAGAAAGTGTCGGTTATGTTCAAGGAGAGGGGGTCACGTGGTGCATCATCGGCTGTGTTTGGGGGCTCATCTAAGGCGTTTCTACAGCACTCACAGAACCACTGCCTTGGCTTGTTGTGACGCTTTGGGCAGGAGCAGGTTTCATCATTACCTTCGCTGCTCAACACTCACAGTAGCCATCTTTAGCTCTTGCTTTGTTTTGTTTTAGCTCAGCAAAACGTCTGAGAAAGCTCGAGCAAGAGCCTATTCGTGCAAGGCTTAGCCAACCAGTCACAACAACTAGCGCAGCCAGCCCAAGCAGCCAGTGAATCCAACTTTGGTTTCTTTAGCACATCAATGCAGCTTCAACGCAAGCAAAGCGGGCGAAAGGTGCAGCCAACGCAACAGGAGGCAGCCCACGGCTCTGTCAGGCCAGTTGGGAGACAAGTGCCATTAGGTGCATCAACGCAAGCAACTTGAAGCACCACAGCGGATTCTTCAGCACCGTTTCATAGGCGGCCACATAACTGTTTCTCGGACGGCAACACAACCATTTCACAGTAAACGTTTCTGCTTCGTTACCATGATCTAGTCCAAAGGCTCTTAGCATCATCAGCAGTAGTGCCTAGCCATCGCCTTCAGCACACAAGGAGACACAAGCAGGTAATAGTATGTGTTTCATCGCTTCTTGAGAAGCTCAGCATAGTGCACGTTTTGCAAGCATCATTCAGCTTACAGCCTTTGTTGGCATGAGTGCATCACCTAAGCGCTCATCTCAAGCATCACAACTTAGCGCTTAGCTCAGCTCAGCAACGCAACCTCTTCTGTAGCACGCATCACAGTGCAGTGTGTGCAGAGGGAGAGAGAGAGAGAGACTTGCATCATTGAGCTTCAAGCTCTCATCTTGCTCTTTCGCAATATCTCTCCACCTCAAGGGAGAGGGAAGGAACACCTCAAGGGAGAGGGAAGGAACAGAGGAGAAGTGCAAGTAGAAAGGTGAAAAGCATACGTGTGTATTTCTTTTACACTTCTTCTCACATTCCCCAAAACTCTATACTTTGCCCATTTCACACTTTATTGCTTTTGGGAGTCATCTTGTTTTATCCATTCGCATCACCCAATTCCTTGCCCTTCTGCATTGCCTACTTACCATTTTATGGACATGTATTGGACCTTGTAGTAGTGCTTCACATACATTGTGACTTATGTGCATATCTTAAGCCTCGTGAAGGTTGTTCATGCGCATTGTGGATAGATTTTGGGCATTCACACGCAGTGGGCATGAATATGGTGGATGGTGTCTACTAGGGTTGTTCAAATGCATTGGAGCATTGTCGTTTAGTGTATTTTGGGCATTCACAAGTGCACCTTGGTCCTTGTTCATGCACGGGTGATCATTTTGAGCATTTTACTTTCGTCACTATCACAGTGGTGTTTGCATGGGCCTTGAGAGCTTCTAAAACTCACCCATGACATAAACTAGCCATCATCTCATTGATTCTCATTTACTTAGACCGACTCATTCCTTGTATTATTATGGGGATGATGAGGATGATGTTGTATTATACACACACACACACACATAATGATATTGATGTATCACACCCACATATACATGATGATAGTGATACACGTGCACATGATGCCATTGACACATATGCACATGATGATGATGTATGTGATAGTGATAGCAAGGGTGATGTGTGTGAGTTAGATCATGTGGGCATGATCTCCAGGGCAGAGATGGTAGGCGAGCATACCGAGCATCAATACTTCTTTACTTATCATCTTCAGATCATGAGGATATTCTAGTTGATCATGATGACATTTTAGAGGATCGTGTGCATTTGATTAGTGATGCATCCATTAGCGCATTTGGGATGGGTGTATCCATTAGTACACTTGAGGATAGTGATACTCCGCATACGAGTCACTAAGAAACCTATGAGCATAGGCCTAAGTTACTAGTGTTAGATGCATCAGGCTATTCTTTTAGGATTTCTACTTGTGGAAATATCACTATGATAAGACCAATACTCCTAGTATTCACAGCATTCTTGGCACTAAACATGTGGATAGAGTTGATGTATTTGAGCAGTCAGGGGATATTGTATGAGAGTAGTGATGATTTCATTGATGTGAGACATCACAGTAGGATTATGCATATTGACCATTTTCATAGTAGATCATATGGCATAGATCTTGAGAGATTTGCATTTGATCTAGATATATCCTTAGATCCTATATTATTGGAGATAGATTTATCATGGGATTTAGGTCACATAGGGGCATCATTGATAGAGATAGACCATGTTTGACTTTGGAGGCCTCGGGAATGCCATATATGATGATGTAGGGGATGATATCATTTATCTTTCATATGAGGATACCTCTATATTTTTCAGTGATGATGTTGATGATTACATTGATATCTTAGATCATCATACACACATAGAGGGTTTTGCACATGAGGAGGTAGTGTATGGTTTGGCTCATGTCCATATACCTATTGACATAGTGGATCATGTCTTTTACATTTTGAGTGATGCTAACTAGGATGACAACATTGGTTCACTCTTACCCTTGCATGATGCCGACCTTAAGATATGTTCTTTTGGCTCCTACGGATGTCAACATAAGCTTATGTTCTTTGGATCCAAGACATTTTCCTTTGGATGCATTCTTTACCACTTGAGGAGCATAGTTTTTGGATATGTGGCTCGACATTCAGATGCACCTATAACATATCTCAGTCTTAGCCTACACGAGGGCTCTTTTATGCCAGGACCATTTGACATTGTGGGTAGGAGGTTTGAGTTTTTTTGGTGCATACCTTTCATGCTAGATTTACACCGCAGTTATGAGGATGGGCTTATGAGTTTTCCTTTCGACCCCAGAGCTACTATTTCTTTGAAGTTGAGCTTTCCTTTTGATCCAAGAGCTACTACCATCTCATCTTTAATGGTTCGGGATGTATACCATATATGTCCTTTTGATATTGGAGGATACTTGACTAGCTTCATCATTGAGTGGTTCCTTATCCTCTCCACTTGGTTCGGGATGTAAACCATATATGTCCTTTTGATATTGGAGGATACTCAACTAGCTTCATCATTGAGTGGTTCCTTATCCTCTCCACTTGCACCAGATTATCATGGGACCATTGCCTTGGATTTTGCGTGCCTCGGATTTCCTTTCGATCTAGACGGTTGCATAGATACCATCATCATTGACGGGAGCCCTTTATTCTTTCCATTTGATCCCGGGGTTCATGTGATTCATGTATGGGTCTTCTACTACATCGACATTCAGTCATGGATGTGATTTTTGGCTTTTGTACACATAGCCACTTGTATGTCTTTTTTGTGGGCGCGACCACCCTTCGATTTCGAGGATGAAATCATGATAGGAGAGGGGATGGTTTGTAATGAAGTAGATTTTGTTGCACATGCACATGGGGAACGGGGCCTAGGCCCTTGGGCTTAGGAACATTTACATATGAACTTTTGGGGGTCCTTGGGCTATATGCGTTATAGGACTCATAGACATTGTACCCTTTTTTATCATTATACTTTCATGAGTACTCTTACACTTTGGAACTCTAAGCTTCCATGGTGAACTTATCCCTCTTAAGAAGCTATGTGTACTTCATTACGAGTGCAATAGATGCTACTCCCTATGATGAGTGGGACATGTGTCTACTTCATGCTAATGAGTGTAACCCCTAGGTTCCCTTCATTGTATTGGTATCAAAGCCCTTGGCTTAGATACCTATTTAAGGAGTGATTAATGATAATCATTTTTAGATTATACTTAATCTAATTTTTAAAATATATTTTCTTGATCTTGATTCATGATAATTATTTTTGAATTACTGTTAATCTAATTTTTTGAAATGCATCTTCTTAATCTTGATTCATGTTAATCAATTTTCAAATTGATTTTTACACAATTTTTAGATTTGTTGGTATCTTGTTTTGACAAGATTAACAATGAAATTTGTGTTAATCATTTTTGAATTTATATTAATCATTATTTTCAGAACCGTAATCCACTTTAATGTTTGATTTCTTAAACTTCTTGATTTTGATTTTATTGAAAATTTTCTTGATTTGTGAAATTAGGGTTCGCTGAGATTTTAACAATAACCAATTTTGAACGATTTTTTTACATTATCTTGATTCAAGAGTCTACAATTTCAAATATCAATCTTTAAAACCCTTATTTCTGTAAGATCAAACCCTAGATTTCCATATCTTTAAGTTCTGGGAGAAAGATTGCAAAAAGAAGATTGTGGTGTAAAAAATCAAGTTTGTTGTGTAGAGTTTTCAAATTGATGTACAAATTTTATATTGCTGTGCTAAAAATTGATACAATTTCAAGAAAGTGAGAATAAATTTGATACAGTTTCAAAAAAGTGTACAAAATCTTGGTACAGATTTCAAGATTTAATGTATAGTTAGTGTAGATTTTCAAAGATTGGTGCATATTTTCAAGAACAGTACAAGTACAGAACTATGGAAATTTTTCAAGAGATTACAAAGGCACACAGTGCATAAATCAAATCTTGAGAAGAAGGAATAACACATCATCAAAAATTTCATCAACATTGAAGAATTTCTATAATTTTAACTAAATCTTAGCTCTAATTTTAACATTCTTGGCCAAGACCAACATACAGCAACAATAATTCAACAACAAAACTAGGAAAGTCATTAAGGTTTAGCTCTGTTACTATTCTACAAGCATTTTCAAGGCTATTGATCAATAAGATTCATCTATCATACTGAAAATGTAGCATGCATGTTGACATGGTGAAAGATTTAATGTTTGCACATATGTTTAAGCTGTAATACCGTGACATAAAAAAACGCTGTAAAGTTGGTATGATCCATCTCAGATTTGAACTGAGACCTATGGTTAGACCAATGTGTTCCCATTATACCAAGGTATTCTAGTTTTCTATGCATAATGTTTAAGAGAAGCATGCAAAGCAGAGTGCAAGTGGTGACAACAAGAGGCTAAGTTATACAAGCTACTAGACATTAAAGGACACAGATGACATGCAAGCTACTGGACTAGATGCTAATTCAAGTTCTTACAAAGAAGAGCTGTTAGGAAACAATTGTAAGCATGAGAAGAGCTATTAGGAAACACTTATGATTTAACAAGTTTGTATGCAATACTTACTTTGATAAGTACAAGGTGAAGTCAATGTCAAAAACAAACATATCAAGTCTAAAGAAAATAAATGATTTTGGCATACAGTAACACCAAGGTTCAACAATTATTGAGAGAGCTTAGCAAATACAGGGTCATAGTGAAAGGCTACAAACAGAAAGCTCATTGACCAGTTTATGAGTGTAGAGTACAACAACAAGCTACAAATATAAGGCTCATTCACCACTTTGTCACATCATCGAGCTCTTACAAAGCTTTCAGCCTTTTTGGCCAACCCTGAGTTCATGTCATCAAAGCTTAAATTGGTCTGAAAGCCGAACTAACTACAAGCAACCAACTATAACACTTCATTGCCCTCTGAGCCTGAGTGCAAGAGCAGAGTTCTAAACACATTTCAGCATTTACAGGCGAATGAATCATCGTCTGTAGAGTTGCAAGCCTTGGCATTTTCAACAAACTTCAGTGTTGCAAGTGGGTTTAAGCACCATCGCCATTTAAGGCTCAGCAAAAAGCTCAGTGCAAACCTTTGTCGTTTGAATCACTTCATCGTTTCATTTTCAGCGTTTCATCACAGTGGATGAGGAAGCCTAGCCACTAATGCCAACGCTCTCAACCGCTCTCTCGCCTAGCCACTAACGTTGGTGTACTCTCTCAGCGTTTCATCACAGGCTCAACCATCAGCTATGCTCAAGGACAGAAAGTGTCGGTTGTGTTCAAGGAGAGGGGGTCACGTGGTGCATCATCGGCTGTGTTTGGGGGCTCATCTAAGGCGTTTCTACAGCACTCACAGAACCACTGCCTTGGCTTGTTGTGACGCTTTGGCTAGGAGCAGGTTTCATCATTACCTTCGCTGCTCAACACTCACAGTAGCCATCTTTAGCTCTTGCTTTGTTTTGTTTTAGCTCAGCAAAACATCTGAGAAAGCTCGAGCAAGAGCCTATTCGTGCAAGGCTTAGCCAACCAGTCACAACAACTAGCGCAGCCAGCCCAAGCAGCCAGTGAATCCAACTTTGGTTTCTTTAGCACATCAATGCAGCTTCAACGCAAGCAAAGCGGGCGAAAGGTGCAGCCAACGCAACAGGAGGCAGCCCAGGGCTCTGTCAGGCCAATTGGGAGACAAGTGCCATTAGGTGCATCAACGCAAGCAACTTGAAGCACCACAGCGGATTCTTTAGCACCGTTTCATAGGCGGCAACATAACTGTTTCTCGGACGGCAACACAATCATTTCACAGTAAACGTTTCTGCTTCGTTACCATGATATAGTCCAAAGGCTCTTAGCATCATCAGCAGTAGTGCCTAGCCATCGCCTTCAGCACACAAGGAGACACAAGCAGGTAATAGTATGTGTTTCATCGCTTCTTGAGAAGCTCAGCATAGTGCACGTTTTGCAAGCATCATTCAGCTTACAGCCTTTGTTGGCATGAGTGCATCACCTAAGCGCTCATCTCAAGCATCACAACTTAGCGCTCAGCTCAGCTCAGCAACGCAACCTCTTCTGTAGCACGCATCACAGTGCAGTGTGTGCAGAGGGAGAGAGAGAGAGACTTGCATCATTGAGCTTCAAGCTCTCATCTTGCTCTTTCGCAATATCTCTCCACCTCAAGGGAGAGGGAAGGAACACCTCAAGGGAGAGGGAAGGAACAGAGGAGAAGTGCAAGTAGAAAGGTGAAAAGCATACGTGTGTATTTCTTTTACACTTCTTCTCACATTCCCCAAAACTCTATACTTTGCCCATTTCACACTTTATTACTTTTGGGAGTCATCTTGTTTTATCCATTCGCATCACCCAATTCCTTGCCCTTCTGCATTGCCTACTTACCATTTTATGGACATGTATTGGACCTTGTAGTAGTGCTTCACATACATTGTGACTTATGTGCATATCTTAAGCCTCGTGAAGGTTGTTCATGCGCATTGTGGATAGATTTTGGGCATTCACACGCAGTGGGCATGAATATGGTGGATGGTGTCTACTAGGGTTGTTCAAATGCATTGGAGCATTGTCGTTTAGTGTATTTTGGGCATTCACAAGTGCACCTTGGTCCTTGTTCATGCACGGGTGATCATTTTGAGCATTTTGGTCATTCTCTTAACCTTTGTTCACATGCGGGTCACCGTGGCCATTTCAGCATATTGGTGCATTTTTCCACACGCAATGTGGCAGTCTTGAGCACATTTTGGGGTTTTTTTTCCCTAACTATCGGGCATTAGGGATGACATGGGGATCCATTACTACCTCTACCCCACCTATGATCACCGTACTACCCACCATCATCATTGTCGACAGCACTACGATTCCATCTCCCAGATGCTAATCATACGACATTTGTTCGGATCCTGTCACTCTGGCTCTATGCCCATCATCTTGATTTACCATTTCAAGTGTGGAGATGCATATCATTTGCTGAGTTCATACATACATTTGGCACATCATGGCTTCGACCTCTAGATCCTTCTTCATCGACATCATGCTATGATAACACATCATATTCATGTCACATATGCATGTTTGATCTTGAGATGTTGTTGCCTAGCTAATTTAGACACTTATTTGATGAGGGGGATGCCCATGCCAAATGGTCCAGACGTTCTACACATGGTGATTTTGTTGAGGATCTATGTGGTTATCTTTGCAGGGATGGTTCGACATTGCTTGCATGGGATGGTGTATGTGGGGACTTGATCGAGTTCCCTACACTCATGAGTAAAGATGACTATATACTCGAGGATGGGTATCATGATGACATGCATTCAGTGGGTGATGATGTGGATAGTGCTACGACTGTAGATGATTATATGGGTGATGATGATTGTAGTGATCATTCATGGGATACATTTTTTAAGTTATGGCATGACAGGATAGGATCCTTGGAGGACGAGCATGCTACCACTTTCGTCACTATCACAGTGGTGTTTGCATGGGCCTTGAGAGCTTCTAAAACTCACCCATGACATAAACTAGCCATCATCTCATTGATTCTCATTTACTTAGACCGACTCATTCCTTGTATTATTATGGGGATGATGAGGATGATGTTGTATTATACAAACACACACACACACATAATGATATTGATGTATCACACCCACATATACATGATGATAGTGATACACGTGCACATGATGCCATTGACACATATGCACATGATGATGATGTATGTGATAGTGATAGCAAGGGTGATGTGTGTGAGTTAGATCATGTGGGCATGATCTCCAGGGCAGAGATGGTAGGCGAGCATACCGAGCATCAATACTTCTTTACTTATCATCTTCAGATCATGAGGATATTCTAGTTGATCATGATGACATTTTAGAGGATCGTGTGCATTTGATTAGTGATGCATCCATTAGCGCATTTGGGATGGGTGTATCCATTAGTACACTTGAGGATAGTGATACTCCGCATACGAGTCACTAAGAAACCTATGAGCATAGGCCTAAGTTACTAGTGTTAGATGCATCAGGCTATTCTTTTAGGATTTCTACTTGTGGAAATATCACTATGATAAGACCAATACTCCTAGTATTCACAGCATTCTTGGCACTATTCATGTGGATAGAGTTGATGTATTTGAGTAGTCAGGGATATTGTATGAGAGTAGTGATGATTTCATTGATGTGAGACATAACAGTAGGATTATGCATATTGACCATTTTCATAGTAGATTATATGGCATAGATCTTGAGAGATTTGCATTTGATCTAGATATATCCTTAGATCCTATATTATTGGAGATAGATTTATCATGGGATTTAGGTCACATAGGGGCATCATTGATAGAGATAGACCATGTTTGAATTTGGAGGCCTCGGGAATGCCATATATGATGATGTAGGGGATGATATCATTTATCTTTCGTATGAGGATACCTCTCTATTTTTCAGTGATGATGTTGATGATTACATTGATATCTTAGATCATCATACACACATAGAGGGTTTTGCACATGAGGAGGTAGTGTATGGTTTGGCTCATTTCCATATACCTATTGACATAGTGGATCATGTCTTTTACATTTTGAGTGATGCTAACTAGGATGACAACATTGGTTCACTCTTACCCTTGCATGATGCCGACCTTAAGATATGTTCTTTTGGCTCCTACGGATGTCAACATAAGCTTATGTTCTTTGGATCCAAGACATTTTCCTTTGGATGCATTCTTTACCACTTGAGGAGCATAGTTTTTGGATATGTGGCTCGACATTCAGATGCACCTATAACATATCTCAGTCTTAGCCTACACGAGGGCTCTTTTATGCCAGGACCATTTGACATTGTGGGTAGGAGGTTTGAGTTTTTTTGGTGCATACCTTTCATGCTAGATTTACACCGCAGTTATGAGGATGGGCTTATGAGTTTTCCTTTTGACCCCAGAGCTACTATTTCTTTGAAGTTGAGCTTTCCTTTTGATCCAAGAGCTACTACCATCTCATCTTTAATGGTTCGGGATGTATACCATATATGTCCTTTTGATATTGGAGGATACTTGACTAGCTTCATCATTGAGTGGTTCCTTATCCTCTCCACTTGGTTTGGGATGTATACCATATATGTCCTTTTGATATTGGAGGATACTTGACTAGCTTCATCATTGAGTGGTTCCTTATCCTCTCCACTTGGTTCGGGATGTATACCATATATGTCCTTTTGATATTGGAGGATACTCGACTAGCTTCATCATTGAGTGGTTCCTTATCCTCTCCACTTGCACCAGATTATCATGGGACCATTGCCTTGGATTTTGCGTGCCTCGGATTTCCTTTCGATCTAGACGGTTGCATAGATACCATCATCATTGACGGGAGCCCTTTATTCTTTCCATTTGATCCTGGGGTTCATGTGATTCATGTATGGGTCTTCTACTACATCGACATTCAGTCATGGATGTGATTTTTGGCTTTTGTACACATAGCCACTTGTATGTCTTTTTTGTGGGCGCGACCACCCTTCGATTTCGAGGATGAAATCATGATAGGAGAGGGGATGGTTTGTAATGAAGTAGATTTTGTTGCACATGCACATGGGGAACGGGGCCTAGGCCCTTGGGCTTAGGAACATTTACATATGAACTTTTGGGGGTCCTTGGGCTATATGCGTTATAGGACTCATAGACATTGTACCCTTTTTTATCATTATACTTTCATGAGTACTCTTACACTTTGGAACTCTAAGCTTCCATGGTGAACTTATCCCTCTTAAGAAGCTATGTGTACTTCATTACGAGTGCAATAGATGCTACTCCCTATGATGAGTGGGACATGTGTCTACTTCATGCTAATGAGTGTAACCCCTAGGTTCCCTTCATTGTATTGGTATCAAAGCCCTTGGCTTAGATACCTATTTAAGGAGTGATTAATGATAATCATTTTTAGATTATACTTAATCTAATTTTTAAAATATATTTTCTTGATCTTGATTCATGATAATTATTTTTGAATTACTGTTAATCTAATTTTTTGAAATGCATCTTCTTAATCTTGATTCATGTTAATCAATTTTCAAATTGATTTTTACACAATTTTTAGATTTGTTGGTATCTTGTTTTGATAAGATTAACAATGAAATTTGTGTTAATCATTTTTGAATTTATATTAATCATTATTTTCAGAACTGTAATCCACTTTAATGGTTGATTTCTTAAACTTCTTGATTTTGATTTTATTGAAAATTTTCTTGATTTGTGAAATTAGGGTTCGCTGAGATTTTAACAATAACCAATTTTGAACGATTTTTTTACATTATCTTGATTCAAGAGTCTACAATTTCAAATATCAATCTTTAAAACCCTTATTTCTGTAAGATCAAACCCTAGATTTCCATATCTTTAAGTTCTTGGAGAAAGATTGCAAAAAGAAGATTGTGGTGTAAAAAATCAAGGTTGTTGTGTAGAGTTTTCAAATTGATGTACAAATTTTATATTGCTGTGCTAAAAATTGATACAATTTCAAGAAAGTGTGAATAAATTTGATACAGTTTCAAAAAAGTGTACAAAATCTTGGTACAGATTTCAAGATTTAATGTGTAGTTAGTATAGATTTTCAAAGATTGGTGCATATTTTCAAGAACAGTACAAGTACAGAACTATGCAAATTTTTCAAGAGATTACAAAGGCACACAGTGCATAAATCAAATCTTGAGAAGAAGGAATAACACATCATCAAAAATTTCATCAACATTGAAGAATTTCTATAATTTCAACCAAATCTTAGCTCTAATTTTAACATTCTTGGCCAAGACCAACATACAGCAACAATAATTCAACAACAAAACTAGGAAAGTCATTAAGGTTTAGCTCTGTTACTATTCTACAAGCATTTTCAAGGCTATTGATCAATAAGATTCATCTATCATACTGAAAATGTAGCATGCATGTTGACATGGTGAAAGATTTAATGTTTGCACATATGTTTAAGCTGTAATACCGTGACATAAAAAAATGCTGTAAAATTGGTATGATCCATCTCAGATTTGAACTGAGACCTATGGTTAGACCAATGTGTTCCCATTATACCAAGGTATTCTAGTTTTCTATGCATAATGTTTAAGAGAAGCATGCAAAGCAGAGTGCAAGTGGTGACAACAAGAGGCTAAGTTATACAAGCTACTAGACATTAAAGGACACAGATGACATGCAAGCTACTGGACTAGATGCTAATTAAAGTTCTTACAAAGAAGAGCTGTTAGGAAACAATTGTAAGCATGAGAAGAGCTATTAGGAAACACTTATGATTGCAAATTTAACAAGTTTGTATGCAATACTTACTTTGATAAGTACAAGGTGAAGTCAATGTCAAAAACAAACATATCAAGTCTAAAGAAAATAAATGATTTTGGCATACAGTAACACCAAGGTTCAACAATTATTGAGAGAGCTTAGCAAATACAGGGTCATAGTGAAACGCTGCAAACAGAAAGCTCATTGACCAATTTATGAGTGTAGAGTACAACAACAAGCTACAAATATAAGGCTCATTCACCACTTTGTCACATCATCGAGCTCTTACAAAGCTTTCAGCCTTTTTGGCCAACCCTGAGTTCATGTCATCAAAGCTTAAATTGGTCTGAAAGCCGAACTAACTACAAGCAACCAACTATAACACTTCATTGCCCTCTGAGCCTGAGTGCAAGAGCAGAGTTCTAAACACATTTTAGCATTTACAGGCGAATGAATCATTGTCTGTAGAGTTGCAAGCCTTGGCATTTTCAACAAACTTCAGTGTTGCAAGTGGGTTTAAGCACCATCGCCATTTAAGGCTCAGCAAAAAGCTCAGTGCAAACCTTTGTCGTTTGAATCACTTCATCGTTTCATTTTCAACGTTTCATCACAGTGGATGAGGAAGCCTAGCCACTAATGCCAACGCTCTCAACCGCTCTCTCGCCTAGCCACTAACGCTGGTGTCCTCTCTCAGCGTTTCATCACAGGCTCAACCATCAGCTATGCTCAAGGACAGAAAGTGTCGGTTGTGTTCAAGGAGAGGGGGTCACGTGGTGCATCATCGGCTGTGTTTGGGGGCTCATCTAAGGCGTTTCTACAGCACTCACAGAACCACTGCCTTGGCTTGTTGTGACGCTTTGGGCAGGAGCAGGTTTCATCATTACCTTCGCTGCTCAACACTCACAGTAGCCATCTTTAGCTCTTGCTTTGTTTTGTTTTAGCTCAGCAAAACGTCTGAGAAAGCTCGAGCAAGGGCTCTGTCAGGCCAGTTGGGAGACAAGTGCCATTAGGTGCATCAACGCAAGCAACTTGAAGCACCACAGCGGATTCTTCAGCACCGTTTCATAGGCGGCAACATAACTGTTTCTCGGACGGCAACACAACCATTTCACAGTAAACGTTTCTGCTTCGTTACCATGATCTAGTCCAAAGGCTCTTAGCATCATCAGCAGTAGTGCCTAGCCATCGCCTTCAGCACACAAGGAGACACAAGCAGGTAATAGTATGTGTTTCATCGCTTCTTGAGAAGCTCAGCATAGTGCACGTTTTGCAAGCATCATTCAGCTTACAGCCTTTGTTGGCATCAGTGCATCACCTAAGCGCTCATCTCAAGCATCACAACTTAGCGCTCAGCTCAGCTCAGCAACGCAACCTCTTCTGTAGCACGCATCACAGTGCAGTGTGTGCAGAGGGAGAGAGAGAGAGACTTGCATCATTGAGCTTCAAGCTCTCATCTTGCTCTTTCGCAATATCTCTCCACCTCAAGGGAGAGGGAAGGAACAGAGGAGAAGTGCAAGTAGAAAGGTGAAAAGCATACGTGTGTATTTCTTTTACACTTCTTCTCACATTCCCCAAAACTCTATACTTTGCCCATTTCACACTTTATTACTTTTGGGAGTCATCTTGTTTTATCCATTCGCATCACCCAATTCCTTACCCTTCTGCATTGCCTACTTACCATTTTATGGACATGTATTGGACCTTGTAGTAGTGGTTCACATACATTGTGACTTATGTGCATATCTTAAGCCTCGTGAAGGTTGTTCATGCGCATTGTGGATAGATTTTGGGCATTCACACGCAGTGGGCATGAATATGGTGGATGGTGTCTACTAGGGTTGTTCAAATGCATTGGAGCATTGTCGTTTAGTGTATTTTGGGCATTCACAAGTGCACCTTGGTCCTTGTTCATGCACGGGTGATCATTTTGAGCATTTTGGTCATTCTCTTAACCTTTGTTCACATGCGGGTCACCGTGGCCATTTCAGCATATTGGTGCGTTTTTCCACACGCAATGTGGCAGTCTTGAGCACATTTTGGGGTTTTTTTTCCCCTAACTATCGGGCATTAGGGATGACATGGGGATCCATTACTACCTCTACCCCACCTACGATCACCGTACTACCCACCATCATCATTGTCGACAGCACTACGATTCCATCTCCCAGATGCTAATCATACGACATTTGTTCGGATCCTGTCACTCTGGCTCTATGCCCATTATCTTGATTTACCATTTCAAGTGTGGAGATGCATATCATTTGCTGAGTTCATACATACATTTGGCACATCATGGCTTCGACCTCTAGATCCTTCTTCATCGACATCATGCTATGATAACACATCGTATTCATGTCACATATGCATGTTTGATCTTGAGATGTTGTTGCCTAGCTAATTTAGACACTTATTTGATGAGGGGGATGCCCATGCCAAATGGTCCAGACGTTCTACACATGGTGATTTTGTTGAGGATCTATGTGGTTATCTTTGCAGGGATGGTTCGACATTGCTTGCATGGGATGGTGTATGTGGGGACTTGATCGAGTTCCCTACACTCATGAGTAAAGATGACTATATACTCGAGGATGGGTATCATGATGACATGCATTCAGTGGGTGATGATGTGGATAGTGCTACGACTATAGATGATTATATGGGTGATGATGATCGTAGTGATCATTCATGGGATACATTTTTTAAGTTATGGCATGACAGGATAGGATCCTTGGAGGACGAGCATGCTACCACTTTCGTCACTATCACAGTGGTGTTTGCATGGGCCTTGAGAGCTTCTAAAACTCACCCATGACATAAACTAGCCATCATCTCATTGATTCTCATTTACTTAGACCGACTCATTCCTTGTAGGGATGATGAGGATGATGTTGTATTATACACACACACACACACACACACACATAATGATATTGATGTATCACACCCACATATACATGATGATAGTGATACACGTGCACATGATGCCATTGACACATATGCACATGATGATGATGTATGTGATAGTGATAGCAAGGGTGATTTGTGTGAGTTAGATCATGTGGGCATGATCTCCAGGGCAGAGATGGTAGGCGAGCATACCGAGCATCAATACTTCTTTACTTATCATCTTCAGATCATGAGGATATTCTAGTTGATCATGATGACATTTTAGAGGATCGTGTGCATTTGATTAGTGATGCATCCATTAGCGCATTTGGGATGGGTGTATCCATTAGTACACTTGAGGATAGATACTCCGCATACGAGTCACTAAGAAACCTATGAGCATAGGCCTAAGTTACTAGTGTTAGATGCATCAGGCTATTCTTTTAGGATTTCTACTTGTGGAAATATCACTATGATAAGACCAATACTCCTAGTATTCACAGCATTCTTGGCACTATTCATGTGGATAGAGTTCATGTATTTGAGTAGTCAGGGATATTGTATGAGAGTAGTGATGATTTCATTGATGTGAGACATCACAGTAGGATTATGCATATTGACCATTTTCATAGTAGACCATATGGCATAGATCTTGAGAGATTTGCATTTGATCTAGATATATCCTTAGATCCTATATTATTGGAGATAGATTTATCATGGGATTTAGGTCACATAGGGGCATCATTGATAGAGATAGACCATGTTTGACTTTGGAGGCCTCGGGAATGCCATATATGATGATGTAGGGGATGATATCATTTATCTTTCGTGTGAGGATACCTCTCTATTTTTCAGTGATGATGTTGATGATTACATTGATATCTTAGATCATCATACACACGTAGAGGGTTTTGCACATGAGAAGGTAGTGTATGGGTTGGCTCATGTCCATATACCTATTGACATAGTGGATCATGTCTTTTACATTTTGAGTGATGCTAACTAGGATGACAACATTGGTTCACTCTTACCCTTGCATGATGCCGACCTTAAGATATGTTCTTTTGGCTCCTACGGATGTCAACACAAGCTATTGTTCTTTGGATCCAAGACATTTTCCTTTGGATGCATAGTTTTTGGATATGTGGCTCGACATTCAGATGCACCTATAACATATCTCAGTCTTAGCCTACACGAGGGCTCTTTTATGCCAGGACCATTTGACATTGTGGGTAGGAGGTTTGAGTTTTTTTGGTGCATACCTTTCATGCTAGATTTACACCGCAATTATGAGGATGGGCTTATGAGTTTTCCTTTCGACCCCAGAGCTACTATTTCTTTGAAGTTGAGCTTTCCTTTTGATCCAAGAGCTACTACCATCTCATCTTTAATGGTTCGGGATGTATACCATATATGTCCTTTTGATATTGGAGAATACTTGACTAGCTTCATCATTGAGTGGTTCCTTATTATCCTCTCCACTTGGTTCGGGATGTATACCATATATGTCCTTTTGATATTGGAGGATACTGGACTAGCTTCATCATTGAGTGGTTCCTTATCCTCTCCACTTGCACCAGATTATCATGGGACCATTGCCTTGGATTTTGCGTGCCTCGGATTTCCTTTCGATCTAGACGGTTGCATAGATACCATCATCATTGACAAGAGCCCTTTATTCTTTCCATTTGATCCTGGGGTTCATGTGATTCATGTATGGGTCTTCTACTACATCGACATTCAGTCATGGATGTGATTTTTGGCTTTTGTACACATAGCCACTTGTATGTCTTTTTTTTGGGCACGACCACCCTTCGATTTCGAGGATGAAATCATTATAGGAGAGGGGATGGTTTGTAATGAAGTAGATTTTGTTGCACATGCACATGGGGAACGGGGCCTAGGTACTTGGGCTTAGGAACATTTACATGTGAACTTTTGGGGGTCCTTCGCCTATATGCGTTATAGGACTCATAGACATTGTACCCTTTTTTATCATTATACTTTCATGAGTACTCTTACACTTTGGAACTCTAAGCTTCCATGGTGAACTTATCCCTCTTAAGAAGCTATGTGTACTTCATTACGAGTGCAATAGATGCTACTCCCTATGATGAGTGGGACATGTGTCTACTTCATGCTAATGAGTGTAACCCCTAGGTTCCCTTCATTGCATTGGTATCAAAGCCCTTGGCTTAGATACTTATTTAAGGAGTGATTAATGATAATCATTTTTAGATTATACTTAATCTAATTTTTAAAATATATTTTCTTGATCTTGATTCATGATAATTATTTTTGAATTACTGTTAATCTAATTTTTTGAAATGCATCTTCTTAATCTTGATTCATGTTAATCAATTTTCAAATTGATTTTTACACAATTTTTAGATTTGTTGATATCCTGTTAATCAATTTTCAAATTGATTTTTACACAATTTTTAGATTTGTTGATATCTTGTTTTGATAAGATTAACAATGAAATTTGTGTTAATCATTTTTGAATTTATATTAATCATTATTTTCAGAACCGTAATCCACTTTAATGTTTGTTTTCTTAAACTTCTTGATTTTGATTTTATTGAAAATTTTCTTGATTTGTGAAATTAGGGTTCGCTGAGATTTTAACAATAACCAATTTTGAACGATTTTTTTACATTATCTTGATTCAAGAGTCTACAATTTCAAATATCAATCTTTAAAACCCTTATTTCTGTAAGATCAAACCCTAGATTTCCATATCTTTAAGTTCTTGGAGAAAGATTGCAAAAAGAAGATTGTGGTGTAAAAAATCAAGGTTGTTGTGTAGAGTTTTCAAATTGATGTACAAATTTTATATTGTTGTGCTAAAAATTGATACAATTTCAAGAAAGTGTGAATAAATTTGATACAGTTTCAAAAAAGTGTACAAAATCTTGGTACAGATTTCAAGATTTAATGTGTAGTTAGTATAGATTTTCAAAGATTGGTGCATATTTTCAAGAACAGTACAAGTACAGAACTATGCAAATTTTTCAAGAGATTACAAAGGCACACAGTGCATAAATCAAATCTTGAGAAGAAGGAATAACACATCATCAAAAATTTCATCAACATTGAAGAATTTCTATAATTTCAACCAAATCTTAGCTCTAATTTTAACATTCTTGGCCAAGACCAACATACAGCAACAATAATTCAGCAACAAAACTAGGAAAGTCATTAAGGTTTAGCTCTGTTACTATTCTACAAGCATTTTCAAGGCTATTGATCAATAAGATTCATCTATCATACTGAAAATGTAGCATGCATGTTGACATGGTGAAAGATTTAATGTTTGCACATATGTTTAAGCTGTAATACCGTGATATAAAAAAACGCTGTAAAATTGGTATGATCTCAGATTTGAACTGAGACCTATGGTTAGACCAATGTGTTCCCATTATACCAAGGTATTCTAGTTTTCTATGCATAATGTTTAAGAGAAGCATGCAAAGCAAAGTGCAAGTGGTGACAACAAGAGGCTAAGTTATACAAGCTACTAGACATTAAAGGACACAGATGACATGCAAGCTACTGGACTAGATGCTAATTAAAGTTCTTACAAAGAAGAGCTGTTAGGAAACAATTGTAAGCATGAGAAGAGCTATTAGGAAACACTTATGATTGCAAATTTAACAAGTTTGTATGCAATACTTACTTTGATAAGTACAAGGTGAAGTCAATGTCAAAAACAAACATATCAAGTCTAAAGAAAATAAATGATTTTGGCATACAGTAACACCAAGGTTCAACAATTATTGAGAGAGCTTAGCAAATACAGGGTCATAGTGAAAGGCTGCAAACAGAAAGCTCATTGACCAGTTTATGAGTGTAGAGTACAACAACAAGCTACAAATATAAGGCTCATTCACCACTTTGTCACATCATCGAGGTCTTACAAAGCTTTCAGCCTTTTTGGCCAACCCTGAGTTCATGTCATCAAAGCTTAAATTGGTCTGAAAGCCGAACTAACTACAAGCAACCAACTATAACACTTCATTGCCCTCTGAGCCTGAGTGCAAGAGCAGAGTTCTAAACACATTTCAGCATTTACAGGCGAATGAATCATCGTCTGTAGAGTTGCAAGCCTTGGCATTTTCAACAAACTTCAGTGTTGCAAGTGGGTTTAAGCACCATCGCCATTTAAGGCTCAGCAAAAAGCTCAGTGCAAACCTTTGTCGTTTGAATCACTTCATCGTTTCATTTTTAGCGTTTCATCACAGTGGATGAGGAAGCCTAGCCACTAATGCCAACGCTCTCAACCGCTCTCTCGCCTAGCCACTAACGTTGGTGTACTCTCTCAGCATTTCATCACAGGCTCAACCATCAGCTATGCTCAAGGACAGAAAGTGTCGGTTGTGTTCAAGGAGAGGGGGTCACGTGGTGCATCATCGGCTGTGTTTGGGGGCTCATCTAAGGCGTTTCTACAGCACTCACAGAACCACTGCCTTGGCTTGTTGGGACGCTTTGGGCAGGAGCAGGTTTCATCATTACCTTCGCTGCTGAACACTCACAGTAGCCATCTTTAGCTCTTGCTTTGTTTTGTTTTAGCTCAGCAAAACATCTGAGAAAGCTCGAGCAAGAGCCTATTCGTGCAAGGCTTAGCCAACCAGTCACAACAACTAGCGCAGCCAGCCCAAGCAGCCAGTGAATCCAACTTTGGTTTCTTTAGCACATCAATGCAGCTTCAACGCAAGCAAAGCGGGCGAAAGGTGCAGCCAACGCAACAAGAGGCAGCCCAGGGCTCTGTCAGGCCAGTTGGGAGACAACTGCCATTAGGTGCATCAACGCAAGCAACTTGAAGCACCAGAGCGGATTCTTTAGCACCGTTTCATAGGCGGCAACATAACTGTTTCTCGGACGGCAACACAACCATTTCACAGTAAATGTTTCTGCTTCGTTACCATGATATAGTCCAAAGGCTCTTAGCATCATCAGCAGTAGTGCCTAGCCATCGCCTTCAGCACACAAGGAGACACAAGCAGGTAATAGTATGTGTTTCATCGCTTCTTGAGAAGCTCAGCATAGTGCACGTTTTGCAAGCATCATTCAGCTTACAGCCTTTGTTGGCATCAGTGCATCACCTAAGCGCTCATCTCAAGCATCACAACTTAGCGCTCAGCTCAGCTCAGCAACGCAACCTCTTCTGTAGCACGCATCACAGTGCAGTGTGTGCAGAGGGAGAGAGAGAGAGACTTGCATCATTGAGCTTCAAGCTCTCATCTTGCTCTTTCGCAATATCTCTCCACCTCAAGGGAGAGGGAAGGAACAGAGGAGAAGTGCAAGTAGAAAGGTGAAAAGCATACGTGTGTATTTCTTTTACACTTCTTCTCACATTCCCCAAAACTCTATACTTTGCCCATTTCACACTTTATTACTTTTGGGAGTCATCTTGTTTTATCCATTCGCATCACCCAATTCCTTGCCCTTCTGCATTGCCTACTTACCATTTTATGGACATGTATTGGACCTTGTAGTAGTGGTTCACATACATTGTGACTTATGTGCATATCTTAAGCCTCGTGAAGGTTGTTCATGCGCATTGTGGATAGATTTTGGGCATTCACACGCAGTGGGCATGAATATGGTGGATGGTGTCTACTAGGGTTGTTCAAATGCATTGGAGCATTGTCGTTTAGTGTATTTTGGGCATTCACAAGTGCACCTTGGTCCTTGTTCATGCACGGGTGATCATTTTGAGCATTTTGGTCATTCTCTTAACCTTTGTTCACATGCGGGTCACCGTGGCCATTTCAGCATATTGGTGCGTTTTTCCACACGCAATGTGGCAGTCTTGAGCACATTTTGGGGTTTTTTTTCCCTAACTATTGGGCATTAGGGATGACATGGGGATCCATTACTACCTCTACCCCACCTACGATCACCGTACTACCCACCATCATCATTGTCGACAGCACTACGATTCCATCTCCCAGATGCTAATCATACGACATTTGTTCGGATCCTGTCACTCTGGCTCTATGCCCATCATCTTGATTTACCATTTCAAGTGTGGAGATGCATATCATTTGCTGAGTTCATACATACATTTGGCACATCATGGCTTCGACCTCTAGATCCTTCTTCATCGACATCATGCTATGATAACACATCATATTCATGTCACATATGCATGTTTGATCTTGAGATGTTGTTGCCTAGCTAATTTAGACACTTATTTGATGAGGGGGATGCCCATGCCAAATGGTCCAGACGTTCTACACATGGTGATTTTGTTGAGGATCTATGTGGTTATCTTTGCAGGGATGGTTCGACATTGCTTGCATGGGATGGTGTATGTGGGGACTTGATCGAGTTCCCTACACTCATGAGTAAAGATGACTATATACTCGAGGATGGGTATCATGATGACATGCATTCAGTGGGTGATGATGTGGATAGTGCTACGACTGTAGATGATTATATGGGTGATGATGATCGTAGTGATCATTCATGGGATACATTTTTTAAGTTATGGCATGACAGGATAGGATCCTTGGAGGACGAGCATGCTACCACTTTCGTCACTATCACAGTGGTGTTTGCATGGGCCTTGAGAGCTTCTAAAACTCACCCATGACATAAACTAGCCATCATCTCATTGATTCTCATTTACTTAGACCGACTCATTCCTTATATTATTATGGGGATGATGAGGATGATGTTGTATTATACACACACACACACACACACACATAATGATATTGATGTATCACACCCACATATACATGATGATAGTGATACACGTGCACATGATGCCATTGACACATATGCACATGATGATGATGTATGTGATAGTGATAGCAAGGGTGATGTGTGTGAGTTAGATCATGTGGGCATGATCTCCAGGGCAGAGATGGTAGGCGAGCATACCGAGCATCAATACTTCTTTACTTATCATCTTCAGATCATGAGGATATTCTAGTTGATCATGATGACATTTTAGAGGATCGTGTGCATTTGATTAGTGATGCATCCATTAGCGCATTTGGGATGGGTGTATCCATTAGTACACTTGAGGATAGTGATACTCCGCATACGAGTCACTAAGAAACCTATGAGCATAGGCCTAAGTTACTAGTGTTAGATGCATCAGGCTATTCTTTTAGGATTTCTACTTGTGGAAATATCACTATGATAAGACCAATACTCCTAGTATTCACAGCATTCTTGGCACTAAACATGTGGATAGAGTTGATGTATTTGAGCAGTCAGGGGATATTGTATGAGAGTAGTGATGATTTCATTGATGTGAGACATCACAGTAGGATTATGCATATTGACCATTTTCATAGTAGATCATATGGCATAGATCTTGAGAGATTTGCATTTGATCTAGATATATCCTTAGATCCTATATTATTGGAGATAGATTTATCATGGGATTTAGGTCACATAGGGGCATCATTGATAGAGATAGACCATGTTTGACTTTGGAGGCCTCGGGAATGCCATATATGATGATGTAGGGGATGATATCATTTATCTTTCATATGAGGATACCTCTATATTTTTCAGTGATGATGTTGATGATTACATTGATATCTTAGATCATCATACACACATAGAGGGTTTTGCACATGAGGAGGTAGTGTATGGTTTGGCTCATGTCCATATACCTATTGACATAGTGGATCATGTCTTTTACATTTTGAGTGATGCTAACTAGGATGACAACATTGGTTCACTCTTACCCTTGCATGATGCCGACCTTAAGATATGTTCTTTTGGCTCCTACGGATGTCAACATAAGCTTATGTTCTTTGGATCCAAGACATTTTCCTTTGGATGCATTCTTTACCACTTGAGGAGCATAGTTTTTGGATATGTGGCTCGACATTCAGATGCACCTATAACATATCTCAGTCTAAGCCTACACGAGGGCTCTTTTATGCCAGGACCATTTGACATTGTGGGTAGGAGGTTTGAGTTTTTTTGGTGCATACCTTTCATGCTAGATTTACACCGCAGTTATGAGGATGGGCTTATGAGTTTTCCTTTCGACCCCAGAGCTACTATTTCTTTGAAGTTGAGCTTTCCTTTTGATCCAAGAGCTACTACCATCTCATCTTTAATGGTTCGGGATGTATACCATATATGTACTTTTGATATTGGAGGATACTTGACTAGCTTCATCATTGAGTGGTTCCTTATCCTCTCCACTTGGTTCGGGATTTATACCATATATGTCCTTTTGATATTGGAGGATACTCAACTAGCTTCATCATTGAGTGGTTCCTTATCCTCTCCACTTGCACCAGATTATCATGGGACCATTGCCTTGGATTTTGCGTGCCTCGGATTTCCTTTCGATCTAGACGGTTGCATAGATACCATCATCATTGACGGGAGCCCTTTATTCTTTCCATTTGATCCCGGGGTTCATGTGATTCATGTATGGGTCTTCTACTACATCGACATTCAGTCATGAATGTGATTTTTGGCTTTTGTACACATAGCCACTTGTATGTCTTTTTTTTGGGCACGACCACCCTTCGATTTCGAGGACGAAATCATTATAGGAGAGGGGATGGTTTGTAATGAAGTAGATTTTGTTGCACATACACATGGGGAATGGGACCTAGGCACTTGGGCTTAGGGACATTTACATGTGTACTTTTGGGGAGCCTTGGGCTATATGCGTTATAGGACTCATAGACATTGTACCCTTTTTTATCATTATACTTTCATGAGTACTCTTACACTTTGGAACTCTAAGCTTCCATGGTGAACTTATCCCTCTTAAGAAGCTATGTGTACTTCATTACGAGTGCAATAGATGCTACTCCCTATGATGAGTGGGACATGTGTCTACTTCATGCTAATGAGTGTAACCCCTAGGTTCCCTTCATTGCATTGGTATCAAAGCCCTTGGCTTAGATACTTATTTAAGGAGTGATTAATGATAATCATTTTTAGATTATACTTAATCTAATTTTTAAAATATATTTTCTTGATCTTGATTCATGATAATTATTTTTGAATTACTGTTAATCTAATTTTTTGAAATGCATCTTCTTAATCTTGATTCATGTTAATCAATTTTCAAATTGATTTTTACACAATTTTTAGATTTGTTGGTATCTTGTTTTGACAAGATTAACAATGAAATTTGTGTTAATCATTTTTGAATTTATATTAATCATTATTTTCAGAACCGTAATCCACTTTAATGTTTGATTTCTTAAACTTCTTGATTTTGATTTTATTGAAAATTTTCTTGATTTGTGAAATTAGGGTTCGCTGAGATTTTAACAATAACCAATTTTGAACGATTTTTTTACATTATCTTGATTCAAGAGTCTACAATTTCAAATATCAATCTTTAAAACCCTTATTTCTGTAAGATCAAACCCTAGATTTCCATATCTTTAAGTTCTTGGAGAAAGATTGCAAAAAGAAGATTGTGGTGTAAAAAATCAAGTTTGTTGTGTAGAGTTTTCAAATTGATGTACAAATTTTATATTGCTGTGCTAAAAATTGATACAATTTCAAGAAAGTGAGAATAAATTTGATACAGTTTCAAAAAAGTGTACAAAATCTTGGTACAGATTTCAAGATTTAATGTATAGTTAGTGTAGATTTTCAAAGATTGGTGCATATTTTCAAGAACAGTACAAGTACAGAACTATGGAAATTTTTCAAGAGATTACAAAGGCACACAGTGCATAAATCAAATCTTGAGAAGAAGGAATAACACATCATCAAAAATTTCATCAACATTGAAGAATTTCTATAATTTTAACTAAATCTTAGCTCTAATTTTAACATTCTTGGCCAAGACCAACATACAGCAACAATAATTCAACAACAAAACTAGGAAAGTCATTAAGGTTTAGCTCTGTTACTATTCTACAAGCATTTTCAAGGCTATTGATCAATAAGATTCATCTATCATACTGAAAATGTAGCATGCATGTTGACATGGTGAAAGATTTAATGTTTGCACATATGTTTAAGCTGTAATACCGTGACATAAAAAAACGCTGTAAAGTTGGTATGATCCATCTCAGATTTGAACTGAGACCTATGGTTAGACCAATGTGTTCCCATTATACCAAGGTATTCTAGTTTTCTATGCATAATGTTTAAGAGAAGCATGCAAAGCAGAGTGCAAGTGGTGACAACAAGAGGCTAAGTTATACAAGCTACTAGACATTAAAGGACACAGATGACATGCAAGCTACTGGACTAGATGCTAATTAAAGTTCTTACAAAGAAGAGCTGTTAGGAAACAATTGTAAGCATGAGAAGAGCTATTAGGAAACACTTATGATTTAACAAGTTTGTATGCAATACTTACTTTGATAAGTACAAGGTGAAGTCAATGTCAAAAACAAACATATCAAGTCTAAAGAAAATAAATGATTTTGGCATACAGTAACACCAAGGTTCAACAATTATTGAGAGAGCTTAGCAAATACAGGGTCATAGTGAAAGGCTGCAAACAGAAAGCTCATTGACCAGTTTATGAGTGTAGAGTACAACAACAAGCTACAAATATAAGGCTCATTCACCACTTTGTCACATCATCGAGCTCTTACAAAGCTTTCAGCCTTTTTGGCCAACCCTGAGTTCATGTCATCAAAGCTTAAATTGGTCTGAAAGCCAAACTAACTACAAGCAACCAACTATAACACTTCATTGCCCTCTGAGCCTGAGTGCAAGAGCAGAGTTCTAAACACATTTCAGCATTTACAGGCGAATGAATCATCGTCTGTAGAGTTGCAAGCCTTGGCATTTTCAACAAACTTCAGTGTTGCAAGTGGGTTTAAGCACCATCGCCATTTAAGGCTCAGCAAAAAGCTCAGTGCAAACCTTTGTCGTTTGAATCACTTCATCGTTTCATTTTCAGCGTTTCATCACAGTGGATGAGGAAGCCTAGCCACTAATGCCAACGCTCTCAACCGCTCTCTCGCCTAGCCACTAACGCTGGTGTACTCTCTCAGCGTTTCATCACAGGCTCAACCATCAGCTATGCTCAAGGACAGAAAGTGTCGGTTGTGTTCAAGGAGAGGGGGTCACGTGGTGCATCATCGGCTGTGTTTGGGGGCTCATCTATGGCGTTTCTACAGCACTCACAGAACCACTACCTTGGCTTGTTGTGACGCTTTGGGCAGGAGCAGGTTTCATCATTACCTTCGCTGCTCAACACTCACAGTAGCCATCTTTAGCTCTTGCTTTGTTTTGTTTTAGCTCAGCAAAACGTCTGAGAAAGCTCGAGCAAGAGCCTATTTGTGCAAGGCTTAGCCAACCAGTCACAACAACTAGCGCAGCCAGCCCAAGCAGCCAGTGAATCCAACTTTGGTTTCTTTAGCACATCAATGCAGCTTCAACGCAAGCAAAGCGGGCGAAAGGTGCAGCCAACGCAACAGGAGGCAGCCCAGGGCTCTGTCAGGCCAGTTGGGAGACAAGTGCCATTAGGTGCATCAACGCAAGCAACTTGAAGCACCACAGCAGATTCTTCAGCACCGTTTCATAGGCGGCAACATAACTGTTTCTCGGACGGCAACACAACCATTTCACAGTAAACGTTTCTGCTTCGTTACCATGATATAGTCCAAAGGCTCTTAGCATCATCAGCAGTAGTGCCTAGCCATCGCCTTCAGCACACAAGGAGACACAAGCAGGTAATAGTATGTGTTTCATCGCTTCTTGAGAAGCTCAGCATAGTGCACGTTTTGCAAGCATCATTCAGCTTACAGCCTTTGTTGGCATCAGTGCATCACCTAAGCGCTCATCTCAAGCATCACAACTTAGCGCTCAGCTCAGCTCAGCAACGCAACCTCTTCTGTAGCACGCATCACAGTGCAGTGTGTGCAGAGGGAGAGAGAGAGAGACTTGCATCATTGAGCTTCAAGCTCTCATCTTGCTCTTTCGCAATATCTCTCCACCTCAAGGGAGAGGGAAGGAACACCTCAAGGGAGAGGGAAGGAACAGAGGAGAAGTGCAAGTAGAAAGGTGAAAAGCATACGTGTGTATTTCTTTTACACTTCTTCTCACATTCCCCAAAACTCTATACTTTGCCCATTTCACACTTTATTACTTTTGGGAGTCATCTTGTTTTATCCACTCGCATCACCCAATTCCTTGCCCTTCTGCATTGCCTACTTACCATTTTATGGACATGTATTGGACCTTGTAGAAGTGCTTCACATACATTGTGACTTATGTGCATATCTTAAGCCTCGTGAAGGTTGTTCATGCGCATTGTGGATAGATTTTGGGCATTCACACGCAGTGGGTATGAATATGGTGGATGGTGTCTACTAGGGTTGTTCAAATGCATTGGAGCATTGTCGTTTAGTGTATTTTGGGCATTCACAAGTGCACCTTGGTCCTTGTTCATGCACGGGTGATCATTTTGAGCATTTTGGTCATTCTCTTAACCTTTGTTCACATGCGGGTCACCGTGGCCATTTCAGCATATTGGTGCGTTTTTCCACACGCAATGTGGCAGTCTTGAGCACATTTTGGGTTTTTTTTTCCCTAACTATCGGGCATTAGGGATGACATGGGGATCCATTACTACCTCTACCCCACCTACGATCACCGTACTACCCACCATCATCATTGTCGACAGCACTACGACAGCACTACGACATTTGTTCGGATCCTGTCACTCTGGCTCTATGCCCATCATCTTGATTTACCATTTCAAGTGTGGAGATGCATACCATTTGCTGAGTTCATACATACATTTGGCACATCATGGCTTTGACCTCTAGATCCTTCTTCATCGACATCATGCTATGATAACACATCATATTCATGTCACATATGCATGTTTGATCTTGAGATGTTGTTGCCTAGCTAATGTAGACACTTATTTGATGAGGGGGATGCCCATGCCAAATGGTCCAGATGTTCTACACATGGTGATTTTGTTGAGGATCTATGTGGTTATCTTTGCAGGGATGGTTCGACATTGCTTGCATGGGATGGTGTATGTGGGGACTTGATCGAGTTCCCTACACTCATGAGTAAAGATGACTATATACTCGAGGATGGGTATCATGATGACATGCATTCAGTGGGTGATGATGTGGATAGTGCTACGACTGTAGATGATTATATGGGTGATGATGATCGTAGTGATCATTCATGGGATACATTTTTTAAGTTATGGCATGACAGGATAGGATCCTTGGAGGACGAGCATGCTACCACTTTCGTCACTATCACAGTGGTGTTTGCATGGGCCTTGAGAGCTTCTAAAACTCACCCATGACATAAACTAGCCATCATCTCATTGATTCTCATTTACTTAGACCGACTCATTCCTTGTAGGGATGATGAGGATGATGTTGTATTATACACACACACACACACACACACACATAATGATATTGATGTATCACACCCACATATACATGATGATAGTGATACACGTGCACATGATGCCATTGACACATATGCACATGATGATGATGTATGTGATAGTGATAGCAAGGGTGATGTGTGTGAGTTAGATCATGTGGGCATGATCTCCAGGGCAGAGATGGTAGGCGAGCATACCGAGCATCAATACTTCTTTACTTATCATCTTCAGATCATGAGGATATTCTAGTTGATCATGATGACATTTTAGAGGATCGTGTGCATTTGATTAGTGATGCATCCATTAGCGCATTTGGGATGGGTGTATCCATTAGTACACTTGAGGATAGTGATTCTCCGCATACGAGTCACTAAGAAACCTATGAGCATAGGCCTAAGTTACTAGTGTTAGATGCATCAGGCTATTCTTTTAGGATTTCTACTTGTGGAAATATCACTATGATAAGACCAATACTCCTAGTATTCACAGCATTCTTGGCACTATTCATGTGGATAGAGTTGATGTATTTGAGCAGTCAGGGATATTGTATGAGAGTAGTGATGATTTCATTGATGTGAGACATCACAGTAGGATTATGCATATTGACCATTTTCATAGTAGATCATATGGCATAGATCTTGAGAGATTTGCATTTGATCTAGATATATCCTTAGATCCTATATTATTGGAGATAGATTTATCATGGGATTTAGGTCACATAGGGGCATCATTGATAGAGATAGACCATGTTTGACTTTGGAGGCCTCGGGAATGCCATATATGATGATGTAGGGGATGATATCATTTATCTTTCGTATGAGGATACCTCTCTTTTTTTCAGTGATGATGTTGATGATTACATTGATATCTTAGATCATCATACACACATAGAGGGTTTTGCACATGAGGAGGTAGTGTATGGTTTGGCTCATGTCCATATACCTATTGACATAGTGGATCATGTCTTTTACATTTTGAGTGATGCTAACTAGGATGACAACATTGGTTCACTCTTACCCTTGCATGATGCCGACCTTAAGATATGTTCTTTTGGCTCCTACGGATGTAAACATAAGCTTATGTTCTTTGGATCCAAGACATTTTCCTTTGGATGCATTCTTTACCACTTGAGGAGCATAGTTTTTGGATATGTGGCTCGACATTCAGATGCACCTATAACATATCTCAGTCTTAGCCTACACGAGGGCTCTTTTATGCCAGGACCATTTGACATTGTGGGTAGGAGGTTTGAGTTTTTTTGGTGCATACCTTTCATGCTAGATTTACACCGCAGTTATGAGGATGGGCTTATGAGTTTTCCTTTCGACCCCAGAGCTACTATTTCTTTGAAGTTGAGCTTTCCTTTTGATCCAAGAGCTACTACCATCTCATCTTTAATGGTTCGGGATGTATACCATATATGTCCTTTTGATATTGGAGGATACTTGACTAGCTTCATCATTGAGTGTTTCCTTATCCTCTCCACTTGGTTCGGGATGTATACCATATATGTCCTTTTGATATTGGAGGATATTCGACTAGCTTCATCATTGAGTGGTTCCTTATCAACTCCACTTGCACCAGATTATCATGGGACCATTGCCTTGGATTTTGCGTGCCTCGGATTTCCTTTCGATCTAGACGGTTGCATAGATACCATCATCATTGACGGGAGCCCTTTATTCTTTCCATTTGATCCTGGGGTTCATGTGATTCATGTATGGGTCTTTTACTACATCGACATTCAGTCATGGATGTGATTTTTGGCTTTTGTACACATAGCCACTTGTACGTCTTTTTTTTGGGCACGACCACCCTTCGATTTCGAGGATGAAATCATTATAGGAGAGGGGATGGTTTGTAATGAAGTAGATTTTGTTGCACATGCACATGGGGAACGGGGCCTAGGTACTTGGGCTTAGGAACATTTACATGTGAACTTTTGGGGGTCCTTCGGCTATATGCGTTATAGGACTCATAGACATTGTACCTTTTTTTATCATTATACTTTCATGAGTACTCTTACACTTTGGAACTCTAAGCTTCCATGGTGAACTTATCCCTCTTAAGAAGCTATGTGTACTTCATTACGAGTGCAATAGATGCTACTCCCTATGATGAGTGGGACATGTGTCTACTTCATGCTAATGAGTGTAACCCCTAGGTTCCCTTCATTGCATTGGTATCAAAGCCCTTGGCTTAGATACTTATTTAAGGAGTGATTAATGATAATCATTTTTAGATTATACTTAATCTAATTTTTAAAATATATTTTCTTGATCTTGATTCATGATAATTATTTTTGAATTACTGTTAATCTAATTTTTTGAAATGCATCTTCTTAATCTTGATTCATGTTAATCAATTTTCAAATTGATTTTTACACAATTTTTAGATTTGTTGGTATCTTGTTTTGACAAGATTAACAATGAAATTTGTGTTAATCATTTTTGAATTTATATTAATCATTATTTTCAGAACTGTAATCCACTTTAATGGTTGATTTCTTAAACTTCTTGATTTTGATTTTATTGAAAATTTTCTTGATTTGTGAAATTAGGGTTCGCTGAGATTTTAACAATAACCAATTTTGAACGATTTTTTTACATTATCTTGATTCAAGAGTCTACAATTTCAAATATCAATCTTTAAAACCCTTATTTCTGTAAGATCAAACCCTAGATTTCCATATCTTTAAGTTCTTGGAGAAAGATTGCAAAAAGAAGATTGTGGTGTAAAAAATCAAGGTTGTTGTGTAGAGTTTTCAAATTGATGTACAAATTTTATATTGCTATGCTAAAAATTGATACAATTTCAAGAAAGTGAGAATAAATTCGATACAGTTTCAAAAAAGTGTACAAAATCTTGGTACAGATTTCAAGATTTAATGTGTAGTTAGTATAGATTTTCAAAGATTGGTGCATATTTTCAAGAACAGTACAAGTACATAACTATGCAAATTTTTCAAGAGATTACAAAGGCACACAGTGCATAAATCAAATCTTGAGAAGAAGGAATAACACATCATCAAAAATTTCATCAACATTGAAGAATTTCTATAATTTTAACTAAATCTTAGCTCTAATTTTAACATTCTTGGCCAAGACCAACATACAGCAACAATAATTCAACAACAAAACTAGGAAAGTCATTAAGGTTTAGCTCTGTTACTATTCTACAAGCATTTTCAAGGCTATTGATCAATAAGATTCATCTATCATACTGAAAATGTAGCATGCATGTTGACATGGTGAAAGATTTAATGTTTGCACATATGTTTAAGCTGTAATACCGTGACATAAAAAAATGCTGTAAAATTGGTATGATCCATCTCAGATTTGAACTGAGACCTATGGTTAGACCAATGTGTTCCCATTATACCAAGGTATTCTAGTTTTCTATGCATAATGTTTAAGAGCAGCATGCAAAGCAGAGTGCAAGTGGTGACAACAAGAGGCTAAGTTATACAAGCTACTAGACATTAAAGGACACAGATGACATGCAAGCTACTGGACTAGATGCTAATTAAAGTTCTTACAGTGGATGAGGAAGCCTAGCCACTAATTCCAACGCTCTCAACCGCTCTCTCGCCTAGCCACTAACGCTGGTGTACTCTCTCAGCATTTCATCACAGGCTCAACCATCAGCTATGCTCAAGGACAGAAAGTGTCGGTTGTGTTCAAGGAGAGGGGGTCACGTGGTGCATCATCGGCTGTGTTTGGGGGCTCATCTAAGGCGTTTCTACAGCACTCACAGAACCACTACCTTGGCTTGTTGTGACGCTTTGGGCAGGAGCAGGTTTCATCATTACCTTCGCTGCTCAACACTCATAGTAGCCATCTTTAGCTCTTGCTTTGTTTTGTTTTAGCTCAGCAAAACATCTGAGAAAGCTCGAGCAAGAGCCTATTCGTGCAAGGCTTAGCCAACCAGTCACAACAACTAGCGCAGCCAGCCCAAGCAGCCAGTGAATCCAACTTTGGTTTCTTTAGCACATCAATGCAGCTTCAACGCAAGCAAAGCGGGCGAAAGGTGCAGCCAACGCAACAGGAGGCAGCCCAGGGCTCTGTCAGGCCAGTTGGGAGACAAGTGCCATTAGGTGCATCAACGCAAGCAACTTGAAGCACCACAGCGGATTCTTCAGCACCGTTTCATAGGCGGCAACATAACTGTTTCTCGGACGGCAACACAACCATTTCACAGTAAACGTTTCTGCTTCGTTACCATGATATAGTCCAAAGGCTCTTAGCATCATCAGTAGTAGTGCCTAGCCATCGCCTTCAGCACACAAGGAGACACAAGCAGGTAATAGTATGTGTTTCATCGCTTCTTGAGAAGCTCAGCATAGTGCACGTTTTGCAAGCATCATTCAGCTTACAGCCTTTGTTGGCATCAGTGCATCACCTAAGCGCTCATCTCAAGCATCACAACTTAGCGCTCAGCTCAGCTCAGCAACGCAACCTCTTCTGTAGCACGCATCACAGTGCAGTGTGTGCAGAGGGAGAGAGAGAGAGACTTGCATCATTGAGCTTCAAGCTCTCATCTTGCTCTTTCGCAATATCTCTCCACCTCAAGGGAGAGGGAAGGAACACCTCAAGGGAGAGGGAAGGAACAGAGGAGAAGTGCAAGTAGAAAGGTGAAAAGCATACGTGTGTATTTCTTTTACACTTCTTCTCACATTCCCCAAAACTCTATACTTTGCCCATTTCACACTTTATTACTTTTGGGAGTCATCTTGTTTTATCCATTCGCATCACCCAATTCCTTGCCCTTCTGCATTGCCTACTTACCATTTTATGGACATGTATTGGACCTTGTAGTAGTGCTTCACATACATTGTGACTTATGTGCATATCTTAAGCCTCGTGAAGGTTGTTCATGCGCATTGTGGATAGATTTTGGGCATTCACACGCAGTGGGCATGAATATGGTGGATGGTGTCTACTAGGGTTGTTCAAATGCATTGGAGCATTGTCGTTTAGTGTATTTTGGGCATTCACAAGTGCACCTTGGTCCTTGTTCATGCACGGGTGATCATTTTGAGCATTTTGGTCATTCTCTTAACCTTTGTTCACATGCGGGTCACCGTGGCCATTTCAGCATATTGGTGCGTTTTTCCACACGCAATGTGGCAGTCTTGAGCACATTTTGGGGTTTTTTTTCCCCTAACTATCGGGCATTAGGGATGACATGGGGATCCATTACTACCTCTACCCCACCTACGATCACCGTACTACCCACCATCATCATTGTCGATAGCACTACGATTCCATCTCCCAGATGCTAATCATACGACATTTGTTCGGATCCTGTCACTCTGGCTCTATGCCCATCATCTTGATTTACCATTTCAAGTGTGGAGATGCATATCATTTGCTGAGTTCATACATACATTTGGCACATCATGGCTTTGACCTCTAGATCCTTCTTCATCGACATCATGCTATGATAACACATCATATTCATGTCACATATGCATGTTTGATCTTGAGAGTTGTTGCCTAGCTAATTTAGACACTTATTTGATGAGGGGGATGCCCATGCCAAATGGTCCAGACGTTCTACACATGGTGATTTTGTTGAGGATCTATGTGGTTATCTTTGCAGGGATGGTTCGACATTGCTTGCATGGGATGGTGTATGTGTAAATCTCTCAAGATCTATGCCATATGATCTACTATGAAAATGGTCAACAACAAAACTAGGAAAGTCATTAAGGTTTAGCTCTGTTACTATTCTACAAGCATTTTCAAGGCTATTGATCAATAAGATTCATCTATCATACTGAAAATGTAGCATGCATGTTGACATGGTGAAAGATTTAATGTTTGCACATATGTTTAAGCTGTAATACCGTGACATAAAAAAACGCTGTAAAGTTGGTATGATCCATCTCAGATTTGAACTGAGACCTATGGTTAGACCAATGTGTTCCCATTATACCAAGGTATTCTAGTTTTCTATGCATAATGTTTAAGAGAAGCATGCAAAGCAGAGTGCAAGTGGTGACAACAAGAGGCTAAGTTATACAAGCTACTAGACATTAAAGGACACAGATGACATGCAAGCTACTGGACTAGATGCTAATTAAAGTTCTTACAAAGAAGAGCTGTTAGGAAACAATTGTAAGCATGAGAAGAGCTATTAGGAAACACTTATGATTGCAAATTTAACAAGTTTGTATGCAATACTTACTTTGATAAGTACAAGGTGAAGTCAATGTCAAAAACAAACATATCAAGTCTAAAGAAAATAAATGATTTTGGCATACAGTAACACCAAGGTTCAACAATTATTGAGAGAGCTTAGCAAATACAGGGTCATAGTGAAAGGCTGTAAACAGAAAGCTCATTGACCAGTTTATGAGTGTAGAGTACAACAACAAGCTACAAATATAAGGCTCATTCACCACTTTGTCACATCATCGAGCTCTTACAAAGCTTTCAGCCTTTTTGGCCAACCCTGAGTTCATGTCATCAAAGCTTAAATTGGTCTGAAAGCCAAACTAACTACAAGCAACCAACTATAACACTTCATTGCCCTCTGAGCCTGAGTGCAAGAGCAGAGTTCTAAACACATTTCAGCATTTACAGGCGAATGAATCATCTGTAGAGTTGCAAAGTTGGATTCACTGGCTGCTTGGGCTGGCTGCGCTAGTTGTTGTGACTGGTTGGCTAAGCCTTGCACAAATAGGCTCTTGCTCGAGCTTTCTCAGACGTTTTGCTGAGCTAAAACAAAACAAAGCAAGAGCTAAAGATGGCTACTGTGAGTGTTGAGCAGCGAAGGTAATGATGAAACCTGATCCTGCCCAAAGCGTCACAACAAGCCAAGGTAGTGGTTCTGTGAGTGCTGTAGAAACGCCTTAGATGAGCCCCCAAACACAGCCGATAATGCACCACGTGACCCCCTCTCCTTGAACACAACCGACACTTTCTGTCCTTGAGCATAGCTGATGGTTGAGCCTGTGATGAAACGCTGAGAGAGTACACCAGCGTTAGTGGCTAGGCGAGAGAGCGGTTGAGAGCGTTGGCATTAGTGGCTAGGCTTCCTCATCCACTGTGATGAAACCCTGAAAATGAAACGATGAAGTGATTCAAACGACAAAGGTTTGCACTGAGCTTTTTGCTGAGCCTTAAATGGCGATGGTGCTTAAACCCACTAGGATCACCGTACTACCCACCATCATCATTGTCGATAGCACTACGATTCCATCTCCCAGATGCTAATCATACGACATTTGTTCGGATCCTGTCACTCTGGCTCTATGCCCATCATCTTGATTTACCATTTCAAGTGTGGAGATGCATATCATTTGCTGAGTTCATACATACATTTGGCACATCATGGCTTTGACCTCTAGATCCTTCTTCATCGACATCATGCTATGATAACACATCATATTCATGTCACATATGCATGTTTGATCTTGAGAGTTGTTGCCTAGCTAATTTAGACACTTATTTGATGAGGGGGATGCCCATGCCAAATGGTCCAGACGTTCTACACATGGTGATTTTGTTGAGGATTTATGTGGTTATCTTTGCAGCGATGGCTCGACATTGCTTGCATGGGATGGTGTATGTGGGGACTTGATCGAGTTCCCTACACTCATGAGTAAAGATGACTATATACTCGAGGATGGGTATCATGATGACATGCATTCAGTGGGTGATGATGTGGATAGTGCTACGACTGTAGATGATTATATGGGTGATGATGATCGTAGTGATCATTCATGGGATACATTTTTTAAGTTATGGCATGACAGGATAGGATCCTTGGAGGACGAGCATGCTACCACTTTCGTCACTATCACAGTGGTGTTTGCATGGGCCTTGAGAGCTTCTAAAACTCACCCATGACATAAACTAGCCATCATCTCATTGATTCTCATTTACTTAGACCGACTCATTCCTTGTATTATTATGGGGATGATGAGGATGATGTTGTATTATACACACACACACACACACACATAATGATATTGATGTATCACACCCACATATACATGATGATAGTGATACACGTGCACATCATGCCATTGACACATATGCACATGATGATGATGTATGTGATAGTGATAGCAAGGGTGATGTGTGTGAGTTAGATCATGTGGGCATGATCTCCAGGGCAGAGATGGTAGGCGAGCATCCTGAGCATCAATACTTCTTTACTTATCACCTTCAGATCATGAGGATATTCTAGTTGATCATGGTGACATTTTAGAGGATCGTGTGCATTTGATTAGTGATGCATCCATTAGCGCATTTGGGATGGGTGTATCCATTAGTACACTTGAGGATAGTGATACTCCGCATATGCGTCACTAAGAAACCTATGAGAATAGGCCTAAGTTACTAGTGTTAGATGCATCAGGCTATTCTTTTAGGATTTCTACTTGTGGAAATATCACTATGATAAGACCAATACTCCTAGTATTCATAGCATTCTTGGCACTATTCATGTGGATAGAGTTGATGTATTTGAGCAGTCAGGGATATTGTATGAGAGTAGTGATGATTTCATTGATGTGAGACATCACAGTAGGATTATGCATATTGACCATTTTCATAGTAGATCATATGGCATAGATCTTGAGAGATTTGCATTTGATCTAGATATATCCTTAGATCCTATATTATTGGAGATAGATTTATCATGGAATTTAGGTCACATAGGGGCATCATTGGTAGAGATAGACCATGTTTGACTTTGGAGGCCTCGAGAATGCCATATATGATGATGTGGGGGATGATATCATTTATCTTTCGTATGAGGATACCTCTCTATTTTTCAGTGATGATGTTGATGATTACATTGATATCTTAGATCATCATACACACATAGAGGGTTTTGCACATGAGGAGGTAGTGTATGGTTTGGCTCATGTCCATATACCTATTGACATAGTGGATCATGTCTTTTACATTTTGAGTGATGCTAACTAGGATGACAACATTGGTTCACTCTTACCCTTGCATGATGCCGACCTTAAGATATGTTCTTTTGGCTCCTACGGATGTCAACACAAGCTTATGTTCTTTGGATCCAAGACATTTTCCTTTGGATGCATTCTTTACCACTTGTTGAGGAGCATAGTTTTTGGATATGTGGCTCGACATTCAGATGCACCTATAACATATCTCAGTCTTAGCCTACACGAGGGCTCTTTTGTGCCAGGACCATTTGACATTGTGGGTAGGAGGTTTGAGTTTTTTTGGTGCATACCTTTCATGCTAGATTTACACCGCAGTTATGAGGATGGACTTATGAGTTTTCCTTTCGACCCCAGAGCTACTATTTCTTTGAAGTTGAGTTTTCTTTTTGATCCAAGAGCTACTACCATCTCATCTTTAATGGTTCGGGATGTATACCATATATGTCCTTTTGATATTGGAGGATACTTGACTAGCTTCATCATTGAGTGGTTCCTTATCCTCTCCACTTGGTTCGGGATGTATACCATATATGTCCTTTTGATATTGGAGGATACTCGACTAGCTTCATCATTGAGTGGTTCCTTATCCTCTCCACTTGCACCAGATTATCATGGGACCATTGCCTTGGATTTTGCGTGCCTCGGATTTCCTTTCGATCTAGACGGTTGCATAGATACCATCATCATGGGACCATTGCCTTGGATTTTGCGTGCCTCGGATTTCCTTTCGATCTAGACGGTTGCATAGATACCATCATCATTGACGGGAGCCCTTTATTCTTTCCATTTGATCCTGGGGTTCATGTGATTCATGTATGGGTCTTCTACTACATCGACATTCAGTCATGGATGTGATTTTTAGATTTTGTACACATAGCCACTTGTATGTCTTTTTTTTGGGCACGACCACCCTTCGATTTCGAGGACGAAATCATTATAGGAGAGGGGATGGTTTGTAATGAAGTAGATTTTGTTGCACATACACATGGGGAATGGGACCTAGGCACTTGGGCTTAGGGACATTTACATGTGTACTTTTGGGGAGCCTTGGGCTATATGCGTTATAGGACTCATAGACATTGTACCCTTTTTCATCATTATACTTTCATGAGTACTCTTACACTTTGGAACTCTAAGCTTCCATGGTGAACTTATCCCTCTTAAGAAGCTATGTGTACTTCATTACGAGTGCAATAGATGCTACTCCCTATGATGAGTGGGACATGTGTCTACTTCATGCTAATGAGTGTAACCCCTAGGTTCCCTTCATTGCATTGGTATCAAAGCCCTTGGCTTAGATACTTATTTAAGGAGTGATTAATGATAATCATTTTTAGATTATACTTAATCTAATTTTTAAAATATATTTTCTTGATCTTGATTCATGATAATTATTTTTGAATTACTGTTAATCTAATTTTTTGAAATGCATCTTCTTAATCTTGATTCATGTTAATCAATTTTCAAATTGATTTTTACATAATTTTAAAATTTGTTGGTATCTTGTTTTGACAAGATTAACAATGAAATTTGTGTTAATCATTTTTGAATTTATATTAATCATTATTTTTAGAACCGTAATCCACTTTAATGTTTGATTTCTTAAACTTCTTGATTTTGATTTTATTGAAAATTTTCTTGATTTGTGAAATTAGGGTTCGCTGAGATTTTAACAATAACCAATTTTGAACGATTTTTTTACATTATCTTGATTCAAGAGTCTACAATTTCAAATATCAATCTTTAAAACCCTTATTTCTGTAAGATCAAACCCTAGATTTCCATATCTTTAAGTTCTTGGAGAAAGATTGCAAAAAGAAGATTGTGGTGTAAAAAATCAAGGTTGTTGTGTAGAGTTTTCAAATTGATGTACAAATTTTATATTGCTATGCTAAAAATTGATACAATTTCAAGAAAGTGAGAATAAATTTGATACAGTTTCAAAAAAGTGTACAAAATCTTGGTACAGATTTCAAGATTTAATGTGTAGTTAGTATAGATTTTCAAAGATTGGTGCATATTTTCAAGAACAGTACAAGTACATAACTATGCAAATTTTTCAAGAGATTACAAAGGCACACAGTGCATAAATCAAATCTTGAGAAGAAGGAATAACACATCATCAAAAATTTCATCAACATTGAAGAATTTCTATAATTTCAACCAAATCTTAGCTCTCATTTTAACATTCTTGGCCAAGACCAACATACAGCAACAATAATTCAACAACAAAACTAGGAAAGTCATTAAGGTTTAGCTTTGTTACTATTCTACAAGCATTTTCAAGGCTATTGATCAATAAGATTCATCTATCATACTGAAAATGTAGCATGCATGTTGACATGGTGAAAGATTTAATGTTTGCACATATGTTTAAGCTGTAATACCGTGACATAAAAAAACGCTGTAAAATTGGTATGATCCATCTCAGATTTGAACTGAGACCTATGGTTAGACCAATGTGTTCCCATTATACCAAGGTATTCTAGTTTTCTATGCATAATGTTTAAGAGAAGCATGCAAAGCAGAGTGCAAGTGGTGACAACAAGAGGCTAAGTTATACAAGCTACTAGACATTAAAGGACACAGATGACATGCAAGCTACTGGACTAGATGCTAATTAAAGTTCTTACAAAGAAGAGCTGTTAGGAAACAATTGTAAGCATGAGAAGAGCTATTAGGAAACACTTATGATTGCAAATTTCACAAGTTTGTATGCAATACTTACTTTGATAAGTACAAGGTGAAGTCAATGTCAAAAACAAACATATCAAGTCTAAAGAAAATAAATGATTTTGGCATACAGTAACACCAAGGTTCAACAATTATTGAGAGAGCTTAGCAAATACAGGGTCATAGTGAAAGGCTGCAAACAGAAAGCTCATTGACCAATTTATGAGTGTAGAGTACAACAACAAGCTACAAATATAAGGCTCATTCACCACTTTGTCACATCATCGAGCTCTTACAAAGCTTTCAGCCTTTTTGGCCAACCCTGAGTTCATGTCATCAAAGCTTAAATTGGTCTGAAAGCCGAACTAACTACAAGCAACCAACTATAACACTTCATTGCCCTCTGAGCCTAAGTGCAAGAGCAGAGTTCTAAACACATTTCAGCATTTACAGGCGAATGAATCATCGTCTGTAGAGTTGCAAGCCTTGGCATTTTCAACAAACTTCAGTGTTGCAAGTGGGTTTAAGCACCATCGCCATTTAAGGCTCAGCAAAAAGCTCAGTGCAAACCTTTGTCGTTTGAATCACTTCATCGTTTCATTTTCAGCGTTTCATCACAGTGGATGAGGAAGCCTAGCCACTAATGCCAACGCTCTCAACCGCTCTCTCGCCTAGCCACTAACGCTGGTGTACTCTCTCAGCATTTCATCACAGGCTCAACCATCAGCTATGCTCAAGGACAGAAAGTGTCGGTTGTGTTCAAGGAGAGGGGGTCACGTGGTGCATCATCGGCTGTGTTTGGGGGCTCATCTAAGGCGTTTCTACAGCACTCGCAGAACCACTGCCTTGGCTTGTTGTGACGCTTTGGGCAGGAGCAGGTTTCATCATTACCTTCGCTGCTCAACACTCACAGTAGCCATCTTTAGCTCTTGCTTTGTTTTGTTTTAGCTCAGCAAAACATCTGAGAAAGCTCGAGCAAGAGCCTATTCGTGCAAGGCTTAGCCAACCAGTCACAACAACTAGCGCAGCCAGCCCAAGCAGCTAGTGAATCCAACTTTGGTTTCTTTAGCACATCAATGCAGCTTCAACGCAAGCAAAGCGGGCGAAAGGTGCAGCCAACGCAACAGGAGGCAGCCCAGGGCTCTGTCAGGCCAGTTGGGAGACAAGTGCCAATGCAAGCAACTTGAAGCACCACAGCGGATTCTTCAGCACCGTTTCATAGGCGGCAACATAACTGTTTCTCGGACGGCAACACAACCATTTCACAGTAAACGTTTCTGCTTCGTTACCATGATATAGTCCAAAGGCTCTTAGCATCATCAGCAGTAGTGCCTAGCCATCGCCTTCAGCACACAAGGAGACACAAGCAAGTAATAGTATGTGTTTCATCGCTTCTTGAGAAGCTCAGCATAGTGCACATTTTACAAGCATCATTCAGCTTACAGCCTTTGTTGGCACCAGTGCATCACCTAAGCGCTCATCTCAAGCATCACAACTTACCGCTCAGCTCAGCTCAGCAATGCAACCTCTCTTGTAGCACGCATCACAGTGCAGTGTGTGCAGAGGGAGAGAGAGAGAGACTTGCATCATTGAGCTTCAAGCTCTCATCTTGCTCTTTCGCAATATCTCTCCACCTCAAGGGAGAGGGAAGGAACACCTCAAGGGAGAGGGAAGGTTCAGAGGAGAAGTGCAAGTAGAAAGGTGAAAAGCATACGTGTGTATTTCTTTTACACTTCTTCTCACATTCCCCAAAACTCTATACTTTGCCCATTTCACACTTTATTACTTTTGGGAGTCATCTTGTTTTATCCATTCACATCACCCAATTCCTTGCCCTTCTGCATTGCCTACTTACCATTTTATGGACATGTATTGGACCTTGTAGTAGTGGTTCACATACATTGTGACTTATGTGCATATCTTAAGCCTCGTGAAGGTTGTTCATGCGCATTGTGGATAGATTTTGGGCATTCACACGCAGTGGGCATGAATATGGTGGATGGTGTCTACTAGGGTTGTTCAAATGCATTGGAGCATTGTCGTTTAGTGTATTTTGGGCATTCACAAGTGCACCTTGGTCCTTGTTCATGCACGGGTGATCATTTTGAGCATTTTGGTCATTCTCTTAACCTTTGTTCACATGCGGGTCACCGTGGCCATTTCAGCATATTGGTACGTTTTTCCACACGCAATGTGGCAGTCTTGAGCACATTTTGGGGTTTTTTTTTCCCTAACTATCGGGCATTAGGGATGACATGGGGATCCATTACTACCTCTACCCCACCTACGATCACCGTACTACCCACCATCATCATTGTCGACAGCACTACGATTCCATCTCCCAGATGCTAATCATACGACATTTGTTCGGATCCTGTCACTCTGGCTCTATGCCCATCATCTTGATTTACCATTTCAAGTGTGGAGATGCATATCATTTGCTGAGTTCATACATACATTTGGCACATCATGGCTTCGACCTCTAGATCCTTCTTCATCGACATCATGCTATGATAACACATCATATTCATGTCACGTATGCATGTTTGATCTTGAGATGTTGTTGCCTATCTAATTTAGACACTTATTTGATGAGGGGGATGCCCATGCCAAATGGTCCAGACGTTCTACACATGGTGATTTTGTTGAGGATCTATGTGGTTATCTTTGCAGGGATGGTTCGACATTGCTTGCATGGGATGGTGTATGTGGGGACTTGATCGAGTTCCCTACACTCATGAGTAAAGTTGACTATATACTCGAGGATGGGTATCATGATGACATGCATTCAGTGGGTGATGATGTGGATAGTGCTACGACTGTAGATGATTATATGGGTGATGATGATCGTAGTGATCATTCATGGGATACATTTTTTAAGTTATGGCATGACAGGATAGGATCCTTGGAGGACGAGCATGCTACCACTTTCGTCACTATCACAGTGGTGTTTGCATGGGCCTTGAGAGCTTCTAAAACTCACCCATGACATAAACTAGCCATCATCTCATTGATTCTCATTTACTTAGACCGACTCATTCCTTGTATTATTATGGGGATGATGAGGATGATGTTGTATTATACACACACACACACACATAATGATATTGATGTATCACACCCACATATACATGATGATAGTGATACACGTGCACATGATGCCATTGACACATATGCACATGATGATGATGTATGTGATAGTGATAGCAAGGGTGATGTGTGTGAGTTAGATCATGTGGGCATGATCTCCAGGGCAGAGATGGTAGGCGAGCATACCGAGCATCAATACTTCTTTACTTATCATCTTCAGATCATGAGGATATTCTAGTTGATCATGATGACATTTTTGAGGATCGTGTGCATTTGATTAGTGATGCATCCATTAGCGCATTTGGGATGGGTGTATCCATTAGTACACTTGAGGATAGTGATGCTCCGCATACGAGTCACTAAGAAACCTATGAGCATAGGCCTAAGTTACTAGTGTTAGATGCATCAGGCTATTCTTTTAGGATTTCTACTTGTGGAAATATCACTATGATAAGACCAATACTCCTAGTATTCACAGCATTCTTGGCACTATTCATGTGGATAGAGTTGATGTATTTGAGCAGTTAGGGATATTGTATGAGAGTAGTGATGATTTCATTGATGTGAGACATCACAGTAGGATTATGCATATTGACCATTTTCATAGTAGATCATATGGCATAGATCTTGAGAGATTTGCATTTGATCTAGATATATCCTTAGATCCTATATTATTGGAGATAGATTTATCATGGGATTTAGGTCACATAGGGGCATCATTGATAGAGATAGACCATGTTTGACTTTGGAGGCCTCGGGAATGCCATATATGATGATGTAGGGGATGATATCATTTATCTTTCGTATGAGGATACCTCTCTATTTTTCAGTGATGATGTTGATGACTACATTGATATCTTAGATCATCATACACACATAGAGGGTTTTGCACATGAGGAGGTAGTGTATGGTTTGGCTCATGTCCACATACCTATTGACATAGTGGATCATGTCTTTTACATTTTGAGTGATGCTAACTAGGATGACAACATTGGTTCACTCTTACCCTTGCATGATGCCGACCTTAAGATATGTTCTTTTGGCTCCTACGGATGTCAACATAAGCTTATGTTCTTTGGATCCAAGACATTTTCCTTTGGATGCATTCTTTACCACTTGAGGAGCATAGTTTTTGGATATGTGGCTCGACATTCAGATGCACCTATAACATATCTCAGTCTTAGCCTACACGAGGGCTCTTTTATGCCAGGACCATTTGACATTGTGGGTAGGAGGTTTGAGTTTTTTTGGTGCATACCTTTCATGCTAGATTTACACCGCAGTTATGAGGATGGGCTTATGAGTTTTCCTTTCGACCCCAGAGCTACTATTTCTTTGAAGTTGAGCTTTCCTTTTGATCCAAGAGCTACTACCATCTCATCTTTAATGGTTCGGGATGTATACCATATATGTCCTTTTGATATTGGAGGATACTTGACTAGCTTCATCATTGAGTGGTTCCTTATCCTCTCCACTTGGTTCGGGATGTATACCATATATGTCCTTTTGATATTGGAGGATACTCGACTAGCTTCATCATTGAGTGGTTCCTTATCCTCTCCACTTGCACCAGATTATCATGGGACCATTGCCTTGGATTTTGCGTGCCTCGGATTTCCTTTCGATCTAGACGGTTGCATAGATACCATCATCATTGACGGGAGCCCTTTATTCTTTCCATTTGATCCTAGGGTTCATGTGATTCATGTATGGGTCTTCTACTACATCGACATTCAGTCATGGATGTGATTTTTGGCTTTTGTACACATAGCCACTTGTATGTCTTTTTTTTGGGCACGACCACCCTTCGATTTCGAGGACGAAATCATTATAGGAGAGGGGATGGTTTGTAATGAAGTAGATTTTGTTGCACATGCACATGGGGAATGGGGCCTAGGCACTTGGGCTTAGGAACATTTACATGTGAACTTTTGGGGGTCCTTGGGCTATATTAGGTATAGGGCTCATGGGCACTGTACCCTTTCATTATACTTTCATGAGTACTCTTACTCTTTGGAGTTCTAAGCTTCCATGGTGAACTTCTCCCTCTTGAAGCTACGTGTGTACTCCATTATGAGTGTAATAGGTGCTACTCCCTATGATAAGTGGGACGTGTGAACTCCATGCTAATGAGTGCAGCCCCTAGGTTCCCTTCATTGCAATGTTGATCTATTGAATTTTCCTATGCTAAAAAATGATGGTATGCATAAAAGTTGAAGAAGACAATCACCATGCGATATTAAATCTATCAACATCTTGTGTTACCATCTAAAATGGGTGCATTTATAGCTGACACCAATAATCAACAATCACAGATAGTCAAGCTGCTCTCCTCCTAGAAACACACACAGTTGAAGCATGTACCAATAGTAAACAAGCAAAGATGGTCAATCATGTAACACATGTAGCCATGCTACTCTCCATAGTGCACACAATATTGAAGAGGAAGAAATTAGAATCTAGAGAAGCGACTGTGGAATGTGACCATGCCCTACCATCCCATGAGTTCCTTGTTGCGAATTTTGTGCACTCACACACATAGAATCTTTTCTCCCTCTTTTTCTTTATCACACACACACACAGAGAATCTTTTCTCACTCTCTCTCTCTCTCTATCACACATTCAATCTCTCCCCCTCTTTATCACACATTCAATCTCTTTATCACACATTCAATCTCTCCTTTGTCTCTATCTCTAAAAACTCTCTCTCTCTCTCTCTCTCTCTCTCTCTCTCTCTCTCCCCTATGGACGATAAATATCATCATCTCCTCCTCACCCCCTTGAGTTTTCTTAACCTCATGCTTTTGTGAGTTTCTTTTGTAACTTACAGCTTTTATATGCCATTCATTGATTTATATATGCCATTAATTGAGTCAAATCT